>NC_137658.1:21283848-21883848 GCF_963422515.1 Blennius ocellaris | reverse complement strand
TCTTTGTTTTTTTTTTTGTTCTTTTACGAGCCTTCTTGCTCCTGCTCTCACTCTCTTGTATTCAGCAGCGTACGTCTCCAGAGGAGGCTGTCCTCATTCTCCACCAGCCTTATTCCAAGCATGGACAGCTAAAGTTCATCACCCGGTTGAACTCTTTGTCTGCCTTCTACAACTTTATTCCTTCAGTGGGATGAACTTAAATGCTCCCTAAATGTATCATTCCTCTTGCTGAGTTTCCACAAATCTGCTGTCTGGTATTCAGGAACTTTTCCAACCTCACCCTCAAAGAGTCTTACACCTTATAACTTTGTCCAGCTGTGACTCTGTGAATGAAATAGGTCATCTTCCAATCACAAGCTTGGCAGTTCCGCCGTTTATACACAGCACAACTCATCACTATAATCTGTTGCTACTCATACTATAATATCTACGTCACTCCACATTTAATCAATTCAATGTGAGCTTCACAGAGAAAAATCCAACTATTCTACATGAGGAGTGTGGGCAGCATGTGACAACAGTACCACTCAGTGTCCCACTCGTCCGCTTCTGGCATGCAAACTATGTTTAAGTTTTTCTATGAGTCTGTGGTAGTGAGCGCTATCCGATACGCCAGGGGTGGAGAATCCTGGGCCTCTAGGCCACAGTCCTGCATGTTTTCAATGTTTCCCTGCACCTGAGTTATCATGATAGACTCATACCTTCAAAGATCTTTCTTTCCTGATCAGACATTTTAATGTATTTGTAATGAGTGTTGTTTTTACCATCAAGCCCCTCTCTATGTATATATTGTATTGTATTGTATTTATTTACCATTTAAGAGCCTTAACACATACATACTGGTGTTATTCTCTCTATTTGTTTGATTTTGTAATTAGAGACCGAGTCTGAAAAGCCAGGACTCCTCAAGCACAGCCATAGGAGTCCATGCCTGGAGGGCGAGAAGTACCACTCTATTGTATTATCATTTTCTTCTTCTGGGATATTTAAATTTTGTGATGGCCTGGAAGCAAAAGAAGTGTGTTTGTAAACAGTTTCACAGGTCCAAATCTCACAGCTGACAGATTGTCCCCGGAGTCCCAGGTTTGGCCTTTTAACCTCATCACTGTGGCAGCCCTGTGCGCCTCATCAGTGTGGTTACCGATAACTATGAATCAGATGGGTTTAAAGCAGAGAGAAAAATCCCCAAAGGGACCAATAAAGTATCTCAAATTAAATTCTTCGCTTGTCTGATGGTAGTTTTTGATATTCCTCCACTGTGATGTGCTCTTGATCTTTCAGGTCTGTGCAGTTATTTCTGCTGTAGAAGATTTCAGCTCACACCAAAGGTTTAGAGTTGGATTTTGATCATGTTTCATGGCCTGTCCCTTTAAAACAGTCGACCTTTTGCTCTCAACCAACTCTGTGCTGCTGGAGGTGAGCTTTGACTCATTGTCCTGCTCAAAGACACAACAGTTTTATGTCAAACACATTTCTCTCTGAAATGACTAGTGCGCTTTAATTAACCATGTCTTTGATGTATTTGTGACCTCGGACATAACGGTCCTCCAGCATGATGGTCGGTAGACTGGACACTTATTTCTTTGCTACCTGGGTACAAAATGACTCCCTAAATAGTCAAATACATTGTTTTTATTGTATTTGTTTGTTTTCTTTCCTTTTGGGGTGTTTTTAAAATGATCTTTCATAATCCTTCAGCATCCATCTTCAACACCACTTTATCTGATCCTTCTACTTCTTGTCCTTATTGTAATAACAACAATATAGTGATGTTGGTGATTATTATTATTAACAGCAACAACAACAACAACAACAACAACAACAACAATAATAATAATAATAATAATAATAATAATAATGACTGCATTATAAGGAATACTGATTTAACTTGATTATCAGATACATGCATGATGTGGGTCATGTAAAGAAATCTGTCTGCCAAACTGCCAGAAACTATATTTTATGAGCTGTGTTGGACTTCCTCTATGCACTCTATGCAATTCTCCACATTGCTGAGGCCATTAAAGGAAGGAACGAGTCCAATCAATACTGAACCACCAGATGCCTCAGACTGAGTTGCATGCAGCTCCTGCACACTCCTGGCAGCTTTCAGTTGGCCCGATCTCACTCAATGAATATTTGTGTATAATCAGAGCACCCGTGGAAATGAGTCCCGGACAACAGTCCTGTGATCATTAAATGGACAACAAGATGACCTCAACAGACGACTCCTCTTTTAAATACTTCCTCTGAGTAAGTTTAAGCCTTACTCTTTTAACTTTCGTCTTGGCGTGAATCCCTTCTCAAGCAAACTTGTAAGTTTGGCACTTCAGCCTCTCTGATCTGATGATGTATGGAAGATCATGGGAATTTAATTGGTAAGCATATCTGTTACATCTCTGGGACCTTTTGACTTTTGTCAGGGGACTGACTGATTCAAAGTCTGGGCCTCTTCCCCAAATTTTAATGAGCTCCTTGAACTCTCTTTCTGCCTGCTCATCTGTCTTCATCGTTGGCTCTTGATGTTTCTCTCCTGTGGCTTCTGCATTTTCTTATTCAGCTCCCTTTTTTTCTATTGTTGCTGAAAACAAATTATTCCACTCAGCCACTCTGAAGGTCACCTCCACCTCTTTATCTCAATTGTCCTGTTGCATTGTCTCAGCCCAGATCCCTGAACCAATCGAAAGACCATTTATTTATCAAATTGTTTTAAACCCACTCTCGAGAGTCAAGCTGTTGATACATATGCTGGTGATGACTTTATTATGCTTGGACATGTGAGAATGGAAGGCAAGAGCATTTTCCCTTTATCTTGATAGGCACAGCAGAAGGCAGGATGAAAAGCCTGCTGCCATCTCGTCCTGGCTATTTCCCTGATCTCTCTCCACCAGACACTTCATGTTTTTGTATATTGATCGCACAAATGAGCAATCTCAATATGTGGAATGCCTTGTTGTACAGAAGAAAAAAAAATGGAAAACATCCACACACCTCACTATTGATTGCATTAAGTGTTAGTTGAATGATTTGATTACAAAAAACTTAAAATCTCACATAGTAAAACCATTGTAAATATGTGAAAGGTCACAACGGAAGTAATGGGTGTTTTTAAATATTTATATCATCAGTCCCACAGACATAGTAAATATATCTGTCTAGTTGCTTCACAATGAAATCTTTGAAATGACTCATAGTATTTATCTCACAACCTCCGACATTTAGGTTCTGTCATCATGCCGCTATCGAAACAGCTCTGATATCCTTTAGAAGAAAGGTTGTATATACCATTCACTCTTGAACAGCTTTTTTTTATTATTATTATTATTTTAAAAGGTCTCTGAATTATTGGGAATCAGTGACTCCTCATTTTAGATTATATCTGCAAACAATGTTGATTTTAAATAGCTGCTGATTTCAGCCCAAGAATGTCAGATAACAGGAATCCACCAATCCCGAAATGTCAACACAAGATATGCAGTCAAAAAGGAAAGTGATAAGAAATGCTATCAAGAAATATGCTCTGAAATAACTCTGCAGCCAAAATACTATTTTGCTCTCAAGTTCATGAAAGGTGCAGGCCAGTTGGCTTTGTGTTCCTGCTGTTTGGCCAAATAAACTGTGGAAGAGAGATACCCCATGAAGGAATGAACATCACCAGAATGGCCAGGGATATTCTTAAATCTGGTTTTGTTGTCAAATGGCTGTTACAGCCTCAATGCGTACACAAATTCCCAGAGTAGTGCAGAGAGGATCCACTATGTCCTCTAATGGAATAAACCTGTTATCCTCACTCTCACCGTGACCCCTCTGACATCATGGGAGGGAAACGGAGGGATATTTAAAGTGATATTTCAAACAAAATGTAAAGGCTCATGTTCGTGAAAGAGGTTTGGATGAGTTTGCATCCAAAATAACAGTAACAGGACAATTGTGGCAATGTTACTTCTGTCTCTGTAGTTGATGAACCTCTCATTTTGTTTATTGTGCTGGGCTGGCAGCAGCATCGTGTTTGATTCATCTTCTTCCTCTGACTCTCACCAGTAAAACCTAGTTTTCGCTTTGTATTGTTGTGAAGCCTTATAAAGTCAAGTACCCCAAGACGATCAAAAATAAGCTCAATAAAAACAAAATGTGTAGAAAAATAACACTTGAAAAAATGTAATATAAAATCAAAGGAACATGCTTTACACCATTTGTTAGATAGCCCAGTATACAGAATATGTCTATGTGCAAGAAGCAAGATGCCAAAACTTGAAGAGAACCTTCTGGGGAGTGCGAAGTGGCCCTTCAATAGATTAGTTTTCTGTTATTGTCACTGGAGTGTTGGTTTGATCCCTTTAGCACTATTAATTTATAAGTGATTAAACCCATCTTCATCCCTGATCAATTCACACAGATTTATTCGGTACAAAGTTAAACAGACTTAATACATTTAAGTTTGTCCTGAGGGCAAACTCATCAAAATGTGATAACATGGCCAGAAAATCTCTGAGGAAAGAGAAAAACCAAAAAAAAAAAGGTTTGAGCTCAATAGTTTTTGTCTTGGTCTGTTCCATTCCTTGTTTGTTGAATGGAAAGCTCTACCTTGGAGAAAATCAAAAATCAAAACATGTAAACCGTAATCGAACCATGACTTCTGCAGAAACAGGGAGAGTGGAGAAGGAGAAAAAGTATAGATGTTAACCTGCTGTGATTCATCTTGGTTACTGCAAGTCTGTCGTTAATGATTTTCAGCTGCTGTGAATAGGTGAAAACAATGTTGCAGTTGATCTTGTAAGCCATCATTAACCCACATCTCGTTCCTAACAGAACTCTCACTTTGACACACTGCTATGACAGAGAGACACCTGGTGTTCATCCCAACATGCAAATTTTCTACAGGTTTTTACAGGTGTTATTTTCCCATGACCCTTACATTTGTAAAAAACAAAAAAAACAAAAAAGAAGCAAATTAACAAAATAACAGTCTGCAGGATTTGACAGAACTCTTAAAGTGGAAGAGGAATGTCAGCTAAAAGAGGCATGATGGGATGGCATAACAGCCTTTTACTCTGTTCACTGAGAATCGTTCATCCATGACAACAGACTGGATGGACCAAGCACAGAAGGTGGAAGCACAGGCACCCCTGTCCCCTTCAGATTCTTCGAGCTCTTCAGGGAAGACCCGGAGCTGCTCCAACACCCACAGGGAGACATCGCCTCAGCAGTGAGCCCAGGACTGAGGGTTGATTGTGCCTGATACACCACTGATAGGATACAACCAGAGACCCACTCCAGCTGTTCACTGTTCAGATGGGAAGAAGCAGCTCTTTGTATTCTTCCCAGATGATCCAGCTTCTCACACAAAATATGAGAAAAAACATTTCAGAAGATCGTAAGCGCAACTGCACCAGAATCCATGACCATAGTTTAGAGTGGAGATGCAGACTGACAGATAAACAGAACATTGCTTTACTGCTCAGTTTCTCCTCTCTCTCCACTCTCTCGTAAAGAGAACACATGACCGCAACCACTTTTCACAGTTGATCTCTCACCGTCATCGGTCATACCTAAGACCCAGAAAGAGCTGAACTAACTGAACTGCACCCCAAGTCTGACTTAATTCCCTTGTTTTAGACAGAGCTTGTTCACTGGACGTACAACCACAGAATAGAGCCCAACAGAGGTCATAGCACCTATACTCCTCAAGAACCTCCCAAAACACTTGAGGGTAAGGGTCAGAAAACTTCTTCAAATCTACCAGAGATATGTAGGCAGGATCGTCAAACTCACACATTTTTAACAGAACACCACAGAAGGTACTGATTCATTGGCTCCATTTATTGTATAAGTGAAACACAATTTGTTAAAAGAGTGCTCACCTGGTATTCTCACGTATCCAATCTCCCTTAAATTGTCTTTACATCTATTTTAAAAATTCATTAGGAAAAAAAAACAAACCAAAAAAAAACTTAAACTTGTTCTTGTTCTGACCATTTTTTTATACCGAAACTTCCTCTCATGGGAGTACATACAAGATTTACATGCAAATGTTTGGCGTATGTTGATTAGCTGCAGGAATTGTATCTGATAGTGGTTCCTCAGACACGACTGACTGAATCGTTCCAAATGCAGGGTTGATGCATCTTTGCCTGATAATGTCCCAAATCAGTGAAACAATCAGGCACAAACTGTCAAGCACAGACATGAAGAGCGGCTGGGAGGGTCGCAGAAACATTGTTGTTGTACAAACATTTAACAGAGGTGACTTTATAATATTCGCCTCCCATGTTGACGACAACAGAGGAGCACAATGGAAATCTCCTCTTTCGGGGTGCACGCCCTTGTGGGTCATTTGAACAGAGTCCAAACAAAAAAAACTCAGCCACTTTCAAACTACAGATTTTCAGTTTCAAGTTTCAACTGAGGTCCAACACCAATATACATGTTTTAACAAGCTAAAATGTGATTTCTGTATGAAGACTCCTTTAATTATAATTATAAGCACAACAACAGACTCTGAAAAATGTTCACATGCAAAAAGATACAATGTTTTTTGAAACACAAAAAAGAGAACCTTGTACTCACATCTGTGCTTATCCGTGACCCACTTGGCTCAGTCTGGCTAAAGATGATTAATTAGTGTAAAACAGCATTAACTATAATTACTTCCATTACAAAAGTGTCTTAGGGTGAAATGAAGGCTTCTTGTTTCCTCACTCCATTATGCCTATGGAGCCTCGCTCGCTCACTTGCTCTCTCTCGCTGCCACCCACACACAGCACAACTCCACCGGTTGCAGACTGGGAGTTGACATTCCATTAAAAGTGTTCATTATTAACAAAGAAAAGCAGGGTAAAAATCAAAAAGATAGACATTTATTCTCTGCTGGGGTTCCCTGATCTGTTCTGCACTCATTCCCGAGCTTCACTGTTTTCATTCACATCTTCAAACTCTTTGATTTTTTTAATCCTTTAAAAAAAAAAAAAAGTGTCTTTGTTCTGCAGCCTCAATTAAGCTTCCCCCTCTGGCTCTTTTACAGTACTGTCAACAAAAAAAATATTCTTCTCCTTAAAACACATAGGAATAGATCATGTCAAGTGTGTGAAGATCTTTTAATTGTTAAAATACTTTCTTGTGTCAAACTTTCTTTTTTTCTCCAGCAGGTTAAGCTGATGAATGGTTCTGTCACGGACAGCATGTGGTTTCAGAAACTCTCCACGGGGTTACACAACTAAGACACACTTCTTTTAATTTATGTTAATGTAGTCTTATTTTGATAGTGACATTTGATTTTGATTCTGCATTCAGATAACTTTTTAAGGGTTCATCCTTATTGATCACACTTTTACTTCATATCCAAAATGATTGTCGAGTTTATTTTAGTCATCTAAATATGATTTGCTCTTGAAAACATTTTATTATCCGTATCTATCCATCCATCTTCTATAGCACTTTATTTGGCACTGGAGCCAACCACAGCTTGGCTCCAGTGCCAAATAGGTGAGGGCAGGTGGCAGGTGTCCGGTCTCCAGTCATCTCAGGCAAACACACAGACAAACAACCGCACACATTCACATTCACACCTCAGGGCAGGTTAGGGTCGCAATTAACCTCAGATGTATTTCTGGACTGTGGGAGGAAAGCAGGGCACCCAGAGGAAACCATGTGGCCCTCTTATTATAATTTTTTAAAAACTTTTTATTATTATTTTTTTTTTTTTTACTTTTTAAAACATGACAGTCTATGTCACATTTCTGCCAACAGGGTTCAAATTACAACACTGTCTGATCCCACACAGATTTTTTTTTTTATATACTGAATTCATTTTGAGCTTAAATTCCTCAATGCACCATGACACTTTTTAATGAATGAAAGGCATGATTATGATTAGATTGTTTTATTTGTGATGCTCAATCACTGCTTCTTTCGTCCTGAGCATTGTAAAAACTGATGATGAGCTTCATGAATTAAAAGTCCTCATTCTATATATTGGTTCTTTGGTCTGTTGAACAGTGAACATAAAGTCCAGTAAGTCATTGATTAATCAGTCCAAACATTAAAAGCACATTACGAGAGGCACCGTGGTTAAAACATCACACCACACAAACATGAACTGCTGCTAACACCTCTGTGCCAGATATCACTGCACACCTTCATAGGTGTGGAAGTCATCATGGTCATTAGTATGCATCTCACCTTTTATTTGTCTACGCCAAAACTTTAATTTTTTGCTATCATTTTTTGAATTGTCAATCTGATGATAACACAAATTATGCTGATGAAGTGAATGATTCTGGTCAGAAGGGTAGGCTGAGCTGTAGTTTTACAAATTCTTCAACAATGGCTCCCTCATCGTTCATGTTTTACTGAGAGAGTAGATCATTAAGAGTCTCATTAAACAAAGTTTATGCATCTGTGCATCAGACCATATATTTATGGTCTATTTGACACAGTGGAACACACCTTTCTTTTATTGGATAGTGGCTATCAGGCTGCATATTTCAAATCTAGTGATACTGTTCAGTAAAATGACACAAATGACAAACGGATTACATTCAAGCCAGAGTTTTAATGACCATCAGAGTAAGCACCTCCAAATGAACTCTCAAGTTGAGTACATACTTATTGCAGCGAGTTATAAGAGCATTTTATTGACGAACTGATTAATTGTTGACCCAGATAGACTTCATAGTCTCACAGATTACCCGTTTTTGGCTCACAAAACGAAACACAATTCTGTTTACTGGGACGGCAACACCACCCTGGGAAGAGTCTTTAATGAGGGGCCAAATGTACAAACCTGAATTTGGCAAATTATATATTTCCAGATTAACCTCCAGGAATTAGGGATCAAACTGGGGACTGAAGTGACTGTGGCCCAAACAAACTGCCCCAGATTTACATAAATGACTGAAGATTTCAGAGAAAACCCCACAAATCTCCAAAAAGCCTCACTAAGCCCTCAGTGGGTCTACAAGACACAGGACAGGAAAGGTGCAGCCCATTTTGCATTGTATAATGAGAGATCAAACCAGTCCAAAATGGAAATTGAAAGGGAAATCCACTGTGTAATTTGTCATCTTTTTTTCAGCCTCTGCTCACAGATGGTGGGCAGGGTGCTACTTTTTCTGATCACATTAAAGGGATTCTCTCTCTCTGTTACACAGGGGGTCAGCATAATCTCCAACCTCCACCTCCAGAGCTGCACTGGACTTATTCTTTGTGATGAAGGCAGCAGGAGGACAGGTTGTGTAAGCAGCTTTCAGGTAGGTTTGGAACCTGAGGACTCTTTTGGCTCACTCGTATCAGTTTGACAAACTAGTTGTAGTTACACATGAAATGTTAGGATTTGAAGGCTGCCTTCATATTGTGCTTCATCAAAATGTGGATTTCAAAAATGACAGGAGTAATTCAAGTTCAGAGACTGAATTCAAAACCACAAACAATTAATAGTCACACCGAAAGCTTTATCCTCATGAAAACAATGGGAGTCCCCAATGTGCAAATAAACTCACTTTATTGTGTACACTGTGTTTTACATTCAATAGTACACCATCAGCACTTTTGAATGCTGTCAATATTAAACAGACCACAATGCCGCGTAGCAGAAATTAATTGTTAGTTTCCCTTAACAAGCTGGATCAAGCATCCTGAGGTCTTTGTTCAACAGTGAGCAGGAAGAGGAGTGTGAGCTTGTCAGGCAGACTGGTGCTGCAATGAGGCGAGCGATGTACCACAGTACTTGGTTATGAGCCAGGACACGGCCTCAAAGCCATATGTCACGCAGAGAGGAAGCTTCATCACAATGAAGGGTCATCTACTCTTCAACGCCAACATTACTTCCAAGATTATATCGAGCGGTTCACCTTCCACACAAGAAAATAGCTAAACAGCTGGTACGCCGGGTGCAAGTGTTGATGGACAAAATGTGGGAAGAATAACAGATGAAAATATACAAAAGATAGTGTCAGCTTTAGGTGGATCAAACCATATCTGTGATGAAGTATGTGAATACGCATTCTCTTCTTATTCTATGTCACATTATCAAGCAGCTATGAAAATGTACACGTGTCAGCCATGAACCCAGTTTGAACGCAGGATTTTTGGGTTTCCAAGCACTGCAAGATGTTATGGTAAAGTAAACATCAGAGATGCTTTGCTACAAGCTCCTACTGCAGGAACTACCCAAACCATGGGGCCAATCTTCCAAGCTTATGTTTCTTGGAGCATCCACATTATTGGAAACCTTCCACATCATCAGCAGGGATCTCAGGGTCCTAGGTGTTTCGCCCCTTGCACCTATGGGCAGCGAAGACTGGAGATGGACTCGGCTGCTCCTGCTATGTCATTGGTGGTTTTTTTTTTTTTTAGCTGTTTGGGCCCCAGGCCCATTTTCTGGAGGAAGGGGCACACCGACTTTGCAGGGAAAACCAGCAGCCGACTTCAATGGGGTAGCTGGTTGCATGTCATCCCTTTAAAATAGCTTCATTAACCAGGTCTTGGTACTTGGCTTTTTTCAGTTGGTGGGACATAGCTAGCCTCTCTTCCCAGGGCAACGTGAGCTCCCCCACTATGATGGTTTCTATGCCCCTGGATAAAAAGACCACATCTGGTCAGAGTGAGGTCACTGCTCCATCTTGCAAGAAAACAAGCTTTCTCTTCAGGGCCACTTTGAACTTTCAGTTGGAGGCTCGCTGCAAGGTAGAAGGTGGATTCTTGACTGCTGTGCTGGTCTTACAGGCCTTGTCTCCTTTCCTTACAAATATTGTGGCTTTGGGAGGTAGGGCCTGCTCGTTACTGGCTTCGACTCGCTGCTGTTCCACTCATTTAGCAATTTCCGTGAGGACCTTGGGCCTCATTTATAAACGTTGCGTACGCACAAAAGAATGCGTACGCCACTCTCTACGCAAACCGTGGGATTTATAAAAAGAGAACTTGACGGGAAAATGTGCGGTCCTCCACGCCAACTCTGACCCATGCGTACGCACATAACTGGGGGAAGGAGAAACTGCGCCACCGATGGCAGAAGAAAGAAACGGGAGAAACTGTGTGAAACTGATCGTGTAAAATAAAGTTATATGACCTCTCATATATGGACAGTGTATTTGCAAGAAGTGGATAGTAAAAAATAAAATTTCTACAATGAATATACAAACATACTCCCCGGAGTGCACACGGGAAACATATGATTAAGACAATAGTAAGACAACAGTATTATGTTTACACTGATATGAATGCAGTGTCCTATATCATATAGCTCATATAGCAGTGTTGGGCGCAGACTGGAGCCGGCGCTGTACGTGATGGGTGGCTTCTCGGTACGGATAATTAATGTGGAAATCCTGAGACTTGCAATTTTGTAGGAGTGTTTAACCCGTTCACCGACCTTGCAGGCGACAGTGGAGAACCCTAACCCTCAAGCGGTGGCTGCTCACCCCTTTTCCTAACCCACAAGGCGCAGAGGAGAGGACCTAGAATCTGCGCCACAGCCAGGCGCGCAGTATTGTGGAGCGCACCATCGGGCTCCTGAAGGGCAGGCGGCGGTGTCCCCAGGGCCGCCCCTGGCCAAGTGGGGGCCCTAAGCAGGATTTTATTTTGGGGCCCCCCTTCCAATAACATAATAATACTAATGATACTAATACTACTACTACTACTACTACTACTACCATTAATAATAATAATGATAATAATAATAATAAATTTAATTACTAACGAATCAAATGAACAGCCTCTATCAACAGTGGAACAAGAACTTTATAGATCAAAAGTGGAACAATCTTTTTTATTTCAACAACATCCCCACCTTCAAGTGAAGCACGAGCCTCTTGTTTGGACTTTTTCTTTCTTTTGCTAGCTCCTGAATCGTATTGACGTTTGGAAGCCGTCTCTCTCTCTCTCTCTCTCTCTCTCTCTCTCTCTCTCTCTCTCTCTCTCTCTCTCTCTCTCTCTCTCTCTCTCTCCCCGGCCTCGGGCTGACTTGGTGGCGGTGTTCTACGCGCCTCTCGGCAAAATGCAGCGCATCCTTTGCGCATTTGCAGAGAATGATGATACTTTATTGATCCCGAGGGAAATTCAATTCACTTGCGCAAAATGGGGCCCCCATGGATCGCGGGGCCCGACGCACAGCGCGTGTTCTGCGTGTAGGGACGGGCGGGCCTGGGTGTCCCCCTCCACCTCCGTCACCACTCCACTCAGGAGGGATTCCCCGATGACCCCCGCCAGTGTTTCCTCCAGCGGGGTGAGCTCCGGAGGGCCCGTTCCCCCGCCCGGGGCACAGACGCTCTGCCAGTGTGACGCCAGGCGCTTTTTTGCGTCGACTTTGATGTCTGACCACTTTTTTTCACGTCAGCCACACTCCGACCTTCTGAGGCAACAGCATTGACACCATCCGCCACATGCTGCCACTCTAGAGCTTTTTTGGCGTTGGTGACCCCAACACTGTGTCCACCAAATAATATCGCCTTCCTCTTCTCCACCTCCCCGACGAGAACTTCCACCTCACACTGGGTGAAATTGCGTTTCTTGGCTTTTCTTTCTGCTTTCGGCATGCTGTCAGTCATGAATCCATATTCATGAGAGGCGTTTCTCTGAATATTCATGAACAAATATGGGCGTGGTATGACCCGCACACAGGTGCGCCACATTTAGAGTGGATTGTGATTTATAAAGGGAAATCGGCGTAGGACGTGCGTGCGCACTGTTTTATAAATCAGGATATTTTTGTGCGTACGCACTTTCTGTGTTTCGTGCGTACGCCAATTTTGACGTCAATCCTACGCACAGTTTTATAAATGAGGCCCCTTGTCATGCCTCCATGTGTACCGCCCTTCTGCCAATGCCGTTGGGCAGCCGGTCAGTATGTGCTTCAGTGTACAGGTGACTCATCCACATTGCTTACAAAATGGATCTTCCTCTCCACCCCAGATTGTCAGGTTGAACTTTTGTTGTAATAGTTTATGCCTCTTCTGCGACCCAATCTATTAGGGGTATGGACACAGACAACATTTCCTGAATTTAATAGAGGAGTCATTTAGAAAGAGGTTCTCTATTTCTCTTTTTTTTTCCCTTATTGTTGATAAAAACACTTCAATTTTTGCCAGTGGTCAGCATTGTTTCATTCCATAAAGGATGCTTTGTTTTTTGGTCTGTCCAGATACTCCCATTTTTCTGTCAACTTTGGGTGATTTTCCATCAAAAAGACATTTGCTTGTATAATTGACAATTTCAAATTGGTTGTATCTCTAAATGCCTACCCTTCTTGGCTTGGTCTAGTGAACATCATTCAGAGTTGTACCACCAACTGGAATATCTTCCTGGTGGTATATGGACCATTCTCTAATGAGGACCTAGACAAACGCATCCAATAATACCCCAGGTAAGTTGAACACAAAACGTCTGTGTACCCTGTTGGGACGGCGGTCAGTGAGACTCACACGTGGAGTTGAAGAAAAAAAAGCTATATGACAGGATAAAGTTGGCTCACCCACTGCAAGAGGCAACATCATCTACATGGGAATCGCTTAGCTACAATCGAATGATTTCTGGGCCATGGAGACAAGAGTTTAATATGTACCTCCTCCACACCATGGTACACGTCACACATCAGACCTGCAAAGGTAATCCAGCAGGAAAAAGCGTTCTCAGGTAGTATGTTTCCAATGGTGGACTGAGTCTGAGTGAGCTGCCTTATTGTTGATGTGATAATGATGCATGTTGACAAGTGCCTGCATCAACACTGACGTAGTACTGCGCTAAAATGTATGTTCTAATGGTCCAAAATACATGACCTTTTCATTTTATACTGTCTGATTATAACATTCAGGTCAAAATGTTGATTGTTAAAGTATTTCAAAAAGTGCCCGACATAGAATAAAAAAAGACAATATGAACATATTGGAAAGATCTACATTATATGCATGGAAGATCCATTGGCTTGTTGTGGCTACTTCCCTAAAGAAAACAATCGAAGGGATGTTACAAACATGGAGAGCAGATGACTCAGCATATAATCCAGTAGATAGATTGAAAGTTGAAGAAACATTGGACCCATGCCTGCTCTCCCTGCACAGTAAAAGGGAGTCTCTGTTTCCAGGTGCAAGCTGTGGAAGGCAGTCGTTATTGTCAGTCTGTCTGGCAGTTTGAAATTAATGACTGAGGTATTTAAGAGCACTCATATGGAAGATGAGGTTTGGATTAGATCACTGCACTGTTCTCACATTATTTGGTGAAAATGCACAATTCCAAAAATTGATTGTATTGAGGGGGGGGGAGGCAGCTTCATGCATGACCTGAACCATGGTGTGATCACAGCTGGTTGCTCCATCATAAAAATGTGCTGGCTCAAAGTAGGTCGCTACAGCATGACCACGGCTCCCCAGCAGCCCGACTCCCTGGGTTTGGCTCCTGGTGAGTGCACTGCCAGACACCAGGCTCAAGCTGAAGTACTTCTGTTCTGATGTGAGAAACATCCAGTGCATGTTGCAGATGGTGCTTGGCACAGACAAAGAACAGAACTTCAAAGTGTTGCACCAGAGTGTTGGAGCAGAATATTACTTGGCATCCAAATGTGTTCATCTGGTAGAGTTTTGCTTTTCACCGATGAACTTGGAGGTTTTTATGTCACAGACCAATGTTTTTTAAAGAGTCAATAATGAAAACAATGTAAAGGACACTACCCGTGGAAAGGGCAAAGACAGGCGTGTTCAAACTAAGAATAGACGTCTGTAATTCTCACTCTGTTAAATCTGCCTGTCTTTTCGGCCATTGTCTTGTTTTCACATAGTTTTTCTTTAAGTCTCCTTATTTTTCATTCCTTCTCTTAACAACTCAGTGTCCAGATTCTACCAAGCAGTGCAGAGGACTGCACACAATACCTCTGTGACACACACGCACGCACGCACGCCCACACACACACACACACACACACACACACACACACTGTCTTGAGTGTGATATCCATCCTAGCTTATTTCAGAGACATTTTTCTCTCCTAATCCAACGGTGAACAGTGGAGGAGACTCAGCTGCAGCTACAGCCACAACCAACAGCATCCTATAGGACAGAAAGAAAGCGAGACAATAAAAAATATAACGCCTTTTGTTTTGCAACATACTTCAGGTACAATATAACTTTTATGTGATTAGATTTTAAACTGATTGTGAGATGACTGCAGGGATTCATATAGAGAAAGAAAAAACATGATGCATATATAGATTTGATGCCTAAAGGTTGCACTGATAACAAGTGCAATCACAGAATAGATTGAATAGATTTTTTTTAAGAGTTGCAATCCTTGAGTAGTCCAGTGTTCCATGTCAGCTTATGTGTCATCAGGTTATGTCATGCTATGTAATATTGTGTTATGTTATGTCAGTTTATGTTATGTTGTATCAGTTTATGTCATGTTATGTTATCTCAGGCTATGTGGGTGTCTTTTCGCTGATTTTTGGATTTTGTGAGACACCTTCAGAGACCCCAAAGCTCGTCCTGAGAGCTAAACATACTGCGTTCTTGAAATTTACCGCTGTGTCGAGAGCTTAAATGTTGGAGCAAATTCCCTGTAATTCATAATGACTTTACACTGATTAGAAACTGCACAACTGTCACATTTTCTATGCAAATTGTGACCACATAATTGACCGTTTGCACTTCTCCATGAAGATTCCATTGCTGGAGAATTGACGTCACGCAGTGCAATGTTGAAAAAAAGTCCAGATGAGTGCGACAAATTGTGAAGAAATATTGTCTACGAGAACCATTTTCACTTGTGCTTAGTGGCTGATGAGGCTGTGTTATGCAGCTATAGAAAGGGAGCTGGTAATGAAGAAGCACCTAATGTCAGTTTCATTTCGGCATGCTGGATAAGCTCAACTCAACCCTCTATGTGTCAGTATATGTTTTGGACGTGTTTTTTATGTCAAATATCTCGGTTCCTGCTCATTCATGATGAACCAAATTCATACTCCTCTGAACTTAAGCAAAAAAACAAAGACTTGCTGCTCATTGTCACTGTTGATAACTTGGCATTTTGGAGGCAGAATGGCAATACAATCAGGAGGGAGAACAATGGATGTTGAATAGAAGCTTCACTGTTTAATTGCGTTGCTGGTGCAGATTATCTGATCATCAACTAAAGTCACACCACAGAGAAGAAAATCACGGTTGTAAAGACTGTAATACACAGCAGCATTTGAATGGTGTCATCAGCTAAACAACAACAAGCTGCATTTGTATTAGCATCTTTCCAGTCGTTCACATCTGGCTGCCATAGAACAGCTGTTTTATTTCAGTGGGCTCCACCATCTGTCAGTCTGTCAGAAGCAGCATGGTGAAGGGTGGAAGACTCATTTGATTAAGCTTTTAGCAGCAATATAATACATAATTGAGAGACGATATTTATGTAAACACACACACACACACACACACACACACACACACACACACACACACACACACACACACACACACACACACACACACACGTATTCCAGGTAGGTCATTATGAGAAATGCCAACCCAATCAATGCATTTCAAACATGGGGATATTGTGTGTTAATATTGAACAGGAGCAATCAATACTCACAGCATATAATGATTAGCATAGCTAAGAAAATGTCAATGTGATGCACGCTGGCTGCAGTATTCACACAAGGCACACATGATAAGCAGGCTGCAGATCCTTCATTTGCCCTGATTAAAGTGGATAATGCCACAAGAAATCCTGGCTGTATACCTCACACTTCCAGTCAGTCTGGACAGGAAATATTCATGAGCATATTGTAACATGCATTAAAAAAATTTATTCCTGTGGATTCAGTGGTATACACAACAGCCACTCAGTCTTATGTATAGTTATATTACACATTATTTTCTGCCAGAGTGTGTATGGACGGACCCAAACGCAGACTCCAAAGTCTCCAGAAAAATTTTGTTTATTTATCAAAAGAAGTCCAGGGAACACAAAAAACCCACAGGGAATCAGAAACGACAGACACAGAGCCGACAAATAGAACAGAGGAAGAGTGGTTTAAATACACTGGGAAAGGGAGACACAGGTGGAACTCACAACGATGGTAGCACACAGGAAGAAGGCCATTGGTTAATTGTAAACATGAGGTCAGACACACAGAAGCAGACAGACACAGAGGGTATGTCCATAAAGTCCCTCCTTTCTCCTTATCTATGGACTTTACCGTAACCCCTGGATGATGTCACAGAGTTAAGTGGAAGGTGTTAGAAGGAGTTAGTGAAAGGTGTTAGAAGGCTTCCTAAAGGAGTTAGTGAAAGCGATCACGTTGGTGTGGCAGTTGGACTGCACTTTCCTTTAGTGACATCATAATAATGCGATGGCAGCGCAAGTTAGTGTCGTCTGCCATGGTGGGGGAAAGCACGACAAATTTATGACAATGGACTACAAAAAGCTAATTTGTGTTTTAGATGATTTAAAGTTGTTCAAGGCAGATTATTGCTTTGGTAACTTACATGATCCTTTTTCCGCCATCGTGATTTTCCATACACGCTCGGATGAGTGGGGCCCTTTAAATGTTGTTGCCACAAGGAATTATGGTGCAGCATGAGCTGGTCTCTTACATTTTGGTTTCCATTGTTGTCCCATCATTGATTGGTTAGAGTATCTGATTCTAAAATATCTTATAAAGTAAACTTTTTTGTTTGGAGGGGGGGGGGGTCCTCTCCATACACATAAATGCCACAACAATGATGGCTCCACTCATCCTTTAAGTGCTATCGTGCTATTCTTGCACAATCACATCGATCCATGCCATTATCGGCTGCGATTCAGCTTGTGTTTTCATCATCAATCTGCACACAACAAACTTCATGTTGTGGTCCAAAGTTTTTTAGATTTGTGTCATGTAGTGCATCTCACTGTTAAAATCGCACAGTCTGTATGAGAATTAATGTAATGAACACATTTACAGGGTCACAGGTACAATGAGAAGACTCAATTACTGAATTCTCTTTGAGAATTTAATCAGTTTGAAAGCAGTTTAGGCAGTTTATTATGACTGGTGCGTGTCATTGCAAAACTTGAAAACGGCAGTGACTACCAAATGCATGGCAATCTCATCCTGGAATATAATCAGAACACATGATCTGATCAATCCGAATCTTCAAAACAAGGCCGGCACCATTCTGGTGCAATACAAACCAATTGTCTCTCTTTATGGCTCAGTAAACTAATAAAGGCTAGAACAGGGAAAGTGTGCGGTAATGGAGGTCTGTTCACCATTTGTTTAATCTAAAACACAATGTAACCAAAAATGCTGAACTTCACTGGGAAGGATTTAGTAGTTTAGTTCTGCTAAAAACCGGACGCGCGTGCATCACACTGGGGATTCGACGTGTCAGATTACCACCTGATGTGTTCTCAGATCCGTGTTTTTCTTTGAGAGTTTTTATCGAGGCCGTGGCTTTATTCAGGGGGTGTTGCACGATCTGAAAGCTTAGCGGGGAATCTGTTAGCTCAGTTGAACAATAAAAGGCTGTTTGGAGTTTTGCGGTTTAACTTTCTTCTACCACAGTTTGACAGTTGACAGACTTCAGAGAACCACAGCTCGTCAAACAACCAGTTATTTTTGCATGACCATTTAAGGTGGAACTTTTCTCTTCCCTTGCATTGTATTTCATCATGGATTAGATGTCTCGGTGTGCGCATGTGTGTGTTGACATAAATCCATCAAAACAGCACTGGTGGCGAGCATGTGGGTATGTGTGTTCCACCAGATTTACACCTGCTGTCTCCGCTGTGATTGGCTTGGGGACAGCGCAGGACGTCCCCCAAGGCTTCCAAGCTCTTTATCTTGTCAGGAGGGCAATCAGCAAAATACGGCACACTAGATTTACCTCACTAGAACCCCACACACACACACACACACCACCCTCGAGACACACACACACACCTTTCAGGTGGGAAAGGAGCAGCCTGGAACGGATGTGCTGTCTCTCTGTTGCCTTCCCGTCCCGCCTTCTTACCCGCGTCAGGTGATAGATATGTGGAGATCACTCATTCCTTATGGCCCAGAGAGGGGTGGCATCCATCACTCTCCTCCGTGCCCCCCCCGTCCCGCCCTCTCCCTCTCTGCACCCATCCAGCCACACTACCATAAGCTGTCTGTCAAACTGACAGGCCCATCCACTATATCACAAGGAAGCTCTGCAGCCCATAGGACTCTATTATATCTAATCTGCTCGTATCGACACATGCCGCTTACACAGGCCAGCCACCTGTGTGTGTGTGCGTGTGTGTCCATCAATAACGAAGACGAATCTTTTACTCGTCACCTATATGGTACGACAAATGAGAAGTCTCATTTTTTTTTTTTTGTCTATATTCAACTCAAACTGTGGGGAGCCATTGTGCAGTGCTTGGGAAACATATTGGGCTGAAATACTTTCCTCTGGAACACACTGGGGGCTTTTCCAGCAAAAAGAACCAGGTGCTTGTTCGGAGCCAGGGCCAGCGTCAGCACCAGTTTGTCTTTTCACAACTAAAGTCCTGGCCTAACAGGAGCTAAACGGGTGCTAAGCTGGCCTCAAATCATTGCTGGGCCAGAGCGGGGCCTGACACGTCATCATCTGGGGGCGGAGTTATCGCTGAACCGGTTTTCTGAACCACTGCAGCAAACATGAAGCAGTTATAGAGAGAAAAATAATAATAACATGTGGGAACGAGATAATAAGTCGTAGGGAACGAGATCATTTAATCTGTGATCACAGAGCCGGTGGCTCTAATTTAACTGTTTTGCCACAGACCCCCAGCTGCGTCTGATAAAGAATTTAGAAACGGTTCTCCTTTGTAATTTTTTTCACGCTTTTCATCGTATCATCATTGTAACTAACTTCATTTCCAGGTCTTGTATGGTGTTATGACTGCAGGCGCTGTACTATAAAGGGGCTCCATACTATAAAGCAAGAAGGATGTGATAAAACACCAGTAGAACGACGAGGAGACTCAATGTTTTCTGGCTCTTTGGTCTGAATCCGAGGTTCAGGCCAGACTAGACGGAGCGACTCGGATGAAACCAGTGTCTCAAGTCTGTCTCCTTGTTCCCGTGTGAGCGCTACAGTGGTGAAATCTGTGATGCACCATGTTTTGGAGTGACGCAATAATGTGGCTCTCACTTGCTGTACCAGAGCCTGCCTCCTGATCTACTAATGGTTGATGTGTGATTGTGAGTCTGACAGAAGCTCAAATAATAAATGGAACATCAAGCTTCTTTACCTGGAAACATTCAGGATTCCATCTGTTTGTGGAATCTGTGGTTTTGGGTTCTGAATGTTTTTTTGTTGTTGTTTCTTTTTCAAGAAGTTATTCAAATATGACTAGTTCTCTTTGGAGGGGTCGACTACCCCCCAGTGGATGAGCAACCTTTCCAGTGGCTGCTCCAGCACCTACAGGATTGGTGCTTATGATTTGACAATGTTGTTGCTGACATTATATATATATATATATATATATATATATATATATATATATATATATATATATATATGTGTGTGTGTGTGTATTTATTTATTTTTTTCCACTGTGAAAATTTTTTTATTTTTTATTTAATTAAATAGAAAAGTAAATAAAGTAGAAGTAAATAGGTCCAGCCTGATCATCTTAACTATGCTTAACGAACACAGGGGCTGGTCAATAACAAGAAAAAACCCCCCACAAAAAAAACACAAAACAAAACAAAACAAAAAGAAATACTAAAAATACTAAAAAGGAAATAAGCTAGGAGTTGAATTTCAAATTCTATGCAGTACTGTATTTTCTTCAGCTTTCTTCTGCATGCCTTTTTTAAGCACCTTTTTTCAGCACCTTCTCCTGTGTGTGCAAGTTGCTGTGGTGCCAGGAAGAATTACTTTAAGTATTTTTGAGCTGAGATTGCGACGACGGCCAATGTCCAACGAGTTCTTGTCGCCTGCTGTATCGCTCCCCTCCGCCCCCCACTCGTAGGATCACCCATGGTGTTTCTGCTACCCTAATTTAGTACCGTAGTGGACGTGTGTTTGCGACACATTCTCTCATGCAGATTCTATGGATCACATCTGTGAAGAAAGCACAATCCAGCCTTTAATCAGCTCTGACTTTAACCAAGCTGCTGCTGTTACTGTGGTGAGAGACTTTTCCTCAACTTGCTCCCCTCCACTTCTCCTTGCAGATTTCATCATAAGATTTTGACTCCTCCAACATGTCCAACTCCAGGCTATCTCACTGTGGCAGCAATGCATGCTCCCCTGTTCTGAATTTGAGTTACAGATTGTGTTTGATGTCGCTCAGGATTTTAATGAATCAGTCCAATAGTGGCGACGAGTCTAGTCAGTCTGTAACATCAAGTGAGAAAGCCGTCTCCTGGCCACTCTTCCGCCACTCCCCAGTAAAACACTTCGGTGAGTCATTTTATCATTTGGTGTATGGTTTTTCAACCATCATGTTACTATATATGTTACGATAATGAGAAAAATGTTAAAATGAAAAAGAAAGACTGTTCAGCTTCTCTAATCTCCGTGTTGCTCAGGGCCTGGCTTTAATGCAAAGAAATTAATCTTTAAATCATTAAATGTAAAAGTCATTCCCTCTTTCTCTTTGGCTTTCGCCTGAAAATGCTGTTGAACTAGACCTGCAATTAATTCATTTGGTGTTCATGTGAACAGGGTCCTTTCATTTCAACATATTTAGTTAGAGATGGTGCAACATTTTTACTTCATTATCAACATAAATTCATCATCAAAAGAGGAGCAAAATACAATTACTGGATTATTTAAATTGTGTTTTTATTTTCTCCAACACAAAGCAAAAGGTGAAGCTTGTTCAATAATAATAATAATAATAACAATAACAATAATAATAAAAATAATAATAACAACAACAACAATAATACTAATAATAATAATTATAATAATTATAACAACAACAACAACAACAACAACAACAAGAATAAGAATAATAATAAGAGTCCAGTTAAAATTGGGACTTTGCTAACATTGGTGGAATTGCTGAATAACTTTTTTTAATTCCAACCTTTTTTGGTTCTAATTAATCGCTTTTAGTGTTCCAAATATCTGTTTTACAATGTGCTCACTTACTAGAACACATTGCTTAAGTCAGTACAGAAAAGATGGATGATCGATCCCTGCAGAAGCAATGATTCCTATCAACAAATCTAGTTCAATATCTCATCAGCAACATATTATTATTATTAATCTCATTCCAAACACTCTCACTACCTCTACTGTCCTCAAACTGCCAGTGACTTCACACAAACCACCATGTGTGTGACCCAAAGGAAAACTTTGATCCTCCAGAGTTCACTGCTCATCTCAGCTTCCTCTGTGCATATTTTAGTGTTTCCACACCATCACAGTGTATTACACTATGAGCATTAGAGGAGATACTATTAAATGTGATGTGACTGTGTGCAGTGCTGCCATCTGCGGTTTTACTATTCCAGACATAGCAGTTCATGTGTTGTTTCTCCCATTTTAACTCTGCCCTCCTACTTGTTGGATTGGACCCTGTGATGGGCCACCGACCACATGATGGACACCTCGAGTATATGGCATCATTCTGTTACACCCTGTTACATGTTATTTCTTCCTAAAGCATTGCCTTTTTGAAGATTTTCTTTTGAAATCGCTTCAAAAGTTTTCAACCTTCTGATGTTTCCATGAAGGTGAATGGAAACTGACCGTGAATCTTTATATTGACCAAAAGAAAATCATTCAAAACTTTTAAAAGCACTTTTTGACTTTTGAAATCCAGATGTTTCTCAGAGTCAGCCCAGTAGATAGTTCTGGATGTTCTCATTGTACTGGTTTTGTGTTGCATGTGTGATGTTCACCTCTCACTATAGTGCCTTCAGACCAGCGCTGGCAGCAGCACACAGTTAAAGCTGTAATATGTGCTCAAAGGCCCCTCAGGAAGACCCTCCACTGACCTACAGCCACTTCAAAGATCCTTTTGGGCTAAATTATTTCTAATTCAGACCAAACTACTATAAAAAAATACCTTTTGCAGTGTAAGAAGTAAGCGAGCTGCTCTCAGCCCCCCAGCTGAGCCTCTAAGCCTCGACTACAACATAAATCCAATCCCTGCTATTCTCCATGGTGGAGCCGGCTGAGGCACATCCGCTGGGCTTGTCAGTTCAGCATTTCAGCACTGCCTCTCTTCTTTTGTGGCCTGCCTCCCTCGTCTGAATGCTTCTCTCCAAGTGGCTGCTGAGGATCGTTCTTCTCAGTTCAGTAACTCACAAGAAGAGAGGAGGATGAAGAGCAAACTCCAGTCCGGCGCTCTCTAACCCTCTCCCGTCAAAGAGCTTCTGATCACTGCAACACACACACACAGACACGCACGCACACACTCACACACACACACGCACACGCACACACGCACACATTCTTGCGACGTTACTGGAACCACTGTGATCATGTGGTCTTCATTTCTGAGTGGTGAGTTACATCCTGGACTCCTGGCCCACGGCTTAGAAACAATAGTTACTTTTATTGGAAGACACAGTTATTGAAGTCTTCATCATGTCATCTATGGGCCGACTGAACTGTCCTCAGGCCTGGTATATATGTATATATATATATATATATATATATATACACACACGTTTCTCAAACAGAGACTTTACTGAATGTTTTTATGTCAAAAATATGAACTGTTGTGTTTTGGACAGTAATTTTCACATAAATGACATTTCTTGAAAGAGTTGTGTGTTTACATTTTACTGTTCTCTGGATGAACATAGAAAGCACACCACCAACTAGTGGTCTGGCTTGCAAACTACAGTATTTCCCAGGTGACCATTATCAAGATGATACCATTCCCAGGGCCTCAAACTGGGTCCTGTTAGCAGTGGATGTGTGGTGGTAGGCTTGATCATAAAAGCTTCTGTATTTCTATACCCACATCACAAGAGGAAACTCCTTTTCGATCTCTAAATATGAGCTATATAAACGGCCGGGAGGAGACACTGCTACAGATGCAGCTTGCAGAGGAATGGGTCAATTGTAAATGTATGCATCAGAAATACACAATAAGTCAAATCTGTGCTGCATGATAATGAGTACGATCTTCCTGAACCTTCCTTCTATAGAGAAGCTGGCTAACAGAAACAGACGCTGGGTGACCAGATCCTGTGTGGTGAGGCCAGCCACCTCTCTGTGGTCTGGACTCTTTCCCCAGCCTGTTTGGTGTGTTTGTCCAGTGTTAACACAGCTGACAGTGACACAGTGCCACCATTACCGCATATGTAGCTCACATTCCTGGCTAATTGGGTTTGTTGCCCCCGAGGCTGTGCATGTGTTAAAATGGCTAGTGTGTGTGTGTGTGTGTGTGTGTGTGTGTGTGTGTGTGTGTGTGTGTGTGTGTGTTGGTACTGTGTAGTATGATTAAGGTTTAGAGGTCATTAGGTTGTTTTGTGTGTGCCGGTGTGTGTGTGTGTGTGTGTGTGTGTGTGTGTGTGTGTGTGTGTGTGTGTGTGTGTGTAGGTAAATTGAAAGGCGAGTGGCCTCATGATAACTGGGTTCCAGTTTTGTCATCAACGCTACTCCTGTGGGAGAAAATGGTAAAGTGTCAGCGGTTTCTTCAAGGGAAGAATAGTTTTTCTTTTATGGTTCTGTCGCTATTATTTTTGATGCCTGTGTGACGCTGGTGGGAAAACCAACATATGATAAGTTTTAGAAACAAACGAGCACTTCAGTTCTAAGCTGAGGGAGGCGGACTGCGAGCGCTGCCTTTCCATAACTCCAATTTCCTGGCTTGTTCTCGATGTGCTTCCTCCTTGCTTTACCTTGTTGTGTTTCCAGCATGGGCTTCTTTGTTTCTGCTTTCACCCCCGGTTCCACCCCCTGCTGAGAGCTCCACCACATCCACCATTGGTTATTCATCTAAAGTTGACGAGGGTTCTCTTCACATGTGCAGAGTGCACTTTGTGAAGTAGAAGTCATCACACTGTGAGTACATTGAATGAATACTCCACTCTGCCACTGCCCTATACTTCCTATTCATTCAGAGCGAGGTGTCAGGATGTCTGTGAGTTTAGTCATCAGTAAGATGTGAGTTATATATGTGGGGACTGAAGCTGGAGGAGGAGCAGAGGAGGGGAACAGGACATGTAGCTGAAATAGAGTGCGGGTGAAGGGGCGGGACGACATGGCTCCTTTCTGAATGGAGACTGACAAAGAAGCCGGCGTTTGCTGGTGCTGGTGGCGGCAGCCACGCAGGGCATTCGGAAGATTAGCAAGCGGAAATCATGCAAGTGGCACACAGCTGTATGTATTCAGAGGGAGCCAAGAGCATTCAGCAAAAGTCAAACTTTCAAAACTCTTTTTTATCTGCACAGTTGAAAAAGAGAAGGCGGAAGCTGAAGGTCATATATATATATGTGTATGTATGTATGTATATATATGTATATACACACACACAAGTATCTTTACGGATTGTGCATAGTTTTCATCTAACACTAGAAATAAATGTAGGGTTGGCTGGTGGCTACATGTTTAACATTCAGCTGACAGTAAAGCTTGAATTTTGTCACGTTGCAACACTGGACTCAAAAAAGGCCGGGACAGAGCAGGAGTCCAAACAAGCACACTCTTTTATTCAATGACAGAAAACACAGAAAATCAGAACCACAGACCAAACTATCCCAGAGAAACACAGATGAACTGGTAATGAGGCAAAAAACTGGAAAGAAGCGGAGATTTACAACACGATTTGTGATGTGGGTTATCTGATGTGGGTTTTTTTCCACAATTCTGATTGGCTATCATGGCTTCAATCGTCTCATTTTACTGCCCCCTACAGGCTTGTCACGATCATAGTAGCTCTTAACCAGGTGTATATGTGGGTCAGTGTCAAGATTTTTTTGTAAACGTATAGGGGGAAATATACATTTTTGTAAAAACCCCAAGTACATGCAAACGTGGCCTGAGACTTGAAAGACGAAACAGGAAATTGACCGAAAATGTGCACTGTGAGAGTAACTCAGGGACCAGTATCTAGCACCTGGTTCAGTCCTTCAGTCTGGCCGGTATTCTGAGGGCGATAGCTGGAGGACAGATTGGAAGCAGGACTAATCAGGGAGTAGAACTCCCTCAACCACTGGGACCATAACCGAAAAAAAGAAAATGCCCAGGCCAAGACCATGGAGATGGAAAAGATGCTGCTTGACACATTTGGCAATTGTCTTTGGCTGAGAGAAGTTTGGACAAAAGAACACAATGAACTATTTTGGAAAAGTGGTCTGCATGGGTGAGGAACGTAATTTTACCCTCCGATGGTCACTGAAGTCTGGTGTTGGAGTCCAGGGTTAGATGTGAGAACAGTTACAGGACGAAAGAACTCCCAGCACGTTCTCTAGCTCTGCTCTCTCGCTCTACGTCAGCTCCTTGAGACACTCCCCCTGGAGGCCATCTACAGTTTCTAGGCCACCGAGGTTCTCTTGACCCTCTGGGATCCCTACTGTATCAATGGAAACTACATTCAGCATGCTACTTTACGTAATAACATAATAAAACTCCATAAATAATATCAATAAAACTTAAATTAATTTGAAATAATTTGTGATCATTTTTAATAATTATAATAAATGATAACATATAATGTAATATTTATAGTATTATATATATTAATAGTATTTTTATACATGTTTAACAATTATCCATATTTCTCAAATTATTGTACAGAAACATGTTAAGGTAGATATTGAAAAAAATATATTCCGTTTTTAATTTCATTGACTCTATAAGAGAATTGGCAAAAGTACAGGAATGTCTTCAAAAACAATTTAGATACTTTTACAAAGTCATTTCATACTGTGAAATGTTATCTGTCAATACTAAAGAATCAAATGTTTATTTCTTCTTAAATCAAAGCTGCCGTTATCATAATTCAACTGTACAAACAAATGTGCTGTATCGGAACAACTGGCAAGTCCGGCTTTCTCAGAGACATTCCTCAGTTTTCAAACTCTCACAGAGATGCTGTGAGCTTAGATTTAAAATTAATGGAGGAGAGTTAAAACAGTGTCCAGCACCACCTTCCTTCTTCCTCATCCTCCGTCCTGTCATCTATGCTTGACCAATCCCTCCTGTCATCAGCATCACATCTGACATTCTTCCCAAACTATTAAAGCTTCCAAACTCCTCTTTCTTCTCTCTCATTGTCTCGCTCTCGTCTTGTTAAGAGGCCTTTCACCACATGCTCATTACAACCTTCTCAGCTGAATTGGACTGAGAGACACAGAAGATGTTCCCTTCATCACCCTTCCTCCCCTCTCTCTCTCTCTGTCTCACTCTCTCGTTGTGGGAATGTGTTTCTCACTGATTCATTTCATTCAAATATTTTAAAAGATTTAATGAGAAGTGACATAACTCCTTATAAGCACAGAATTGTACCCCAGATGTTGTTGTGATACAAAGAAGCCTTACTTTTCCATGGTACTTTACTTGGTGTGACACTTCTAAATATGCATAGTCAATGGAAATAATTAAAGTAAATGTAACCAACACACTCACTTCTAAAATATCACAATATTAAAGGTGTCATATTATGCAAAGTTCACTTTCTAATGTTTTCTAACAGTAATAATCATACTGATGCCTGGGAATGATGCCCCAAAAGTGAAGAAGGTCTTTCATCTCTCTCTCTATGGCTTGTTTCAGTTTTTAAAAAGTGTGTTATCCAACAAACAAATCAGAAATCAATCCCTATATAGCGTCATATATATGTAGCCAATCCCAATGAAGGTAGGGCCTCCCTTTGACCCTCCCACAATTAGGCAGCTCTGCTCTGGCACATGGCACCACAAGAGGAAGTACTTCATCCTCTGTGTGGACGGAGCCAGTCCAGCTCATGCAGACACAGCAGATTCTGAATGATCCTAGATTGAAATGGATGAAAATCAAAGCAAAGCTGGATTTGGGACAATACACTTTGAATACTATGTTTTTGGATCAACAAGGCCCATGTGGAAATGTCGAAAAGCTGCATGATATGACCTCTTTAAATGATTATTGATTGCCAGTCATTCTTTTCTATACCCCTCTTATAATTGGGTTTAAATAGTTGTATTGTTGTGAGTGCAAGCAGTTAAGAGGCTGGCGTTGTGTTATTGTCCCAGTATACACTGAAAAATGACCCAATAGGTTAATTAAGTAAGCTGCAAGAACAAATCACGTGTTTACTTCCTGTGACATGTTGTTACTGCAGCTATTTTGATGCACGACAAGAAGATACACAAGTGCTTCATGCCAACGGGAAAAACGAAAACACCCACCAGCCACTTTATTGGTAACTCTTTACAAAACCTGTGAAAGAAACTCATAATGTTCTGTTTTGTTTCTTATCACCAGACCTTCCCATTGAGTCTTGAGTTCATTTTGAGGTTACGACTGCATGTCTTTGAAGTACAACGCATTTCAATGACGCGTTTTCAACAATCCTCCTTTTATCTTTACCAAAATAATGCAGAAGAAAGAAACAAGTTTTAGTCCAATGTGAAAGTGGAACTTCATCCTTTTCATCAAGAGTAAAATGATGCTAAAAAAGTCAGATATTTAAACTGAACTTTGTTCAATCTCTGTGCTGATCAGTGTGGAAAGTAACACGGTGGGAAGGTCTATTTTAAGACTTAAGTGATCGACATATTTCATTCAATTCTGAAAAGATTAATTGGTTGTATCATTATTGTATTTGAGTTGATGAGACGAACCGATGAAAACAATAGGCGTAGAGGGTTTGAATACACAAGGCAGGGGTGGACACAGGTGGAACACAACGATTGGAGCTCACAGAGGGAGAAGGACATTGGTTAATTGGAAACACAAGGTGAGACACACAGGGGCAGACACAGAGACCTGACATTGGTCTTCCAATCCCAAGGTTACTGGTTCGATCCCCAGTTCCCCCTTGTCCATGTGTGATGTGTTCTTGAGGAAGACACAGAATCCCCAGTTAAAGTGGAGTGCCTTGCACATTGGTCTGTACACAGCTGCAGTGGATAAAGTTCACCATTTGTCTTTTCAAGTAAGACTTGAAAGACATTTTATTAGAATTGAAATAATCACACTGAGCCTCCACAACAATATAAAAGCTGAGTATACTCACCAAAGGTCTATGAAAAGAGACACATGCTGGGTGAACGCTGTGGCTCACAGCACTAATTGTATGCCTTTCCTGACAAATGGATTGTTAAAACCACACCTGCAATGCACCATTACCCTCTCCTCTCCCCTTTATCCACCAAGGACTTTGTGTGTGTCTGGGAGGACGAGTGCTGTCTTGTGTGTGTTTATGTGTGGCGGCCCGGAGTCAGGTAGAGTTCCTCCACGTCAGCTTCTGCCACTATTCATTCTATGTGAGCCGTATCCCTGAAAAGCTCTGCAGTGGTCACATTCAATTTAGTTCAACCTTCAAACACTGAAGATACCGCAATGTGAATAAATGATTCCAATAAGTCTAACGTTCAGTGCATTCATTCCTAAGTTACGGCTGGCGCTTTGTCGGGCTCCTAGTAAAAGCATCCTTGATTTTCCAGAGCTAGCAAAGAAAAACTTGCACAAATGTTTTCAGCTGTTTCGAAATGGTGTTATTTAAAAGTTTAAAATGAAAATTATGATTTATTTGCATTTTTTTTAAAGTTTTGTCACCAAAACTTTACTCAATCATTAAAAAAAAAACAACAACCCCAAAACAAAACAACTAAAAGCAAGCAGTTGTCAGACAGGAAAAACAAGGTCTGGGATATTCTGACAGGTGATGCAGATATGCAACCTGCAGCTCAGAGACACACGTGGATCATGATACAGACCTTATTAAAGTTTCACAATTTCACGCATATGGAAATGTTCGGCAAACCTAATTATGTTACTATTATGTTACTTATTGACAATGATGTGCCTGTTGGGCAAATACCTTCTCATCATTATCTAAGGCTAGTCAGATGAGGCAGGACCAGAGAGGACATTACGGGAGAATCAGGGATTTTTACAACTGTATTATTGAGCCCGGGGTTCCATTTACAACTGTGTGCAGAACTAAATGTGTATTCAGAGGGCTTTAAAAAAAAAAGACTGCACAAAAAGATCTTTGAACAACTCCAGCACAGCTTCAATATGTTGTTAGTTACCTGTTCTCTTTCCTGACACAAAGAAAATACATTCTAAAATATGTTTAATGTCAATATATTGATCCATTTAGTGTTTTGATTTATTGATAATTGAAATGATTTCATAAAGCTAATGTCTGTCTTGCCATTTTAATCAGATTTTGAATCATAATTAGCTAACAAAAACAACAACAAATTATATGAATATATATTAACCTTTTTTAATAGAATATATGTAATGATATATTCACTACACTTCAGAATATATATGGATGAATATATTGGCATATATATTGAAATATATGAAATAATATACGTAATACACTTTGTGATATATATGGATGAATATATTGACACTTATATTGAAATATCTGTAATAATATATTTAATACATATATGTGCATATACACATAAATATATACAAAATGTTGTTTGCAACATGAATACACAACAAAAATAGAAATGTGACACTTGTGTTTTTGCTCCCATTTTTCACGAGCTGAACTCAAAGATCTAAGACTTTTCCTAGGTATGGGAAAGGCCTATTTCTCTCAAATATTGTTGACAGATTTGTCTAAATCTGTGTTAGTGAGCACTTCTCCTTTACTGAGATAATCCATCCCACCTCACTGGTGCAGCATATCAAGATGCTGATTAGACAGCAAGATTCTTGCACAGGTATGTCTTCGGGTAGCCACAATAAAAGGCCACTCTGAAATGTGCAGTTTTGCTGCTCAATGGGTCACATGTCCAGTTAGGATGCTGGCCATGCAAGAACTGGGATGTTTTCAGCTTCCAGAAATTGTGTCCAGATCCTTGCAACAAGGGGCTGTGCATTATTCTGCTGCAACATGAGGTGATGGTAGTGGATGAACGGCACAACAACGAGCCTCAGGATCTCGTCACCCTATCTTTGTGCATTCAAATTTCCATCAATAAAATGCACCTGTGTTTGTTTCCCATGACATACGCCACCATGCCAATGGCACACTCCCTCAAAACTTGCAGCCCATGGTGCGTTGGGGCCCGAGAGAGCGGACGCGATGCAAGGACAGACACCGGGGCCCGGAGAATCTCGGAGCAGCATTTTGCACAGCGTATGCCATCCTGCCTTCCTCTGTCCTCATAACGTTTGTCACTATGACAGAAGAATCTGGGTGAATGGCCCCTGAAAGCAGAGTAGTTGTGATTCCTCTTCAGCACTGACGTGTTGGCTGAATGTATGGCAGGGGTTGCACTGGCCCATGCTCAGTGGGGTAAAACGCAACTTGAGAGATGAAGTCTCCTTAAGGCACCTTCTATGGAATTAATCAAAGCTCAACATTCTGTGGAAGTTTGAATTTTTGTGAGTGGGCGCTTTTTTCTTTTTTCCCCCCGCTGTGCCTCGTAGTGAGTAATGTGTACTCCTGGGACAATGAAACAAGTTCTACTAACTGCCATCTACAAACTTTTTCATTAAAATGATTTAAAACTTCAAGGAAAGAACTGCTTATTAAATATGAAACATACTTTCTGGAGGTTGAGATTTAGTATTATCAAATTGATACTGATAAGTCTAAAATATTGATGTCAGAAGCTATTTTACCTCAAATGAGTACATTTTCAAGATGTGGACGGTTCATTATGTGGAGCTTAGGAACCAAACCCACAACTCACAGAAGGGAGGCTGTGGGGGGTGGGGGGTTGGAGAGTCCACATCTATTCTCCAGGTAACTCAATCTTTTTTATAGGGCACTTTTCAGAGGTAAATGCAACCCAGAGAGCTTCATAGCTAATTGACAAAGACAGTAAATGCAAAAAAAAAAAAATGTAATATGCATAAATTAAGGTTCATCATGAGCATTGAATGTTGACGTCGTGTAACCAGAAACAGTTTAGATAACTAATGATACCCGACTGATGTTTTGTGCCCTTTATATGTCTAATGTACCATGTATCATCTGACATAAGAGCCATGGCACACTGTTCTATTAGTTCTTCTCAGGATGTGTTCATTGTGTGTATAATGTATGTATAAGAGCAGAGCGTTAGCGCCCTGAGTGTGTGACTGAGGATGTTACTGGGCTTTTATCTCTGCGTCACATGTTTGTTTGCTGAGGATTTAAAGCACGGGTGTCCAACATAAGGCCTATGGAACAAAACTGGCCCATGTTTAGCTCCAATCTGGGAAATTCTCAACATGTCAAAGAAAACTTAGATTTAAAAAAAAAAAAATAGAAATGGACACAGCACCACACTGAGCCCCAAGCTGAGATATCCGTGATGCTGCCATGAAAGACAGCAAACTAGCATTCACCTCAAATCCACGCTGTCATGGTGAGCTTGCAAAAACATGCATTTAGCAGCGAAACGTTTCTTTAAAATTGGCTTTACATTGAGATTGTGGTACTTTTCAATTCTAATTGTTTAGTTCTGTTCAATTTTCATTATGTACTGTATACTCTGCACCACAACAAACAAAAGTTCAGATTTAAAGGTTATTATGGCACTATTTTACCAGTACAGCCAAGTCAAGATCAAATTGGGCTTTGTGTGGCACCTGAACTGAAATGTGCTTGATGGCTTGTTTGACTGTGATCTCACTTTGCTGGCCATAGAACTCTATTCCTGTTGGGCCCATTTTTTAACATCACACCTAATAGTGTGATCGATCTGTGGCTTATAAATATTCATTAGTTCAGTTTGAAAAAAAAGTTCTTTTCTCTGTGGGAATCATGTATCTGAGGTGTTATGAAGAAGAGGAAGTAGGTAATGTGCTGCCCCCTCACACGCCCCCCTCCTTCCAGACTCCCATCCTATTTAACAGGCATCTTTATCAAGGTCCGGGCCCATTAAATACATCATTGGAGCGGTGATTAAAAATGAAACAGACTTAAATGTGGTAATCAATCATTTAATAGGTTAACAGGCTTAAAATACCAGCGCTCAGGCTCAACCTGAGCCCATTGTGAGCAGACAGAGGGATGGGAGGAAAAAGACACCTGGAAATCCTCTGTGACATTTATTGAACAACAAGAACACCAAATAGCAGTATTAACAGGACCACTATTAGCATGTGCCTAATTCCATTTTTATAAAACATTCTCACAGGGCTGTCTAGCATCACGTCAAGAGAGTTTGAATACCATTGTGAATGGATAACTTGTTCTGCTAGGATGTAATAATGAGCGGGTATAGGAGGGAGATGTATAGAAAAGTAATTGCACATAAGTGGAGCAATTACATGCAGATACATGGAACTAAAAGCATTTGCACTATATGATCGTCAGTGTGGAGTTTCTTTTGAATGACATGAATGCAACTTATTGAGAAGATGCGGTGCCCTGGATTCACACAGCGGGTAAGAACAACCTCCCACTAGTGTCACTCCAGGACGTTTTTCTCCGCGGTATCACACACGATTACTTGCATTTTTGGGGTTTGGCGCAGGAGAAGATGAATATATTGAATGGCAGTTTCCACATGATTCAAATTTCCTAATTGTCACCTTTCACCATCTGTGCTGAGAGCTACAGATGGGCGCTACAGGCATGCATTGCACAAGTGTGATACAAGTTTGAATAGAATGTTAGTGGAAGCGGGGGAAAAACAAACGCGTGTCTCAATCTGTGAGGTTGAATTGCTGAAGATCATGCAGTACAGACTTCAGAAATGTAATATTTTATGAAATGCGGGGGCAAGATAAAAATGTTCCATATCAAAATAAAGACCGTGTACCCACTGAAGGCAGTATCATGCTTGCATACTTTCTGAATAGCTGCACAGAGCAGGTCCTCCTCTAATCTAAAGTTGGATGACTCTTTCTCATGTATCTGCTGCACCCCTGGAAGTTGGTCTGTATGAAGGCTGACCGTATTTCTGCCTATGTGTGTATTTTTCATATATCAGCTGTCCACCTTTCCTCTCAGAGTCCTGTGAAGCGAAAACGTCCTGCTCTAAATAAAGATCACCCCCAATCATCATCCATGAGGCCGGTGACGGGTTACTTAAGCCAGTGCAGTACATGCAGTAAGCACAGTACATGCCAGAGTGGACCCAGGTTTGTGAACAACACGGGGATGCGTCAGGCAAAGAACATGGGTTCACCCGGCCACAACTTTGCATCCGAGTCATTTTCTGTGACGCAGCATAAACTTTCTCATTGTAAACGGCAGCGTTCAGCTCCTGAGGAATCTCCGACTGTCCTGCTACTGAGAGGAGCATCTGAACCTCATCAGAAGACTGTGATGCTGCGTTGCACGTTAACGTTTTAGTAAACCCAGTAAACAAAACAACCAGCGAGCGTAAAGCGGCGTATGTAAACAACAATGGGAGGTTTAGTGGGCGATTAAATACTTAAATATTGCGGGCAAGCCGAGAGTGATGATTGCTACTAAGAATCAGCAATTAGGAATACAATTCAGGGCCCATTGTTAATTTGTTAGCATAAACGTATTTCGACAGAATTAAAACATTCACGCTTTGCACAATTGATTGACTGATTGACAGTGACAAATGTGCTGTCGCTTGTGATACCATGTACACTCCTATAAGTCTTTGTCTGTAAAATATCTAATTACACAGTTTTTTTATTAGCATTTCTTCTACCCATAAATCTGACTGAAATTGGGCCTTTCATTGTCTGTCCTTCTCACTTCACCAATGGTTGTAAGTGTTTACACTTTGTATAGGTTGATGGCTGGATGGTGTTTTGATATGATTCATTAAACTAAATCCTCTTTCACAATCTGCCCCTGGACACTTTGGCTTTGCTGCCTGTTTTGCAGAGCAGATCTTTCTCATGAGAAAAATACAAAATACAGTTTCACCTCTGTGTTCTTCTGTTTGCGCAAACTCAGGCAGCCATCCCATCTTAAAAGAACCACGTTTATTTAATTTGGCTTGGTGAGTGGATGTGCCACTGCCCCTTCGTTTTGCCATGATAAGCAGGGTTATCATTTGCATCTCTTAGCTCCGCCATAGTTGTTACCTAGTTAACCTGCACGGCGCCACAGTGCGTAAGGACAGGGCAGGTACACAAGTACTGTCAAACCCATGATTGGCTGCATAGCGTAAGTGAACCATGTGTGCTGAGAATGTGCAAGCAGTGTGCGATTGCGCAAGCGCGTAGCATAGAGGGAGCATTGTTCCAGCCCAGATTTTCATGGAACTTTGTGGTTTTATAGTTGAAAGTCGCCATAATAACAATCCGACTTGGTTGTCTGGCCACTAGAATATCCATAAAACTCCAATTGTTTACGTTTATAACATATTGTTTTCCGTGTGTGTGGTTTCATTACAAAAACAAATCAACCGCACCAACTCCTGGCCCAACGTGCTTACTCCTGTTTTCGGCATTTCTGCTGTTTCCGGTTTTCAAAATGTAAAAAAAAAAAAAAGAACCTAACACAGTCGTCTTAATTAGTACAATATGGTAAATCTTTGTCTTAATTTTCAATGCAGAATTGTTGAGAGAAGTACAAATGAAAAACCTGTGTAGAATTTTTATAATTCTGATTATGTGCTGTGGATGTCAGTATGGAAGAGCTGTCTCTCTGCAAACAGCTTCTATCAAATTCAGAAATAAAGAGACACTGTACAAAATGTGAAAAACTGTATTACACATTGTGTTTGAGCTATTCATTACAGAATCTGGCAGATCATTATATGTTTGTGGGTGTTTTTACATAATGAAGTGAATAATGTATGAGATTTTGTCTATTTATTATATAATGCAGCGTTACAACTCTGGATCGTTTAGACCTGACCAGGACATTTTAAACAGAACTGGTTTAACAAGCAGACATTGATTCTTTCAACAAGGCCCAGACTCTGATATAGATTTCGGACAGTTTAAAACAGCAGGATTCATTATAAAACTTGTGGGACTTTTGAAACTGATGGAAACTATTTGGTACTTTTCTTGACCTACACTGAAACTCTTCTCCAGACCCAACTTTGTGATGAACACATGGATTCTTCAAACTCACCTCATACCCTTCAAAGATACTTTGTTGTTTTTTTTTGTGGTTTTTTTCAATTCTCTGCACCAGGCCTTTTAAAAAGGTGCATTTCAAGCAAAAGCAGCAACATGAAATTTGCTCTAACTGCAGGTTAAAAAGGTTCTACTGAAAATTAATGAAATAATTGCTCATGTTTTAATTTTAATTCCTATTGTCAGCTGTGTGTGTGTGTGTGTGTGTGTGTGTGTGTGTGTGTGTGTGTGTGTGTGTGTGTGTGTGTGTGTGTGTGTGTGTGTGTGTGTGTGTGTGTGTGTGTGTGTGTGTGTGTGTGTGTGTGTGTACTGAGACCACTACAAGAGTAAAACTGCACAATACAGTGTTAGTGAGGTCAGTTCATAAACGTTTATCGCTGACAGAGTGTATTGTCTGTTACGTCCAACACACCAATGAAAACATCTCATTGACCGGTTTGTGGGTTTGCCGGCAAAAAAAGGCATCACCTCCTCTGCAGTCTGAGCACCATCACTTTAATATGTATCCCTTTGTTTTTTGAAAATGTCTTCTCAGTGGCTGATGATTTGTCTTTGATTCTTTATATATTACTTTTCAAACGATTTCAATGACTCGGTAAATAGTATTATAAACATAAATAAAGTTTTAAATCCCACATTTTACCTACTAGTCCTTTTGTATAATAGTAAAGTCTTTGTTGCTCTCGACATATAATATGCTGTGTTGCCGAGATGACAATAGAGGTGAGGGAAAGAAAAACACAAAGAAGCTAAAGGATGCTATTCCCCCTTGTCGGGTTCCTAATGGATGTCACAAGCTCATGAAAAATTAAGTCAGTCAAAAAAAAAAAAAAAAAATAAACAAAAGTTAAATGAAACACACAAAAGCTATGGTAATAACTCAACCGTATTCTAACATTTCACACAATTCAATAGAACAAAACCCAAAGCAGGAGTCTGCTGGGACTCAGCAGAGAGCATAAAGTCGATTTGAAAACTGCTGCACCATAAACAAATGTGGGTGGGACCTTAATCAACAAAGTGATAAAAACAATATGGTTTCATTTCCAATCCTTCAAGTAAGCAGAGCAGCCATTCACAACCACATTAGACACGACTCAGGCTATATACTGCTGTAAGGAAATGCTTTGAAAGTTGTGAAATGCACCAACCCTGGCCTGTGGTGGTTTTGTCAAAAAAAAAAAAAAACATGTTTCCTACATCGTTCTTCTTAATGACAATTTACCTGCTACGTGCAGCTGCAGAAACTTTTTGTGGTGAGTTTACTGGAGTCTGGACTCATTAAATTCCTTCACATTGGCACAAGTGTCTCAGCAGAAGTCTGTCCAGTAAGAGAGAGCACAATAACCCGTGTCAAACCGCCGGCAGGATGAGAGCAGGTCGTCCCTCTCTGCCTGCATCACACCACAACCAGCAGAGGGACCGTGGGCGGAGCTTACTGCACCACGCACCCACGACAAGCTATGTTTGTGTGTTCTTCCTAAGGGTTTTCCTGATTTAGAAGCTACTTACTTTTTCGATGCTACTTTGTTTTACTATATTTGTATCAAATTCTTATTTTTTGCACTATGTGATTTTCTTTTACTACCCTGCTTTGCTGCAGCAACACTGGAAATTTCTCTGTCTGTGAGATCAATAAAGGATTGTCTTATCTTATCTTATCTAAAGTTATCATTCTGTGGCTGGTTCCCACTCTGCAGAATTTCACTCCTCCAGCCTGACTATACTTTACGAACTCGAAGGGGCACTCTTTAGATCCCATACCTTCGCCAAAGCCACATTTTTCACCATGGATACCAATGGATTGCAAATTAATTTGATCCACCGCACCACAGGTTGTTAGATTATATGTTGATTTTGATATAAATCTGTGATTGGACTCCAAACACAACTGAACAAAGGATCAAGCTGTATCGTACTGTTGATTTTAGCATCAGCTATGTAATTAATTTGTAGATGAGAACAGATGTCAGACACCTCAATAGCGACGACATGAACACTGACCTCTCCAGTGTTTCCAGACAGGCTTAAACATTCAGCTATTCATTCAACACTCGAGTTGTTAGGGTGCATAAAGACAACAGTCTGAATCAGTTGAACCTGCCCTGCTCGCCCATTCATTTCCACTAACCTTTCGTGAGGAATGATTCAGTCGTTAACAGAGAGCTTTATTTATTCTAGAAATTCCTGTTGGACGTCTCTCAACTGACACTATTTTAGAAATGGAAGAAAGGAAACAAAAAAAAAGTACAAAAATCAACAAGCATGATTGTACAACACAAAGGACTAAAAAAATCCCTCCAACACTGGACTTTCCTTCCTTCAGACTGCAGCTCCGCTGCTGCACTGTTTGGCTTAAAGCACACATTTTGTGTGAACCTAAGTACACACTACATGTTGACATTTCTGAGGAGTAACGTCTGTTGATGAAGTGAAATAAGGTTGGGTCAAGAAAACAAGCCGAACTCAGAGTTACTGTTTGCACAGGCTGAACTGCGGGCCAGCAGTCTGTTGGTGTATTTAAATCATTCCTACTCCGTACGTGACTGTTGTGTTACTGCTGTGAGAAACAAATTGAGGCTGCTGAGAAAGGTTGGGGCTGTCTAAACAATGTATTTGTTATTGGAGGATTAATAATATCCTCGGAAACTTAAGATTGAGCATGTGCACTTTGTAAGTTCTGTTGAGGTTCATCAACTGAACTTTATAAAATTACGCTTTCATAAACTTAATGAATCAGCTGCTATTATAAAGTCAGTGAGAAGTTCTGTGTTTGGGACTCATATTTTGGAGTTCGTGTTGTTTTTCTTTTGGTCAGTTCAGTCGAGTTGAAGGATACAGTCAACACAAATCGCTATTCTCCACCACCCTGAAATGGTAGCTGACACTGAAGTGAGTGGGATATTTCTTTTTTACTTTATTATTTATTCCTTTTTTTGTTGTTGCATTGTGTATTTGGTTGACTGAATAAACTATTACTACTAAAGTAACTGTTCCAGACTGTTCATATATACTGTTTATATATATATACATATATATATAGGTGAAATTAAAGCAGATGTGCTTTATTATAAAACTCCACTTGTAATGAGTAAAACACACAAAAATGTGCCACTAAAATCTGAGAAAATCTTCATTGTTTCTCAATTTTATTATATTTTTTTTTTAGTAGGTTCATTTTTCTGGTTGGTGGTTCTCTAAATATGACACTCCACCACGTGTGTAAAAGCAAAAGGTCAGTAAGTGAACTGTGGCTACTCTGGCTCCATTGGGTAAAGGGGTTCATTTTACAATATCAGGACTGAGTTCAATTCACATTCACATCCTAAAATGTGATGGCATCCAACACATAGAACCTCAGAATGAGTTTTCCGCAGTGGTGTGCGAGCACCTTGAAAGGCAACTGTGTTTTTCAGGCAATACGAGTCAAGTGCATTTGCTGAAAACATTGCATCAACTTTCTTTGCTCCAGGAATCCTTCTTGCACACGGATAGAACCGTTCACTGCGACCGGAGGGCTCATGGATTGCAGCTGCTCATAACCGTTTCAGAAAAGTTGTGGTTTTCCCATTCACAAGGAGATGTAATTTTTTTCTGTTTTTGTACGGCATTGGAGCATTTTTGAGAAGTTCCACCTTAAGAAATGTTTTCAAAAAATTGAGCTTTCAAGAAAGTTTTACATCTCCCCTTGAAAGGATTATGGTGTTAACCAACACTGTACTGTTGGACAGTTTAAGGCTTCCCAAGTGATTTTATATTTACATTTATTCATATTACATTTTAATATTTCATCTTATATATTCGTATTAATATGTGTGTGTGTGTGTGTGTGTGTGTGTGTGTGTGTGTGTGTGTGTGTGTGTGTGTGTTCTCTCATCAACCTGGAACAGTTTAATTCACAATCTTAAAGGAGGTTCAAACTGTACATTGTGTGACATACTGAGAGTCCATCTTACTGTCAGATATAACCTCAAACCTTTGCATCATTCAGCAATAAGAAAAAAATAAATGGTTTACTCATCAAATGTCAGGTTGGAGTCATTCATTAATGCGACTGCTCATTGAAAGGTTCTGTTACTGACTGTTACAGTGCCTCCTTCCTTAGTCTCCATGTGTGAGGGTGCACACTTACCCATCCGGGTAAGTGTGTGTGCTCAGAGTCTCACGTGTGCGTGTGTGACTTTATCTTAGTGTGATTATGCAAATGCAATTAGAGTGTCTTTATCTGTTCAAAGGCACCAGGATGAAAGCAAGGCAGGCTTGACCTGCTACACATCCTATCTTCTGTCCTATGTTCAGCACAAGAATACCAATGTTCCTGCATTAACCCAGTGAGACGGCAGCCCAGCGCAGGGGAATGAAGAGGCAGTGTTGAGTTCGAACTGGAAGCATGAAAGTGAGTGTGTGGGTTGAAGGGGAAAAAGCTGCTCATTTCTATAGTCAAATCAATATGATGGTGGAGGTAAGGGGAATATTAATGAGTGATAGATATGGGGACAGTGTGTGTTGTGTACATCACATACAGCATCAGAGAGGCTTTCCAATGTTGTGATGCTCTGAACTCAGCCTCACCTCTGCTGTTTGTTTCTAATGTGCTTGAACTTCTGCATGCTCTCCCAACAGACTGATTTGCATTTTTACATTGAAAGGAGTTCATTTCAAACGCGGATGCAGTGATTTCAACACAGAACTGTCAGTCTGAGCAAAGCACACAGTGCATAACTCGGTCGGCAGAATTAGGGGTGGTGAAGGAATAAATATAGATAATTCCAAGGGAAAATCTCCCAAAAGACTCAGGTAGCCTCACTAAACACCTCGATTATAGTGTTCTGCATCAACTTCATTAACAATTTTCTTTGACTTACCCAGGAATTGTATTCAAGAAAAACTTAAAAGAAATACACAAGAAAATAATAAATGGATTTTATGATATGACACTATATAATACACGTTACCACTTCAGCACTCTCAGTGGCTGATCAATCAAACTCACTCCTTCACACACCAGTGCTGACAGCTGCACAAGATGTTCATACATACAGCAGTTAGTTTATACTGTCACTCAATACACACATCTCCATCTATTCAGATTAAGTACATTTAATTCCATTTTAATCATGTAATCTGAACAACATGTATGAGAATGGCCCATTTAAAATAGAGAAATGCTCATGTTAATCAAACATATTTCTAATATCTAAACAACAGCTCAGTTCATTCTTTTCGTGAGTGTAACAAGAAATGAACAATGGTAAACCTTCCCCACGTGGAGTTCAATTATCTCTCTAATTCACAGTGATGCCAAAAGGATCCTGAGATTGGCTGCTTTCAGTCCACATACTGGAATCTTGTGCTGAATAGGAGCTGAGCTGTAAAGAAATACTCCCTTTTCGCCAATGTCTTCAATGCTACGTTCAACTGTGGTGATGCAATTTGAGTTATCACTGAACAAATGTGATCATGGATCATAGTTTTAAGCAGCGAGCCATCGCGCCGTCACTTGGACGGTCAATTTTTGGAAGAGACGGCAGAGAAAATAGCGGACATTTTGCTCAAAACCTCTAAAAAATGTGTATAATGTAAATTCATCTGTTTTTGCTGAAATATCGCAAATTATCGGCTCGTGTACACAACTTGCAACTGACTTCCCTTTTTTTTATAAGCCCAGTAGCAAGCAACATGATTGGTCAATTGATATCATACCTTTTGAAAGGCAGCCTCTGATCGGTTCGTAATTTTCTGTATCAACACCCCCCTCTAAATTTGCATGGACCCCCAAAACACCAATTTCTACCTGAAACCACGGCACGGATACAAACAGCTAACTGAGTTTTAGTCTACAGGGTGGCCCATTGGTCTCTTCCCATGACAGCTTTACCAGGAATTGGGAGGAAAACGAAAATTCAGCCCGGGACCTGCTGGAGAGGTTCTATTTCTGGTTTTGTCAGAGAGCAGTTTGGGTTTCACCAGGAGGAGCTGGAGAAGTCGCAGAAGTCAGTGACGTCTCAGCTTTTTGTCTATCTGTACTGTCAACACAACCTCACGGGGAAAATGCAGGAAAAAAGATGGAAAGAGCAAGAGTTGTGATTTTCCTCAAAGTCACAGCTGAGATGATCTTGTCACCACAGTGGAACTCAAACCCAAGACCCAATAGTCACAAATATGACACTTATGCCACTTGACAAGCAGTTGTGAGGAAAACACATAACAGCCCCTCACACTACAATGACAGTCAGTCATTGATCAATATAATCACAAGATTTTTTACGCCAGATGTTGGACAGAAAGAGTATGTCTCCAATGTCAGTAGACAATTCCAGTGTATGTTAAAAGAAACACTTTCAGTTTAACAGAATCTACATATGCACGTTGGGCCTTATGTAGATGATGACTCCAGACTGATTACCAGCATCAAAGAACAACGAGGAGAGAGCGATGGACGATGATAAAATCCTGGACATAAACATCGTCAAGTATAAACTTCCAAAACTAAAATCTTATCTAATCTCATAAAATCTCTATGCTAAAATTGACATGTAATGGTAGCAGGTCACCTGATTGCTCAACTCCTATAATTACTGATATACAGTAGCATAGTAGCAGTAGTGGTAAACTTCGGCGGAGTACAGTCCAAGAAAAAACCCATTATGTCCAGCTGTCAAAATGGATATAAAGCTTAGGATCGTTTAATGTGTCAGCAGTTGGTTCTTACAGTCAATTCTCCCCTGAAATGTGGTAGGAATGCTGACAACAGGCTGTTTGAGAATAAACCATTAGATATCTAATAGGAAGCCAAACATATGAACAGTGAGAGGATACTAAATACCTGCTCTGTTTTTAGAGTTGGACGCCCTGGAATAGTGAATGAGGACGATTTGTGGATATACAAAGCAGTAGTGACATAACAGGCAGGTGATCACAGCATATTAGATGGGACTGCTCAGCTTATTAACCAAGCATCTGATAAATGAGACAGCAATGGCAGAAGGTGAATTAAAGTTCTGTTGCTAATTACTAAAACAAATATGACTTTGGTGTGCTGTCTAAATGGACACTATATATTTAGGAAGAACAACCTTATGGGCCTTGTATGTGTATGTACATACAAGGAGGACAAGTCATGATGGATGTTTTCATTTGTACATTCTGACTGGTCCTTCAGAGCAAGTCTCACAAGTTAAGTTTTCATCCGAAAGCTAATTTAAAACAAGTTTGAGAAACTTTGAATGTACAAAGCCATGTGGCTCCCTGTTTTCTCACACTTGGTGAGCAATGCACCGCTCCCCCATGTTAGAGACTGCTCTCCCATTTTGCTTGTTCAGGCATTGCCTGATAGGGGATACAGGGGCTACCCGGTCACCAGGCGCTTGCCGGCAAACACCACCTCAGGGCCTGGCTCCAGGGGTTTCTCCCAGTGACCCTTGTTCAGGCAGTTCAGAGTTTGTGTCTCTTGGTGGGATTTGGATGCATTTGTTTGGATCTTCACTCCATACCTGTCCGCCTTGGGTGGCACTAACAGGAGCATGTGCTCTGAAGATCTCAACACCACTTTCACAAGATCACAATCCAAGAAGGTAAATACAAGATAAAAGTTTTAATTGATGAAAAAAGTATTAATCAGGAAAAAAAATGCTTAGAATATATCAGTTTATGTGCAATTAATCTACTATGCATGAAAAGTTGAGTTGTTGTTTTTTTATTTGATTTTATTTTATACTAGTTGTAATAAATAGCATAGACATCAGAGAATAGCTACACAGGCTTAATCAATGAAAACCACCACTTTTTGGCAAAAATAAAATGTTGGAGTCTTATTTTTATTTTGTTAAGGCCTCATACAATGAAATAAATGTCTCTTGGCGGCATGAGGCGACAACATATAAAGGACGCAGAACGAAAGTTTCAGGTTTTGAAAATAAAAAAAAGAACTCTTTAATTCAGCAGGTTAGTTCTCTTGCAGTGGGAGGAAAAAGTAACAAAGTAAAGTTAATCATCCCTAAAAGTAACAAGAGATACAGTCCCCGGCCAAAAAGAACAAAAGGGAGATAAGTGAAGGGCCATGTGTGGTCGTCCCAACCTGCACTTCCTTCAAACTGAATGAAAAAGAAAAGCTTTAGTTTGATGACAACAAAAACAGGACTGCCGGTGACCTCCGACTCAAATTAAAATGACAAATTAAAACAAAAGAACTGTCACTAGGGCCAGAGAACAATTGGGGAGTTTTTCTCACTGGATGCATGTCATGAGAGCGACAAGCTTTCAATCACTATCTGATATCAGGGCAAATATTCAGTTTTCTATTTGATGTCAATAATGTCATCGGTTAGCTTCTGTCACACATTCATTCATTCAATCCTTCAAAAGCTGCTAATCTGTTGACATTTTCTTAATTTCTCCTCAGTGGACTAATAACATTGTATTTCAAGGAGAAATGTGTGTATAATCCATTAATAGGCCAATCCACTTCCTGATGCAGACTTATGTCATCTTTTATAACAGTTATCTCCTATTTACATTACTGTGGCCTCCAAACCTCACAATGCACATAGATCCAAATCTCTTTTCTTTCCAGTCTCATGCCCTGACATGGTCATGACCTCCTCGCTTCACATGGTTGTTTGGAAGTTTACAAAATGATGTGGTTGAATATTTCATGCTGTTTTCACGATACGGTCATGTCTTTTCATTCAAGATTGTGTGATGAAATGGAATGTATATTTAATTCTGACTTATCTATGCACTGTATACATTTCAGGTGCAGCACACATATCAAAACTATTTTATTTTTTTGCTGTCGAGGCTGACTCAGGCAAAATTGAGCTGTTAATCCTGGGATGTCTTTGTGGCAGCGCCTTGTGCTTGGTTAACTATATGAGTAATGAATGGAATGGGCTAATTCATCAAATCAGCTTCAACTGACTGACTCCTTGCTTAACATCTTGGAAACTAAAATATGCAAGTGTACAGTTTTTTAATGGATTTTATAGGTTAGGGACATTAGCAAGACAAATGATTGTGGATGTTCCAGTGTGACCATTACAATGGTTTTCTCTTCTAATGAGTCATGCCACAATAACTGCAGGCCAACACACTGTATTCAAATTGCTTTAAAAGATAGCTTTGGATGAATCCACTGGCTTTTCGAACATCGTCTGAGGCATGGCTTGTGTTACATAGCATTTCCTAGTGGATGAAATTGTTCAGTTAATAATGGTGGGCAATGAATTTTGATGAAAGTTTGATCAAGAAAGCGAAGACTGCATGGTGCAACAACAGCTTGTTACTAACTGTAAAAGTGTTCAAATGTGATTGACCAAAGCTTCCACCAGTCCTGCAGCAGTGTGGCTCTGGAGTGGAAGGATTCTTCTGAAGCTTGTTTGGATGCATCAGCAGAGAGAACTGCTCCATGCTGTTCCAAAATCTGCGGGCTGGATCGAGATCAGGTAACTGTGAAGGCCAGAGTATGTGGTTCGCCTCCTATTCACATTAACACTTGAAAAATTCAATGTGCACTCATGTCTCATTGATTTATCACTTAAATTGCTCCACATTATGCATAGAGTTGCTGCATTCCTATTTTTCTTCCCTCGCAGCGATGTCAATCATTAGAGCTGGCGGCATGTACCTGAAGCTCTTCTGTAGCTTCAGTGAATTCAAGCACCAGAACAGACACTGCATTCAAATCTTGTTTTAAATACACACTGAGCTCAATCAAGCATGAAGCAGAAAGTTAAATTTTTATTCAGTGAATTTAGTCTTGGCTATCCTTCTGCATACTGCTATTTCTCCCCTTTTGTGAAGGCCTCCACATTCGCAGTCGCCTTCCAGCTCCTGACAGTCGCACTGAAGCGGGGCCGCATCGTTTCAGTGCTGAGTGCAGTAGATGACTCATGCCTTATTTAACAAGGCGGCCTCTCTGAACCAGCTCGGCTGGCAAAATAGACGAGGAGCTCTTGAGAAAATGAGCACAGAGGAAATGTAAAATGGAGGACAGTTAGTGGGTTGTAATATATTTATTTATTTATTTATGTATCTATATATTTATTTATTTCCCCACCCCCTCCTTTTTCCCAGCTCTTGGCAGAAGAAGGCAGTGGCACTCGCACCTTCCAGCGTCCTCGCTCTCGAAAGAGACTTCATCTTGTCCCCACTGGAGACGAAGCTCTGGTCAAAATGATACAGAGAGAAATGTAGAGCGACAGCAGCAGCAATAATAGGAGAGAGAGGCGGGGAGTGGGTGAGCATAGGGCGGAGGGTGGGAGGGTTATAGTATTCCATAGATTTGAGGATGCAAATAGAGGAGTAATGTCCCAGTTACTCGTCTGTTTGCATGTGTGTGTGGGTGTGTGTGTGTATTATTGAATACTGTCCCGAATAACTAAATCTGTTACCATAGTCAAACTGAGGATCAGACTGCACCAACAAACAGATCAAGGTAAAGACAGTTTTATGTAAGACTCAGGTTAGTGTCAGCAGCTATAATCATTGAGTTTAGAGTGACAGTGGAAGGAAGTTGTCAATTCAATGGTGTTATTGGAAGACTTGATGCACATCTATACTGTATTTGTGTCACATATGTCATCAGAGGTGTAATAATCCGACAAGAAACATGTGTTGTAATGATTCTGTGAGCTACAAATGTAATTTCTCTATGACCACAGTTACTTAAATGGTTTAACCACCGAAACAAATCAAGTGACTATATCTGTTGGTTGAATAGTTTAGAGACATGCTCAGCAATGTGAACTTCCTAGCTGAATGATTGCGACATCCTAAATGAACTTTTTCATTGTTTCCCTTTCTTAATGATGTGCACATAGCTGTAAGTTTGTACTGTCATGGCGACACATTAGTTGAGCTGTCAGTACGGTGTGGGACAATATCATAGCTGACTCACTCATTAGATTCAGTGAAACTCACATCAGCTAGTTGGAAGCTAAATATTAGCATGTCACACATGATTTTAGTCTGTTTAAGTTAATTATCCATTAGTGAAAATGGACAATGTTAATGGCAAACACTCCTGCACAGGCAATTTAATTTACAAGGGTGGTGGCCTCAATGGAGCATTTAAAGACGGGTAACATTTGCTGCTGGAAATGGTTGAACTTCAGGAAGCTGACATTTGTCATGTCATTAATTACAGATGAAGTTAACAATATGAACAAATATTCACATGTATATTTGACATTAAACCCATTTGAGTGAAGCTCCACGTACACTGTAAATCCAAACAAGCTCACAGAACACAACACAACACAACTTTTACAGGTTACACAAGAATATTTAAGCGATGTGGTTAAATGTTTTAAGTTAATATAAAATCAATGATTTCAATATTATATTATATTAAGTTAAATTAAATATTCTTGTGTCGGCTGTTACACACAAAATTTGGAGTTCTGTGAGCTTGTTCGGGTTTACAGTGTACTTGTTTTAGTCTTATTCGCTCTTGCTTTCTCCAGATTCAAACACATTTTTGTTACCATCTCCTCACATGTTGAATGCTGATTGGGTGAATCTAGACTGTCAATCATTACCATAGTGGGCTCCGTGGTATATGATGGGCATGCTTTCTTCTCTCATTAACTTGTGAATTGTGCTTCATGAACAAATGCATCATGCGAGATGCTCGGCAGTGTGCATAATTACAGCATATTTGTTTAAATGAGGCCCCCAGTGCGATGCGAGACCAAACGCACAGTGTGTGTTCCGTGTATAGGGAGGGACTAAACTACCGACTGCATGCATAAGAAATGAGATAGACACAAAACAGTCCGATACCCATAAGCCTTTAGATGATATAGTCAAAGCATAGTTTTGGATTATAATGAAATAATCTCAACATAACCATACACCACTGAAGTTTGCAGAGGTAAGTGTCTTCACAATGTAAATGTGACGTGTCTGTAACTGATGACCCTCACAATACAGCTGTTGATCTAACCATGCATGTATTAAAACTGTCTTTCGAGTGCGTTAGGTGATGACTTAAGGGACCGAGATCAACATGGACCTTGCTGGAATAACTCCGCCCAAACAACATGACCTTGGTCTTATCATTGTTTATATATTAAAAAAAATTCAGGGACATCCAAACCTTAATTTCCACAATGCAGTCAAGGAGTGGTTTTACAGAAAAAGCTTTTTTCCTGATTAAGAAGAAAATAAATGTGGCTGTCGTCAGCATAAAATGAAAAGCGATGCCATGCTCGATATGACCTGAACCAATTGAAATCACTGCCCTTTATGTCCACCAGGGTCTCCAGACGAGACAGGAGGATCTGATGGCCCACTGTGTTGAAGGCGGCTGTAAGGTCCAATAGAACCAGAGAAACGTAGCAACCAGAGCCTGTGGCCAGGAAGATATCATTAAAAACCTTCAACAGGGCCAACTCAGTGCTGTGAAGAGTTTTAAACCCAGACTGAAACACCTCTGGTATGTTGTGCTCATCCAAGAATGACTTTAACTGAAAACAATTTTCTTCAAAACCTTTTTAATGGAAAGGAAGCTTTGAGAGCAGTCTGCAATTTGCGAGTACAGAAGGGTCTGAGCAAGGCTTTTTAATCAATGGTGTCACCACCACATGCTTAAATCTCACAGGTACACTCCCATTTACTAAACTGCTATTTAAAATGTTGAGTACAAATGTTGCCAACGTGGGAAGAACCTCTTTAAGAAGATGAGATGGAAATGGATCATTGGGGGAACCAGCAGGTTTCTTGTGGCCAATGATCTGGCTGACGGGCTCAAACTGCTCAAACTCAGCAGAGCATGTGACAGAGGTAGAGGGGTCATAGGCAGGACTGCTAATGAGGGCCCTAATGTTCACGACCTTATTAGTGAAATAGAGACCGTCTAAACTCCACATTCAAATGGTCTGAATTAATTCAAGGTATAGAACAACAGCTCTCACACTGGAAGCACAGGGATCCAGATAAGAGATGTCCGGCTCCCCCAGACCTGATTTCTAAAACTTGCCTACAAGTTTTAGAAACCTCCAAAAAAGGAGGAGGGGTTGCCATCTACATCATTAATAAGTTTCATGCAACTTTGCTGTTGTCCCCGTCAATACAGAAACAATTAGAAAGCCTTGCCCTGAAACTTGACTTTGATAATGTTCAGGCCCTCACAAGCATGACCTGTTAGAGACCCCCCTCTGCCTGCAGTGATGCGCTCACATCCCTGCACAATCATGTGGTGGGAGTAAGTTCAAATGAATTTGTCCTAGTCGGGGACTTAAATCTGGACTGGTTGACTCCAACCTTGGGCAACCTGAAGTCTGTTTGCGACTCTAAATCTGGTCCAATTAAACAACAGCCTCACTTGGCCTAACATTAATCAACCCAACAGATCATCTTTAATTGATCTAATTTTAATGAATGCTCCTCATAAATACACTGACATTGGCGTTTTCACAAATAACGTGAGCGATCACTGTGTAATTGCTGCAGAGAGAAATGTGAAAAACAAAACTTCAAATATTGACAAAAAGAAATATGAAGCACTTCAATGATCAAGCTTTTATTTATGATTTGTCTCGTATCAACTGGTCCAGAGTATCTGTTTTTGATGACCGAATTGGCATGGCAATACTTTTATGAGTTCTTTAAGCTCATTAACAAACATGCACCCTCGTGTACATACAGGGTAAAGGGACGAAACAATTATTTTTTCTTGCTTGAGATTGTGGCTATTCTTAAAGACAGGGATGCTGCCTGGTCGAGGGCAAGAAAAAGCTAAACTCACCATGACTGGCTCCATTTTAGATAGCGTAGAAACGAAATGCACCTTTTTACAAGCAGAATCTGAATTTTATTTTTCTGAAATGACCAAAACATTTTAATGATCCAAAAAAAACTTTGGCAAACTGTAAAATCTTTAAATGAGCCTGTATAATCATGCCAAATTCCAAATTATTTAATCAGTAATGGACAAAATGTCACTGACAAAGCAACCATGTTGGGTTGCTTTAATGAGCACTTTATCTCAGCAGGCTCTATTTGAAACAAACAAACCCATCTCAGCCGGTACAGACTTGAACCCCGACTTCCTTGAACCGTGCAGTGATCTCAATAAGCCTACATTTAATTACAGTGCTGGAGGTTCCCAGTGCATCTAAAAATCTGGACACCAAGGACGCAGCTGGTCCACATAAGTTGGATCCCTTATTTCTGAAGCTGGCTGCTGATTTTATTGCTGAACCTCTGTCTATAATTTATAATGCAAGTCCTTTGACCAACAAAATTCCTAAAGTGTGAAAAAAGGCCTTTGTACTATCTTTTCTGAAAGGAGGAAATCCCTCCGTTGTTACAGGGGTTGGACGGAGGCTCAAGTGCAGGAAGCAGCCAGGAAACAGACTGACCGTTTAAAAGCAAGGATTTTTATTTTAAACTGAAATCATGTGTGGAGCCCTCCCTCCGGGTTATCCTCCAAGCGGTGCAGCGCTGGAGCCTGCTGAGAAATTAAGGTCCCACATGGAGTGGAGTGAGGAGCCCAGTTAAATAGTGGCGCTCCTCATCCAGAAACCACCTCCACCTGGTCACCGCAACTGCTCCCAATTTAGATAATTACTCAGCCGGCTCTTCACTCTCAGTACAAAACCGCCTGACACGCCCACCCGAAACATGCAGCAGAGGAGAGGGAAACACACCTGCAGCACTATGACCCTCCTATGAGGCTGCAGAGGAGCAGGGCATGGCAGAAGTGAACAATTACAGGCCTATTTCTAAACTATGCACTGTGGCTAAAATGTTTGAAAAACTGATCAGTGACCAAATTCAGTTGTTTTAAGAAACCAATTGTATTTTAAATCATTTTCAATCTGGTTTTAGAAAGCTTTAAAACTTTAAAAGTTCTAAATGATTTTATTTCTGCTCTGGATGCCAAGAATGATTGTACCACACTTTTTATGGACCTGTCAAAGGCTTTTGACACTGTGGATCACTCTCTTTTATTTAAAACTCTAATGAAGATGGGCATCTTGGAGCAAGCAGTTGGCTGGTTCGTCAACAACCTGTCAAACAGATGCCAGTCAAATAAGTGGCTCAATTTCCCCCTTTTGAGAGGTCACCAATGGTGTGCCACAGGGCTCATTGTTAGGACCCATTTTATTTTCTGTTCATGTAAATGATCTGTGCAGTCATTTACCAAATGCATCATACCACCTTAATGCTGATGACATTATCATTTACTGTCGTTCTTTATCTCTGATTCAGGCATTTGGGTTTTTACAATCTGCTTTTTATATTGTCCAATCTCGCCTGCACAATTTGAAGTTTGTCTTGAACGCAGAGAAAACAAAAGCGATGGTCTTTTGTCATTGTGAACTACCAGACAGTCTCCCAGTAATAACCACTACTCAGGGTAAACAAATAGAATGTGTTAGTAGTTTATAAGTATGTTGGTTTAGTTCTTGACCCAGAGTTTTCTTTCAAAGAGCACATTGCAAATCAATTTGCACATTTCGAATCAAGATTGGATTTTATTTTCGTAACAGATCATGTTTCACCCTACGAGCTCGAAAACATCTTGTGCCTGCAACATTACCCCATATTGATTATGGCGACATCCTTTATATGAATGCCTCAGTGAAAAGTCTGCAGTCTTTCAATCTTATCACTGTGCCTTGAGGTTTGCAACAGGTTGTGGTCGACTCACTCACCATTGTGAGTTGGCCCTCACTCAGAGCGAGGCGGTATTGACACTGGATGACTATAATACTCTTCTTGGTTCCTTGTTATCTTAATGCTCTTCTCCAGAGAACCAACAGCCAGCATTCCCTTCGCTCCAATGGTATCTTCATCTACATGTTTCGTGTGCTCAAACTCAGCTGGGAAAGCAAGCTTTTAGTTTGTCTGCCCCCTTTGCCTGGAACCACCTTCAGCGGGGTTCCACCTACAGCTGAAACTAAAATGTCTGAACTAGTCTCCTTAAACCACTTTCGATCATTATTACTCTCCAAAGAGCGAGGATGGATAAATCAGTGCTCGTGCTTGAAGTTTTCAATTGTTGATTATTATGCCTTTTTTTTTTACATTTTTACTGTTTAATAATTGTCTTCAAATTTTATTGCTTTATTCTATTATTATGTGCCTCAAACTCTAAATTTTTTCCTCTAAATTTTATTTATGGGTCTCTGCACTATCGCACTTTGACTATTGTATTGTATTAATTCAGTTTTATTCGTTGTAAATCTATTGAGGTGATGTGTACTGCAGGTCTCTTGGCCAGGTCACCCTTGTAAAAGGGATCACGATTTCAAGGGGTTTTTATTACTTGAATGAATGAATGAATGAATGAAAGACTCCCAAAACATTTCCCATTTGACATGTCAAAAGACAGTCAAAAGTCCTGTAGTTGATTCATATGGTCGAACAATATTCTTGAGAGGGTGAAAAGCATTGGAACAATAGACAATTATTTCATATTATTCATAATTTCTGCATTATTCCTCCTCAATCCAAGGTTGGGCTACCTGTCAGAAGACACTCTCTCTGGTCCTTTTTTATTGGGAAAAACAAAAAACAAAGATGAACTTCCTCGTCCACCACTCAAAAAAGACTGAAGTGTATGTGATTCTACAGATGAGCGTCAACCAGGACAGCCTCACAGTAACCAGGGACTCAAGCATCTCCAATTGAAATGAATGCAGACACCTTAAAGGCCTCGAGCCCTGCCTTGTGTGTCCTTTGATGGAGGAAGAGATGTCCCCTGGGTCCAGGAGAAATTCCAAGTGCTCTTTCTACCTGAGATATCCTCATTCCAGGTAAAATGGTGTCCTCCCTGGCTTAGCACTGCTTGAGCAAGATCTCTTAGAAGCCTCCTGAGCCATGGCTGGTACTCCAGATCATCTTTGAGTCTGATTGAAAGCCGCTCTCTAAAGGCCTCCTGCAATTCCTCCCATGTCACACATTTTGCTTCAGCAACTGCTCAAGCCACAGCGCTCATCTGCTGAATAAGGCCTTAAGGGCCTCATGAGCTTGACGACCCCCGGGACTGCTGGTGTCCACCGAGGTCTCGAGGTTGCTGACAGACGAAAATATACTGGGAATAAAGAACGGAATTACAATGTGACGTTCCGAATCACTTGATTACTAAGTATTGGTAATAGAATAGATTAAAAAACCACGACGGCTTAAAAAAAAAAAAAAAAAAAAACTTCCAGCTCACTGTAGGGAGATTGTAACACAACTCTAAATGATAGCCAACACATATGCAGGCTAATCTACCCTTCACTCCAACACTGCTGCATGCAAGAGTAGTGTAAAGATTACTCCCAATCTTTCGGCTATGGACAGAAACACGAACAAGTTGTGCTCATTGGAAAATGCAGCTGGCTCACATTACAACAGGTCAAAAGCAGATTGCAAAACATCACAAAAAAAAAAAAAGAAAACATGAAAGAAAAAGAAAAAACAAATTCTGAGGCAATAAAATGTGTTTTTAGACCAAACAGTAGTGGGGATATTGGTGTTTGTTTCACTACTCCCATCAGGGCATTCCCCATTCTCATAGAAGTAAGCGGTTCTCTGGTCTTTGTTGGCTGCATTCACAGAGTCAATGAGTACTTTGATGTGACGCAACTTGATGTAAGAAGAGCTTCCCAAGATGTTTGTGAAGGCTTGTGTTTCTTCAAGATGAACTGATAAGGCAACGGAATCGAAAATGTCACATAAGGCTGAAAAACCTGGACTCAATCCATTTGATCTTCTTTTTGTAGTTTGACGCATGTTGCATTCGGTGTTTTGGGGGATTTCTCCCGTTTTGCCTGTGAAGTACTTTTAACTCTGCAGAATTTGAAAACTGTAAAAACAATGGATAATTTAAAAAAGAATTGAAGATTTCAATGTGAATCTTTTACCTTTTAATCCATCCATTGACCATTTTTGTCCGCCGGGGGTTGCAGGGAGATGTAGCGTCACACAGACGACCTCTGGTGAAGGCAGGCCAGTCCCTGGAGGGCAAAGAGTCAACCGACAGGTCAAAAGTCTATTTTTAAATATGCCCATGACCGCAATCTATGGCAGCATGCTGCAGAGGTTCTGAAATATGGAATACGCCACATAAGTTTTACCTTGCACTTTATTACCACTTTTTTTTGTTTCATATTGCCTTCTTTGTCAACTGAGACCTTGACAACTGCTCTCACAGGGATAGTTCAAAAAATGTGTCAATGTCATAAACATGGATTCAGTACAAAGATGAACTTTGAGAGACAAAGTCTTTAAACATCGTTTGACTTTGAGCCCCGACTCAAAACAAGACTGCAAAGAAGACACTTTCTGTACTGCATTTTACACTGAAAGGAGGTGCAAGCACATTCTCTCTTCAGGTTGGATCACCAGTTTCACAGCATGTAGAAAAGAACAGATATACATATCTATTGAGTACTGCATCAAAATGGAGCTCAAACACCTATCATGATCTGCACATCTCTAGCAGAAAACAACCTGTACTGAGGTCCAACAAACTTTTCTTTCAAAGAATCTATTGAAAGCGTTGGTGAGCTTGTGAAATACACTTCCCATGATTTTAATAAAGGATTTACCTGACCTGAAATTGATCATTTTGCTCCACATATCAATAAATATGAGCATGAACTATTTCTTTTTTCTTCCCCAGGACAGTCAAACCTCGCCTGATATGTGAGTCCAGACTTTCTAGACTTCCTCTCTCTGCACTGATGGGCCCAGATCTCATTTATCCTCCATCTGAGTGAACATAGAAGTGGACATCTGAAACAGGAAGTGCTAAGCAACCTCCGCTGACCCTTTTTCAGAGCCTCTTGTTTATGATGAATATGTCAGCAGTAAGGTCAGCTACTCACATCTGAGAGAATGTAAAGCATGTGAGGACAGCATGCAGCTTATTCATGTCTTACAGCTGACTTTTTGGTCACAAATTAGAAACATAACCCTCGACTCTCCTGAGCTGGCTCCACACAGCTTTCATCTGATGACTTTATTGTGATCTATAACATTATCTAGTTTGTACGTTTTTCTTCAAGAATGGGGTTGGAGTTTATAAGATTTTTTTTCTTCATCCAACTCCTGTTCTTCTTTTCATGGAATGTATTGTTTGTTTGTTTTTTGTTGGATTGTTGCTTTATTTTAGGTTGCATTACCTTGAAAAAAGAATAAATAAAATGAAATGAAATGAAAAATTATACTTTCTGTGTTGCCCCCCCATCGTGGGTCAAGCTATTTTTTTCCGAACCTCTTCCGTTCTTCCAGTCTGGTTTTTCCCTCATCTTTGACTTTGTGACAGAGTAACAGTTCATGTTCAATGGTTTTGTTTTGTTCGGATCTATTTGTGGTAACATTCCGCTATGATTGCTAACTTCCTCCGACAACAAACACAACTCCCTGATGCAGCCAAAGCACCATCAGCATACTCTTCTTAGCACATTATTTGACCCACGGTATCATTCAGAGTTGATATAATGCAATAAGACTCAATGTGCAAGCAATTTAGCACAGTTTACAAAGGCTCTTTGCAAAATCAGGGCCAATGTGGGAAATCGGTGCTGAGTACTCATCAAAGACAAAATATATACTGGAAGAAGTATAGCCGATTATTCATTGAGCACTCCAATAGCTTTTTGGGGACGAAAACCATTGTAGACAGGATAATTCCTGCTCTTTTCCCCTGTTGCCCACCCCTCCCTGTTGTGTCTGCATCGCTTTCTGTCCAGCGTTGATGTAATTATGATTGCATTTCTGCAGGTTTACGGCTCGACAAGATAACACATCCTGTCACACGGGGGAGCTCAGGGGAGTAGCTGGAAAGAATGCATGCTAAGGATTAAGAAAGCTTTCTGGGGCTGGCCATCTCTCCCTGAGCTTTAACGTGTCAAACAGAAAGCGTGATGATTTGTTAGCTCGCACTGCGCTACCTTGCAGAGCTGAGCAGGTCATCCTGAAGGAATGTGTTTACGTGCAGGTGAACTTTCTTGCTTATAGGTCCAGAGTGAAAAGCAGAGGTCAACACAATCTTGCTTCTGATTGTTGTCATCACCGCTGGCTGAATTTCCACCGTGTTTCCACCACTGCAGCAACCTTTTTTCTGGACAGATGTTCTGCTCTGGGTTTTTTGTGGCGTCGGCTCAGCACGCCGCCCTCTGAGCTGCTCGGCTGGTGTTTCTTTATAGCAGAGATCTGCAAGCTCCTGCTTCAGAGCCATGCGTGGCCTGTCAGGCCCCCTGTAGTGGCTCCATGAAGCCATCACTGAATGACATTTCTCTTTACTATATTTGCAATTTAATAATTTATCTAAAAAAAAATATTTTTTTGTGAACAAACATTTTTCTTCCTGTAAGGCTGCATGTTAGGCTGCATGTTAATTTCATTTTTTTTTTAAAAAGGCAGCTTTTAATTAGTTTTTTCATTTGTTTTGTTTTTTAGGTCTCCAGTCAGTTTGTATACCTCTGTGGTTTATTCACTTCAAGGTAGTCTTTCATGAGTGAATTCTCTCCAACAGAATAACCTGAGCCTTGACTAAGTTACATAATAGTCTATGGTAGTGAATGCATGGTACAATTGTGCAAGTTAATAAAAGGTGTACTTGAATACAGTGTGAAGTTAATTGTTTGAAATATTATGGAGTTACTCCAGTCGTTATTTATTTTTAAAACCTACTTACTTTGAAATGTGGCTTGTGCATTACACTGAAATGAATTATATATCATATTTATTAGTATGGGATTGATTTCATGGCAAGAGATGCCTCTGGAACTCCACGTTTGAAAGAAGTGAAACCCGCCTGATACATAGAATTAAAACATGTTTACTGCTGTACCTTAAGGCCAAAGTTGAGGAGTTGTGAAATCATCTCTGTAGGGCTAATGGCAAGTAATGTTAAAGCTAAAAGCCAGTTCATGGAGCGGGAGAAACTATTAGTGTCCAACAGCTTCCACCATGGCACAAGTGGCAAGCAACACAGAAACTTTCATAACTGTAAATGTGTGCTAATTTCATTATGGTGATTAGTTACTGGCGCTTTACTGCCAAAAGTAGTGGCAGGGCTGCCAGCTCTTATGCTCAGTACATAAGTCTCAAGGATTCACATCTATTCTCTTATACTCATCATATGTGTTGAGTATACTCTTACTCAACACATATGATGTCAGCGGGCAGATTCCTGTCTATCCTTCTTCTGAACAATCCACACTGGCTTTGACCCAGTCTCCATAGTTGGAGTCAGATTCTCCTCACTGTTCATACAGTATATGTTACGTAACGTCATCACGTGAAGCTTTACGATGCTGTTTAGTGAAAACTGTGTCTGTCACAGCTGGAAGAGATGATTGAGTAAAAAAACACAGCTCTTTTTTTTTTTTTTCCTGTTCAGATGCTGAACAAAGAGAAAGGTTCACAACCAGCTAAATCTTCTGCTAAAGCTGGATGTGGACCATGGCATCATGTCACAAAGAATTATGGGATCGATCCACTGACTGAATGGGAGGATGTTATTGGCGCAGATGAACCTGAATCTGATCACTTTGTTCACAACATTGTTTCGCTGTACAAAGTGCAGCAAAATGATTCAGTAACAATTATAAGAACTGACATGAGTATTGAAGCATCTAAAGAAAAGAAAACAAGCTTCAAAAACCATGCATATACACTTTAACCAAATGATCCTGTAGCAAGTTTCCTGATGGCTAGAAAAAAAAATGTCATTAAGCAAGGAGATACTGACTGGCAAGTTAAAAGAGGTGAAAACAGGATGATCATATTTATAGACCTTGACTTGACAACACAGCCACACAACAGTCCACCTAAAAGCGATTCATTTGACACATTTGTTGTACTTCAATCGTTGAAAGCCCCAATTTGATAATCTGACTCTTTCTCCTGAGTCTGGATACAGTAGGAAGTGCTGACGTGCACAGTCAGGACTAATATTAGCATTATATCTGGAGATGTAACTTTATTAATGAGGTGAAATTACTGAGGGATTGAGGGAATCTTTCTTTCTCTTTTCATATACTCGTCATAACAAACTGCCTGGAAGAAATCCTGAGAGGCAGTGCCCAGACATGCTTTCTATTTCTTGCTTACACAAGGGTTTACACACAAAAACCGCTCCCATTTTAGAAAAGAAAAGAAAAAAAAAAAAGATGGGGCTTGGTTTTGGCTTATTAGTTTTGCAGAATTAAAAGTTGGTACAAGCAAGCATCTGTTTCTCCGGTGTCACCTGAGGCTCTGTTTCAGGAAACACAATTACTTTCATCCCATAATCAACATGAGATTAAGATGGAATATTAACTACCTCAGCAAGTATAAGAAACCTCATTAAAAGTGAGTTGCTATGTAGTCTCACTCATTATATTTAACATGACGTTGCTCCACACACTGTTTGGGTTGTGTCACATATGTTTAATTGGCTCCAACTTCAGTCTTATCACACATAGATCTATTACTCTTATTTTAAACTTTATTTTAAATATAAACCATTAATTTAGTGAGTTGTGGACTATTATAGTTGACAAAGGTGTGTAATATATACATCTCAGCCATAATCTATAAGATTTATTCTTCTTGAAGAATTCAGATTTATTTGTTGTCACGTTCCAATATCGTTCTGTCCACAGAGTAAGAGAACCTTGACGTAGCATATCTGGGCTCCCCACTTTCTCCACTCCCAAGAAGGTAGGCAGTCAATGCAGTTTTTAAACAACACCATGTATTTCTCTTTGGATATGATCAGTGACCAAAACAACAAACAGAAACATACTATTGGTCCCTAAACCTACATATCAAGAGGGAAGAAACTGAAACAATAGACACTTTTCTAAATGAAATGTATTCCTTTCAAAAATCTAAATATGCCAATGCCAAATGAAATAGGCTTCCTACCAAAACACTAAACACAAGTTGCTTATCTTTCCCATTCAACACAGTTAAGCCAGTTTCGTTTACTCACACTAACTTCGTTTCTGCAAGTATTGCACATAAGGATACACACACATTCGACACACTGGTGTTTAAGGTGAATAGGTGCCGAGATCTTCGGGCAGCTGATGATGAAAAACCTGGTGTCTTTGGTCGTTAGATCAACCAGTGACACAACAACACATACACACATTCAGGAGGAGAGAGAAGACCTTCAAAAGAGACTGCAGATCACCAGTAGCACACCCAAACCAACAAATAATAACCTGGGTTATAAAGACCCCCCCCCCCCCCCCCGCTCCAGAGATGAATAAAGTATTTCTATTCTATTCTATTCTACAGCCAACTCTACAGAATCACTTTTTATGAAACTCACATAGACCATGGGTGCAATGTGTTGCGTGACCTTATGTTGATTTTCATAAATTAAAATGAAAATGAAATATGTTTGCCAACGTTGTATTGTATTTTATGTCGTGTTATATTTAACTTTCACTTCCACTTCTGCAGTGGCGTGTTCCGGTTCCAAGCAAGAAAGAAAGAAGGAAATATTTTACTGTGCTTTACCGAAATGAACTTGAACGGTCTTGTACAAACCTTTATTTACAAAAGTTTACCCAAAAACATTGAAGGGGAAAGTCGTTTTTGAATTTGTTTTGTTTTGAATATAATCAAGTACTTTAAGATGGAATAATTATAACGAAAATAAAATGCAAACAAAATGATTTTACACTATGTTATGCTGTTAAAATGTAAGAAATTGACCTCCTGCTCTGTGCAGCATGCAGATGCATCAAACTGTGATTTGAGAATGTCACTGGCATTCATCTCAAGCTGTTTCTTTCCCTGCACCTCAGTGCATTTGTCCTCTGGAATTGTTTCAGCACCATCATCATCAGGAAGACAGGTTTTTGTAGCCTTCTGGCTCAGCTCAATCTTCACCATAACGGTCCGGGATAAAGCCAGCATTACTGCTGACAACATCAGTCTGCGGCTGCGGCAGCACCATCAGCAAACATATTTATTTTATCATCAAGACCTATTGTGCGCCAGCCAACAATGCCTTTAGAAATAAGGAGCGGCGTGATTTGCATACTGACTTTTTGATTCCACTTTCTGGTTCCGTGCGTGGAATGGATTTAAGATGACTCCTTTCAGGCGTCTGCAGCAGGAGTGTAGCGTTCCCACCAGCAGAGCTGAAATGACTTGAAAGCTTCAACCCACAGCAGTCATTAATGCTCTAACAAAGGAGTGACCGCTACTAAAGAGCAACATTTGAAAACCCCTGCTGATATTTTATGACTTCTTTTTGCCAGTAAAATAGTGCTGATTGCACCTCCCGTGGTGATTTGGATACTTCACCCTCTTCCATTAACAAGCTTATAACGGCGCAGTGTAGTGTGTCGTCTGCACATGTCTGAGGCGATGCACCGTGGGTCGTCCAGGTCAGAGTTTAGAGTCCACACGTGAAATCGATGGGCTTCCCGGTGGCTGTAAATTCACTCTCACACGCACCCAGTTTTTTCAAAGGCCAAGCATTTAGACCCTCAGGTGTCGTAAATCTTGCTCCTTGGCTCCCCGACAAACCAGACACCGGGATTACAATTCCACATCCATCGCTCACACTAAAGCCCCTAATTCCCCGTTACACAAAGCAGAAACAACCCTCCATCGCAAGTGCTCCGAAAAGTCAAGGGATGAAAAAAGAAAGTAGTTTGGAAAGTATTTTGTAAAGAAGCCAACAGCCTGCAGTGACTTTGCAGTGCTTTGATGAATAGTAGCTGCAGCAGCTCAGCTTCACGCACCGTCCCAGTGAATCCTACTCAAAGCTGCTCCTGATGCGCCTATTAACACTGTGTTAATTACCAGCAATTAGCTCGGCTCCACACCTGAACATATGCCGAGCCAACTCTCAGCACTCCTTCACTGTGAGGCAGGAAATCTGCCGCGCGCAAACAGACCTGGGACGCAGTTCTAAGCTTATTTACTAAATAACTCTAATTTGCTTGCTGCTCTATTAGATTTGAATTGTGACTCTCATTTATTGGTGCAATAGCGTCAAAATTTCATCAGTTTATCATTTTATTGATTCCACTAGTTTGGTGTTCATCTTATTAAATCATAGTGACATAAAACATTGATAGAAATGTCATTAATTTGTATTTTTGTTTAGTTTTTTACCAATCACAGCATGAAATAGAATGTAGCTGTAGGAATAATTTGGGGGGGGGGGCTTCCAAATAGGTCCTGGTAATTGTTTCATTTCAGAGATTAAAAGCACAAAAACATTCATTTCAGCATGGGTGAGAAGAGAGGGAAGCTCAAAGTATATTATCCATTTGATTCTATTTTTCCTTGAAAATGACTGAAATAATTAACTCTATTCTAATACAGTCTCAGGGAACATTTCAGTCAATTTCCTAATTGATTAAATGTTTTGACTCTAAATTGCTTCTGTGTGTTTATGAGCTTTAGAGCAGCTCGGAGTAAAAATGTTTCCCACCATCTAATTAGAATTTTTTTTTCTTCTTCTTTATAACTGAAGGAAATATCAGCCGTCCAAACAAGCTTGTACCATACTTTTCATCCAGCAGTTGTGGTAATAACTTTCTCAACAGAGCTTTAATCTGCATTTAGGAAACTAGAATCATCGAGAAAACACAGATGTTTGTTGTTTGTCCTCCTTTTCACCACAACCTTTGCAGCTGGACATAATATTAAAGGTATAACTCAGCACATGTATTTAAATAAAGGGGAGAACTGTCTAATAGAGTTTAATTTATTGTCTCTCTTCATATTGTTTTATGCTGCAGTCTCATTATATTGGAAATGAGACACTTGGCAAACCGGTTTGGGTTTTTATGGTAACTGTATCTCTCCAACCTTTAATCTTCAAACTGTGGTGTGTGTGTTTAATCATGTTCAAACACCTTGAAGTAAAACTACATTTCTGATACAAAGACCTCATCAAAATATAATTGAAAAAAAAGCTCAGACAATAGGGAGACAATTAAAATGAAAATTAAACTGCAAATAAAGTCAGATTATCAATAATGAACAAACCTTTTCAATTATTAATCTTATTATCAAAACAAAAACTAAAAACTATAAATAGCTTCCAGAGCAAACTAATGATATTTTCTTTTAATAGTATAGTGCAATGATTTTTTTAAAAAGTGAAATTACTATAACATTTTTGATTAATTAATTTTATTTTGAAGTATTGCATGTTCAAAAATACCCATCATTTGATTGACTGAATAATAAAAGTGTGATTTTGTAAAATTTTAATCTCCTGAATCTGGTTGCCCACTCAACATAAAATGGCCAGTTTGAGAGTTAGTACGCAATTCAACAAGAAATAAGATTATTTTCCTTTTCTTCCGTGTCCAGTGTTTTTGCATGTTATTCAGTGAAGCTGGCCGCCATGCAGTGGAGACGGTGCTGCAGCTCACAGGTGGTTCACTCTGACTGGATGGAGATAAGAAGCATTCGGCTCTTTAGCGTTTGTTTGTCCGGCTTTAATGCCTGGGGCTCCTGCACCTCTCTGACATATGCTCCATCCCTCGTCATCCTGTGGTTTTCTGTCCTGCCCTCCTCCCTCGCACATCCTGACCTCCGTCTCACACATTTAAACCACCTGCAGGATGTGAGCAGGTTTCCCCCCCAGGCCGCCACAGCGCCGACCACACGTCTGCGGATGTGACACGGGGACATTTACAGCTGATCCTTTAAGTCATCTGCAACCTTCCTGACCAGAAATGCACTTTCTTTCACTTTACACCACATCGCATTCATCTGGGGAAGCGAATAGCTTCAACCTTCAACATGAAGACTCAACTTTACAAACTGGTGCATACAGTATGTTGTCTTAATGGAATTAAAGAACGCTTTTAGCCATTTTATTAGTTTTCACCGTATGCAGCTGTATTGGCAGTAATATACTATTTCAGCTTTGTCTTTTTTGCTTTATTAGACGTTTTAGCTCTCATAACTGTTTTACCAATTTTCGCTACTTTAGCGATATTTAGTTTAGCAGTTTTGTCTAATTCAGCTGTTTCAAGAATACTTAGTTTTGTTTAAACATTTAAGCATGTCACCTTTCAATGATTTAGCTGCGTGACAGCTCTTCACATTTACATTTTTGTGATAACGTCCCTCAATACATGGATCATCCAGACAAACCAATGAGAAGCTATATATAATATATAAAAGTCCCAAATCCTGAGCCGTGGGTCTGAGCTCTCTTCTTTAAGTCATAGTAAATGTGGCACTTCATGTTGCAGTGCCTGTGTATTGCTACCACGATGATCCGAAAATATTCTTGTCATGATTGGACGTACTTCTATTTCAAAATTATACCTAAACTCTATGTCTTTCGTTCCAAATACAACACAGTCATTTCAACTAATTTTTACAGAGATAAACTAACAATTGATCATGAGCAAGTAGAGGAGATGGTGGAAGCAACAAAGTCCCTTTGAACTTGGAGAAACCTACAGTACCAGGCTCAGAATTGGAAACTTTCTGCACAGCCAGACTTTTCTTTTCTGGTTGGGTTTTGTCCACCCACTGGGACTGTGGACAGATGGGGGATTGAACCTGCAACCTCAAGATGTACTTTAGTATGTAAGAATCCACTGATTCTTACATTATACATGACATACTTTTTCGGCAATCTTCATGTTTTCAGAAAGAAATCTCATCTGCTCACATGCATCTGTGCAACACTGATCGCCCGTCGGTGGTTTTTAAGTTGTTTAAATGTGTTAATAAAATGTGACAATCGTTTAATAAATTATGATTCTGCAAAAACTGATGTTGATCCACAATTTCACATATTTTTTGTATTCTTTTCTTTTTATATCACTTTTCAACCACTTTTCAACACCTACATCAAGAATATAGCACATGTACTCTAATTGATTTGTTAAAATAACAAGAGCACAAAAAAGAAAAAAAAGCAGATCCCAAAGTTCACATTTCTGGGTAAAAAAGTGAAGAAAACAAGCACACAGTACTTCAACACACACACACACACACAACCTATGTCATGAGAAGCTGGTGAGCGGAGTTGCTAGGCAACCGTTGTTGAATGGCGTGCAGCGTTAGCGCTGGCTTCCTTGCCTCCAGGTATGGCTGGGATTTGAGATTTCGCCGACGAGGTGCAAGCGGCTGAGAAGATAAGGCTGGAGAAAGCAGCGCTTAGTACTGGGGAATAGCAGGGATCAAGCTGAAAGGAGGAGCTTGATCCTATTCTGCCTGTCCACATGTGTTCGGATTTTTTTTTTCCCTTCCGCTTCATGTGAATGTGTGTGTGTATACGCTGTAGCCCGTGCATGGATAGCCTCCTTCACTAAAGCCGAGGAAATAATTAGACAAACCTTGGGGGATCGGAGAAAGTGTAAAGCCAAAATTGTTGGTTTTAGAGGGAGGTTGAAGAGGTGGTGAATGCTTGCCAAGATACTCACACAAACACACGCAGACGCAAACATAGCAGTAGGAGTGAGTTTAAATGGAAGAAACGCTAGAAGTCTTTCAGTCATAAAGTCTCACCACGTTATTCGTGAACTGTGAAACAAAGGGACAGGTATTAATATTTAAAGAACAGCACAAACCAGCACTGAAAAAACAAATATCAATAAAGCTGAAACAAAACATTTAACAAGTGGAAGCTACTAAATCCTGATGTGGGAATAATGGAGAACATTTTGTTGAATTGATACGTCAACTCGTAAGTTAGGAGACATCATGAATGGTGTGACCTCAGTCCCACTGGTTTTTAAAGATGATATCCCATCACTAAGGTGACTTAGCTCAAGTCGTAGCTTTGTCCTTGACAGATCTGACCAAATATCTGTGGCCCCTGATCCAGACCCCCCTGGAAGTTGCTCTCGACCTGTGCTGCTGAGTACAATGTGCTGCGAAGCCTCTGCAGCCTGCATCCACAGGTATGCAGTGCTTTGCTCGCCCATGATTTTTGGCTGTTAGACATGCGCAGCTAATAAATCACTGTTTCTCTGAAACACCTCCTCTGACCCAGCCTCCCCCGGCACAGTCAAATCCAGAATGACGAAGCACTTTGTCTATGAGATCAGGACATTGTGTGGCCTGAGGGGGTCTCAGAGGTTTACTGAGGGAAAAGGACTTACCTGCCCACGTCTACCACAGCTGCAGATCCTGTGCAGCATTGAGGAGCCCTACAGTTGCTTTTTGTTTAATATCATCTTTATGTTTTAGATAAAGCTGATGGTGAGCTTCACAGGATGTAATCTCCCCGACCACCACATAGTAAGGTTGGCAGTCTCGCCTTAGACTGCAGCTTAAGAAGTGCTCCTGATTTTTATGGGTCTTACAGGGGCATTAGGAGGGACCTCATAAACCACTGGGATCACGAACTTCATGCAAAGTGGCTTTGGCTGCCAAAGCTACCAAACATGACGTATACCTCATTAACGTGTCCATTATAGGCTGCAGTTCATGCTGGTGTTACGCTTCACTCCACCACATTCACACTACTTTTCATCTTGGGAAATACATTGTATGCTTACAGAGACTGATTGTGCTTTCTGTGTGTGTGTGTGTGTGTTTTGTGTTTAACTAAGAACACCACCATGAGTGACATGAATGAGAGTTTTGCTGCATTCTTGCTTACTTTTGCTCAGAAGTGATTGGATGGAGGGTCAAGCCCCCACAAGCACAAAATGAAATGGAGTTGAATGTGTTGTGGGAGAAAGGTATCAAACATATACAGTAGCAGGGTTTTTAGTGAACGGATCTCAATTTCAGTGAAAAAGGACAAATGTAATATGGGAGATGAGCCGTCACAAAGTGAAATCAAGAGCAAAATATTATTATATACACACATATTCCTTTTTCATAAGCGAAACTCTTTTTTGGGCCCTGTCTATTTGACATGTCAAGGGTAAACACCTCATTTTTGTGTTTTCATTTGTCAGTTTCAACAGAAACAACAGAAATGCTGGGAAATATATATTTAGCATGCTGGGCCACTAGTTGGTGCTGTTGTTTGTTTTTGTAATGAGATTACACACATGCTGCAGAGAACAATACGCTCTGAACATGCATGTGCAAAACAAGCATTTACTACGACCCTGGCCCCCATGACCAGTAGCAACGTTTCAGAAATGTTGCGTTTTCCCCGTTTCTACGGAGACAGATTTTTTTGCAATTGGGTTTGTAATTGTAGCCTGAATTAAATGGAATTGGATGTGTTATATATATATATATATATACAGTATATATACACACACACACACACACACTCACACACTGTTAAACGTTGGGAATTTCAAAAATTGCTGCTCATGTGAACAGTTCTCATGTGAACAGTTCCCATGCTACACGGGTCAGTGTCTGTTAAAAATAAAGAAACTCTTAAAAAGAGAGATAACCATGAGGGGCTGAGTTTTATTAATGCGCATCGTCACATGGAGACTGAATGGAGTTATTTGTTGCTTTGTGATTCTTATTGGAATTATAGAGTCCGTCCATGAAGTACTGAGTAAAACAAAATGATGAAACCCAGAGGACGCGGCAAGGAAGACAGTAGAACTGTTGTTGAAAGTCAGTGTTTGTAGGATAGGAAAGTGGAAATACTGCAGCCACTGCTCCGCAGCTGAATGAGGAAGGAAAACTGTCACTGCACACTGAGGACCTGTTTGAAGTCACACATGGGGGATCTCTGCTTGTCCACAGATGAAAGTATTCCAGCTGTGGAGCCACAATGATGAATGTGAAACTTTGATAAACCTCTGGAGATAATGTTACACTTCCAAAATCAGCTACAACCACACTGAGACTTTCCTTTTAACAGCAACAGGGAATATATAATGTGTCTTATTATATGTTTTTGACAGCCTGCCTGGTTTCAATTTTGTTTGGAGAGCTGAGAAAAATACTCCTATCACGCCTCTGATGTATGCACATTTCTGTGGACTATGCATTGATCTAAACATCTGTAAAATATTAAGTTTACAGATCCACAATATACACATTATTGGATAAATACCAGGTAGAAAAAAAAATCATTCCCCTTCAAGTGTTATCATCAATGGAAAGAAGAGAAAATACAGGCATCTTCTAACAGAAATAATTCTTCAACTTTGTGCTCATTTAGAAACACACAAAGAAAGAAAATCATCATTACTGCTGATAGTTCCTCACTTAAATGAGATGAATTGGATTTAATATTTTACCATGGAAGATAAACAAAAAAAACGTTTGTCAGTGGAAACACACACTCACGCTGTACTGTACCTTACTGTACGGGACTGGCACATACTGCACAGTGGAAACAAGTGAACCTGAAATAGATGAATTTAGAAACATAGAGTCCTATATCTGGTTAGGAGGTTGTATAAGAAACTCCGGATGAGGAGAGATGTCTTCAGTAGGTTTAGACGCGAGGGAAGCTGAGGACACCATTCCTCTCGCCTCAGTCTCCATAAATCCTATCATCAGTCAGTATGCAAGCATGATTTTATAACTTTCAAGTAAAACCGCTTCATGCTTTTATCAGACTCCACACTGAGAGATTAAATTGTTTACCAACGTTTTAGCAAGCTTTTTATATTTTACAAGAAAAAAAAAGCATGTTTTTTTTTTAAAGACTTCAAATGGTCTTATCTGTAAAAATCATCAGCATAAAAAAAATGAACAAACATAAACACTTTTTAGCTACGGTACATAACAATGTATTAACACTGATTATTTTTGTACATATAGAACAACGTGAATTTTGTAACCGTGCATAAAATCTTGAAGGTTTGTTCAGGTCTAGTACGACAGCCTCTTCTTGTACAAAGCCAAGTGGCTTCCTACAGTGGAGAACATTGACTCAAGTAATAATAAGGTGATTTAATTAACCAATCCATTTTTCTCCCTAACAGCATGCCAGCAGTCCACGAGAGTGAGAGAGTCATGGGTTACTCTCTGCTACAGATATTAAAGGTCACAGTCATTACAGAGCACAGACGCAGGCAGAATCAACACATGACACAATAATGTTATTAACGTCTCATGACAGTAATTATAAAGGATGAAATTAGGGTAAAAGATGAATTTATACAATTTAGCATGGACAAATGGAGGCATATTTGCAGATTTGGATGCGAGCACACAAGACTGTGTCAGTGTATCAAGATGCAGACTCCAACACGCACGCACGCACGCACGCACACACACACACACACACACACACACACACACACACACACACACACACACACACACACACACACACACACACACACACACACACACACATAGCAGAGAGAGGTTGGCACAACACAATATCCCATTTCATGGCTTGGCTGAGAAAAGCCCCCGAAACAGGCAATGTGTGAAAACTCAGTCTTTTCCACCTCACGCATATCTGCTTGTGCGTGTACTCTGAAATGTTTAACACTCCGTGCAACAATGTAAATTGGACACCCTTTGGAGGCGGCAGCAGAGAATGTGGGCCGATAGGTTTGAAGCGTGTGTGACAGAAAGGACGGGGGTCAGGGGAAGAGAACGGCTGGGTATTTACATACCAAAGGCTGCGACTCTCGTTAGTAAACAGTTTCTTTCCATCTCCCCCAAGCCCCACAGAGAAAACCCTTGTCGGCTTGTGTTTCTTCCACCGACACCTCTCCTAATTGAGAGTCCTTTTTGTTCGGTTGAGGCCCGGCCGTCCGGGAAGTGGCAACGAGAAAGTGAGCTGTGCTCTGAGGGGCCTGCAGCACCCCGAGAAGCCTTTTGAAAAGCCAGTAAGCCTCTTCTCAGACCCGACTGTCTGTATCCACCAATTACCACCTCTACTGTCTTCTCCTCTCTCTTTTCTTTCATTTCTCTACATTTATCCTCTTTAGTCTGCTCCCTGCTCTCACCTCTCCCACTTTCTTCTCGAGCTCACCACTATTTCCACAATGCCACCCACCCTGTGTTCTTTCATTTTGTTTCTCCCTCTGTCTTCCCTGTTTTCCTCCTCATTTTCTCTCATTGCATCTGTCTTTGTGGAGTGGATGGTGCCGTGTGGGTAGCAGAGCCCCATCTGCACCCCATTAGGCGAGGAGACAGGGCTTTTTGTGGCAACACCAGGTGGAAATCAGTATGGCACTGACCTCCGTCACGAGGGATTAAGAAGGCAGGGAGTTGCAAACAGCATCCAAACAAGGAGAGAAATACCACTCAGATCTATTCAACACTGCTGATTCCATCGGCTCGCTCATACACTGTCGGAGTTCATCAAAAATCAAGAAAATGGTTGTACAGTGCTGTCTGCCTGACAAAAAATATTCTTTCCACGTGAGGAGTCAGTTATTGCTATCTGAACTAAACAATAGTGTGAGCAGCTCGCTCATAACATTCACCCATTCACACACACACATTCACACACCATTGGAGGATTCAGCCTTGCAAGGCACTGTCACTCCAATGGGAGCAGTTTGGGGTTGAGTGTCTTGCCCAAGGACACTTTGGCATGTAGGCAGGCAGAGATGGGAATCGAACCTGCAACGTTGCGATTGGGAGACGACCGCTTTGTGTGTCTGTGTGTGTATGTGTGTGTATGCATGCACTTTGTGGATGTTCTTAGAACTCAAATGAAAACAGATTTACTAATTTTCTAATTTGTGTGAAGTGTTTTTAACATAATTTCTTCTTAAAAGGAAATTGATCGTACAACACACCAGTGCGCTGAGCAATCTGATTAAATATCAGAGTTAACAATTCAACAAATCAATGGAAACCTCGTACATGGTTTATAAAATCCTATAAGCAGGTTTCATGTGCTCAGAATCTTTGTCATTTGCTTACAAGGTTGTTACGTCCACATGGTTCTGGTGACATTTTCTGATGATTAGTTGTTCTTGTAAAGTCAGTGTCATGGGAAGAAATATGCCATCTCGAATCTTTGCCTTGAGCCTGGCCTTCTCGTGCTGAGCGCTGGCGGAATGAGCGAAATGAAATCACAGTGCAGGAAAGATTAAAGCCGAGGGAAGCAAAGGAATAAATCTTTAGAGAAAGATTCAGATCAGATATTGGTTTTCAGAGCCCGGGCTGGTCTTTCTATTAAAGTAACCGTTACTTTGGGTCCTATACTCTACCCTCAAGCCAATCATTCTCTACTGGAAATGATCTGAAGATTCCAAACCTTTGTTGTGTCACTGAAGAGCACATTGTGACAATTATATGAGTTTATCTTGGGATAAACACGTGATTCTGATCATTTTCATATTCATATCTTTGTGGTTATGTATGTAGCCCTGGATGTCACCACAGAAGCTGGGGCTGATAAACTTCCCTGCAGGATGAAAGTTGTCTGGGTTTTAAAATCACATGTATGTAACACTCGAATACAGAGCTTAGCTGTCACAGCTGTATTCTTTTTTTTTTTTTTTTATTATTATTTTTAAATACTTTACAGTCATTCCAATTTGCTGTTATAGAGAAAATAGAAAAGCCCAACATATCCACATGAGCAAGCAGGTGTGTTTGCGACTGTGGAAAGGAAAAACTCCCTCAACAAGGAGAAACCTTTGCAGAAACCAGACTCAGGTGGCGGCATTCTGCGGACCGGTTGGGGTGAGAGGATAGAGGAGAGGAGAGGAGAGGAGAGGAGAGACAGAGAAAGGCTTGGTGAAACAAAATAAATACAAAAAATACAAAATACAAAATACATACAATACCCTTGTTAGTGCTACATACATTTTTTTTTTTTTTTTTTGATAATACATTAACCACAGTGATCTAAATATTTTCCAACTGCCATGAGATTAAGACCAGCCTGAGCAACAACAGAGCAAAAGACCTAAATAATGACAGCAATTATAACAAAAGCAAAAACAAAAAGGACATAGAACAAAAATAAATAAATAAATAAATAAAACAAACAAACAAACACAACAACAACAAAAGCAAACAACAACTTGGTTTTGATAATTAACAGAACAATCTCGTCAATGAGGAGTGGGAGTGTGTGTGTGTGTGTGTGGTTTGTCCTCTGGATGTGAATGGAACTGTTATGGGGGGCCGCAGCACCACCCCGGAGCCCAAGGCCACCAGGGCCGGACGCCGCCACTCCGGCACCCAGCGACCCACCGGATCCAGGGAGGCCCCGACAACCCACCCCGGAGCCACGCCCCAACCCGGAAGGCACCAGACGGAGCGCGCAGAGAGGACCCCCCCCCCAGGCCAGAGGGGCCCACAGGAGAAGGATAAAGGGCGCAGAGCCCCGGGCCCCGACCGAGCCGCCAAGCCGGGACCGGCCAGTGCAGCGCCCCCAGGCCACGCGGGCAGGGAGCCCCCCCGGCACCGACAGCGGAGCCCACCGCACCGCCGGCGGCCATCCCCCCACCACCCCCCCAACCCCCGGCGGGACAGAGAAGGCCCCAGCCGCCGAGCCCCAGACCAGCCCCCCCCCCCCCCCCAGACCAGGAAGAGCGAAGGCCCAGCCAGGCCCGGCCGGAGGACAGCCACCCCCCCCCACCCCATCACCTAATCCCAGCCCACCCACACACTCACACCCAAGCATACGCATACACACACCCAGACATACATACACACCCACACAGATACACACACCAAGCATACACATACACACACAGACATACATATCTACATATATACAGACATACGTACATACATTTATTTGGTTGGGAGGGGGGTGCCCCCCACTCCCCAGGCCGCCAGCCAGGCCCCCACCAGGCCACTACGTCACAGCTGTATTCTATGCAATGATACTCTGGACACAGAACAAAACACAAGTCCTGGCTGCCACCAGGTTCATGTTAATGCTGCATTTTGATCTATATGCACCAGGTCCACAGCAGCTGAAGCAACCAGTAGTTTTTTAAAAGAGTATTTAGGGCTTGATCTACTAAAGGTTTGTCTGCAGAGTTGTGACATTTATAAATGTGTCAGTCATTCGAACGGCTCTTTTATGTGAATGATATCAACTGGTTTGCAGTTAGGAGCCCTTCGTATGTACAAATTGTCTGTGCTTTCTTCACGTGTCGCCTGTCCATTCGATAGGTCTGTCCATGATGCTTTTATTTCAGAATAATTCCCACCAGTAGAGTCTATATTGATGGACGTGCTTGATTTTATTTTTCTGATCTATATTGTATCTTATAACTGCTCCAAGTGATTGTTTCCTTGATAAACCAAGTTACTCCTGGTTGACTTTAAAAACATAAATTAATATAACCTTGAGCCAGTCTTTTGAACGGCTCTTTGAAATAAATGGCTTCTCAAGGTCTGGTTCCATTCAAAGAGCCATAAATCCCATCTTTATTTGTCTGTTTAAAATTGATTATGCATGCAAACATATGGAAGTTGATCTACTAAAGGTACAGTTCCACCACACTTTCTGTCGCGGAGCATCGCAGGAGTGGGCATGGGACGGGTTTTCATGTGGTCCGACTTTAAAGTTGTGGATGTACGGAAAGAACTCGCGACCGCCAGGTATGATTTTCCACTACCCCTCCGCTGAGGTACCTAGCACAGAGGAATGGAATCTGTGATGACCAATCTGCTGATTGATAGTGATGATCGCTACTCTTGATTTAGAGCCACGCCTTGATGAGAGCCACGCCCCAGCCCAGGAGGCCCAGGAGGCACCAGACGGAGAGTGCAGAGAAGATGTAGGCAAGAGGTGGATGCCCCCGGCCCTGACCGAAGCCACCAAGGTGAGACCGGCTGGAGCAGGGTGAAGCCCGCCGCATCCCCGGGTCTTTAAAATTGAGGGGTCGTAGGGGCCCCCACCGCTGCCGCTTAAAGAACAAATCCTGAACACAATAGCAGCTCTTGATAAACTGCCCTCTGTCAACCTCCTGCGGAGCAGCGTCAGGTCGCTGCGGCGACTCTGGATGCGTGCCACCGCCTGATATCTGCTGTGTACTAATGACTTTCGAGATTTGGCTGATGTGATCAAGTTGTCACCCTGTGTCCAGCATGATCACCACTCAGAGAGCAGTAAAACATCAGCGCTGTCTGAGGCTGTGTCTCAAACTGACACCAGGTCATCAGCACTTGGACCGTGATGTAAAGAGACAGAGAATGTCATATCACCAATTTCATTCAAGTATTACATTATGCAAAGTGTCATCAGTCGAGATGAGCATTTTTCAGGTGGATACATTTCTACCAAAGTTGTGACAGTTGCTTTTTAAGTACTCTTTCTACTGGACCTCTAATGGAAGTCGTGTCATATCTGACCTCAGCATCCTGTGCAAGTTAAAATGTTTTACTCCGTGAGTAGAAAGAAATAATCCTCAAACTTATTTGGGGAATTTTATGTGATTATGGAGATTGAGGTTGTTGGTTGGAAACATTTTACACAATCTGTCCATTTAGCACAGTTTGTATTTTTGAGAATGAATGTTAAACACTGTAAATCACAGTTTTTTAAAACATTTATTTTTTTCCCTGTTGAATTAAAGTCTTGGACTATAATTGGGCCGGTGGTTGTTTTGTGAAAACTGCAGGACACAGTAGGTGACAGCTGCAAAGTCATTTTAGGCTACAGATGTTTTCCAAAGCCTACCAGAGTAACAATATTCCAGTAAACTAAAATCTTTCTTCAAAAATTGATGCCAAATCAAACTGAATTCGCAGTGTTTTTACTTTTGATCGCATGTTAAAGATTCATGCTCTGTTAAAATTTGTTTTTTCTCTAAAGTCAAAACTTCCTCTTTTTTCCTCTGTCCTTGTACAAAACTTGAACTGAGTGTAGAAGAAGCAACATCATGTTTTCAAATGTTTTTATTTAGGAACAATTAAGAAAAAAAGTGTATTTCTCTAATCATACACTTAGGTAGTCAAGTGGATGAATTCCAACTGTGGTTTCCGGGCAAAAGGTTTCCAGTACAAATGTAAAAGCCGAGATGCTTTGAAACCAGACCTGACCGAAATCCTACTGTCACTTACAGTTTCGTGGTCCTTCAGCAAAGTCACGTTATGAATGTTTAATATTGAAGACTGTGAATGAGACACAGGCAAATGGAGGCCAGCTTCCTTTCTATTCTTAGCAGTCCGAAAAGAAAGATTCATTGTATATTCCCATTTCAGAGGACACATTTTTTAATCATAGGTTAATTGTGCCACTTCATAAAAAAGTTCCTTTCCAACATTACATATAAAAGTACATTACAAGGTTAATGTCTAGCTACAAGTGATGTATTTCATTAAATATTTCACTACATTTTGGTCCTAACCATGATCAAAGTGGCTCGTATCTGCTGTAGATTGTTTGAACCAGAAAAACTGTGATTGTTGAGTAAAGTAAAGTGCTTTGTATCACTGTTTTAACTTATGGTCATTGGACCTAGTTTATGTGTAAAATGGTTTCCTGTGTAAAGACTGTGGACTCAGACATACAGTGACAAAACCAGTCTGATGGCTCAGACAGCACAGCGTGTCTGCAGAGAGCAGAGACATTCCCTCCAACTTCTTCATACTCTAATCTATCCTGACGAGTCCATCAAATTATTCTCAAGCAGGGTGGACACCTGATGAGACTAAATGAGACAACTGAGGTTTGTATTTTAGTGAACACCAACATGAGAGTGAGCCGCTGGTTCATGCTGAATAACCTGGATGGAGTTTGTTGATTCACAGTGGGCTGCATGGTGGACTAGTGGTTTGCACTCTTGCCTCACAGGGGGACAGTTGTGGTTTCCAATCCAGTTTCTCCTACCATCCAAAAATGTTAGTCTGTGGTCTGTGGCTTCCCCAGTGGTCAATTTGATGAAGAAATGCCCTCAACAAATAAAACTTGCTTCTTTATGTCATCATCAGATGCTCTCAGATGTTGGAATTGCGGGTCAATTGGGAAGAATTACTTCAGATGTAGATACTGTGTTTTATTTTATACATATATATATATATATATATATATATATATATATATATATATATATATATATATATATATATATATATATATATATATATATATATATATATATATATATATATATATATATATATATATATATATATATATATATATATATATATACTTTTTTCACATTTAGACAACCAACATTGGCTTTGTGTGCGTGTCCACTCACCAATGCAAGTGGGGCCATATGTCCAGTCGCCGTGGCATTTTATCAGCCTGTTCAGTATGCAGGGAGCTGCTCCACAGCAACACAGCCCAGTGGATCCTATAATTCACCTGGCTGTGCTTTTAGAGACCTGCAAAAATACATCCAGCCAGACTAAAAGGCAATGGCTGATTTAGATTTATGGCTCATTCTCATTGATCAACATAGTTTACTACTGCACTCTGGAAAATAGAAGCGTAGGGAGAGGAGAAATATAAAATGAGTGAGCGAATGAATGAATGGATGCATGCATGCATGAATGAGTGAACATTGAAGTGAAGTGATACCTTGAAACAACAACCGATACTGGCTGTTAAATGAAAGTGCAAGTGGTTTCATGACAGGGGCACAGCTTTGTGTGGCTGTGCAGATGCGTTGCAGTATTCAAGACATAATCGTGCTGTAAATCAGTCCATGTGCTCCATGCCAGCTTTATCTCAAGACAGCGCACAAAGACTTTGTGGTCACCTGGAAGAGGGCTAATGATGTATGGTGTCATCGTGCCGACTGATGTGTTGTCCTTAGTGATAAACAATCAACAGCTGAAGTCGATAAAATCCAAAGCCTTTCAAAGCTCCACAACACACTGAAAGCTCCCGTTAGCAAGGTCCAGCAGAATACACACAGTTCACTGTTCAATGTGAGAGGTCCTTACATTAAATACAGAGAGCACTTTAATGAAGGTTGCTGCAATGCCTGATTCTAAACGAGGTCAAAAAGAGCCCATGCAGTATAATTAGGCTATTCAATGGATTGAAGAGCAAAATCAGTTTCAGCTGACCTGTACAGACCAAGAGAACATGTTCTAATATGGGACGAACGTACCTTGACGCCACAAGAAAAGACTGGACGTCTTTAGAAACTCAGTGAGAGAATTGTGTGAAGGTTATGACAGCAGACCCACTGTCAGTGGGTCAGTTTGTCAATATAACCCCCCCCCCCCCCCAATATTTTTTTAAGTGGGTGACACCGCTAGCATCCACAAGTGGTTTATCTTTTTTTCGTTTTGCCAGGAAACACAACTTCCACAAAAGCAGCTCCACAGACTTCCCATGCCTTGGCCATTTTCGGCCATACTTTAGATTTTCTAATATGTGCATAATGAATGAAAAACAAAAAACACCATTGCTAACAACCTTTGAGTTTCTGCTATTAAGTTTTGACTAAACACTGTTGTTTTTGTCTTTTCTCCAACCTTTTATACCTTCAATCCAGCAAAATGTATGAAAGTAGCTTCTGTTGTGACAAGATTTAGTTTCATAAAATATATATGAATTCCATCCTCCACTTTGACCCGTTTTCATTTGTATTGGTTCTTGAAAATGCATTGGACGAAAACCAATTCAAGTAATATTGCTTGCAATGTCAGCCCAATGTTTGACTTCTGTACTGCAAACAGTGTTGCCACAGTTACATTGGAAATGTAATATGATTACAGATTACTAGTTACTCCTTTAAAAAGTAGCTTACTTGCTTTACTGATTAATTGTATTTAAAAGTGACTAAGTTAGATTACAAGTCACTTTTCAGTTAATTTCACCAGCAAAACCACAGTCTAAGATCTCTTCAGTTGTGTTATTGATGCAATGTTAAAGTTTATTGATGATGTTTCTTGGTTCCGATTCTTTAGTGTCACCTGAATAAGTAAGAGTGCGTTGGCCTGTGATTGGCTGGGACTGGAGAAGGGGGCTGGTCACCTGAGCATGCAGACACAAAGTGTGTGTAGGTCTATTTGGAGGAGAATGGAGGAGTGACCCCGTTCTGTTCAGTAATACATCGGCTTTTTAGACAAGAAACTCGTCTTCCTCTCCAACATCCTGTGGGATGCTACAACAGTAACACACAGTGACTTGGATAAGTAACTTTGATCTGATTACTGGTTACTGAAAAAAGGTCATATGAGGGTAATGTATGACTAAGTAATACGTTATAAGTTACCAGCATTGCTGGCTGTATTTGCTTCATTCACATAGTTCACATAATTGCATGAAATCTGTTCCCATTATTTCACTCGTCAAGATTAAAACAATATTCAAGTACAGAACAATATCCTCACATTAAACTTATCATTGTTACTCAGCCAACTTATGCAGGCCTCCCTAAAGATACACTGGAGAATAAGAATCATGGTAAGAATCCTATTTTTATGTTTTAATGTGAGCAGATGTATGACATCTCTTCTGCAAGCGTTGGTGTGAGACATGGGATGCTGGCTTCAGCGTGGTACTTTCTTTTGCCTTTCAAAAACAAGGGAAATTATAAAACCTGCCTACAAAAAAGGCCCAGAATATTATAGCAATTATGCAAATGTGGGAAATTGTGTAATAACTGAGGCAGAAGAGAGCATGATGAGCCGTCTTAATTCTCACTGTTATTTTTGGACAATTTGTTGCTCTCTGGTTCAGCTCAACTATGTCTTATTTCCAATGCATACACTGCATTTTTTACTGAATTAATTATTTTAGAATGATCCCATTTGATGCTGATGATGGATTGCCCCTCTTTGTGGAGGAGACGGTGCTACTGTATTGTGACCTGGGAATGACTCATCCAGCAGGTTCAGTGTCACTGAATCCAACTATGGGTGATAAGAAACTCAACATATCAGAATTATTCCAATACGATGGGTGAGCAGTTGATCCTGCAATTATTTGGAGAGGCTGTATGCGTCACATAAACCGGTTTCTGTCAGTATAGGAACAGTGAACTTTGGAATCAATGAATCTGTAAATGTGTCACAAAGGGATTGTCAGTTCCCTTTCAGTTAATCTGTTTTATCTCAGCATACAACTTCTCAAACAGATTTCTACTACGACTGAAGACAGGCAGATTACAAAAATGTCCCAGTCTAAATTCAGATTGCATCCACAAAAATATTGGTATTTTCCTTCATTTCATCATTGTTAGACCCAGAGTAGCTCTCTAAGTCTTGTGGTTATTAAAAAAAAAAATTAAATTAAATTAAATCAACAATGGAGGCTTGTTATGCACAAAAATGTTTAACCAAAGTGCTCATAGACATGTCAGGACTTTCCTACTCTGGGAGGTTTGCTCTACAGAGAAACATACTGTCATTTCAGAAGTACTAAAAGTCAGATAATTACGAGTACCTGGTTCACTCAACAACAACCGATCTCTAGATATCTGTCTGAATCAATGATAAAGTAGAAGTAGTAGATGTCAGAATCTGTCGATATGAGTGAAAAAAAATATTCAGTAAGAATTTTGATCTGTGAAAATGAATTCCTTCTTAAAAAAAAATAAGCCTGGTCTCAGTGGAAAAACAGCAGTACTTGGACTTGGTTGGAGTTGAACTGGTAGAGAAACAGTCTACAGGATTAAGAATCAATGAACACATGAGAGAAATGCCCCAGGAAGATCTAGTAAATGAGTGCCCCAGGCAACATAAGGTTTCAGAAGAGGAAGAGAAAATATTCTGAAAAGCAGAGCACCATCATGGGATGCATCTTTGACGAGCAAAAAAAGTGGCTGAGTTAAAGAAATCCTGCCAGTAGCTATAAAAGACGGGCATGGTGGACGACTGGATTCCGAGGCAGCAGTCTTCGAAGCTGTCTTTCCAGAAAAGACAGAAAGGTTTTTAAGGCAGTCGGATACAGAATGGCAGGGTAATTGGGAAAGGGTGCGTTCCGGGACAGCATAAACGTAGAGACTAAACTAAATGACTTAAACAGTGCAGTGGACGGGCTCTCCTGAGGAACAAAACCACAAATGAACAAAACTAACTGAAACAAGAAGGCCGTTGCTCGGCTAATCCCCCGCCGTAGGGCTTTATATATTCTCACAAAGCCAGCTCTAAGGCAGCACACTTGGTACACTAGAGGGTGTTCCATGGGTCCTAGTAGATAATTATGTAGAATCTGAAAGGTCTTCTTCATAAGCTATGCCAAAATACGTCTCCAGAGCCCAAAATATGTTTTTATGCACTTAGTGACCCTGTGACCTGATATGCAAATTAGGTCATGGTCACCATGGTGCCCCTTCTCCCCAGGTAGAGTGTCCATGTGTGAAGTTTGGTGACTGTGGGCCCAGGAACTGCTGAGAAATGAGGAGAAATGTTTATATGAAAATACATGTATTGTGCAACCATGACGAGCAAACTTCAGACCCTACCAATCTTCAAGGTGAAGGTCAGGTCACTTGGTGTACTGGAGGTTATCCCTGGAGTGTGTATCATGTGTGTATACAATTTCAGAGCCCTAGCTCAAAAACCTAGGCCTCCAGAGCCCAAAATGTGTTTTCAAGCACTTTGTGACCCTGTGACCTACTTAATATGCAAATTAGGTCAAGGTCACCATAGTATCCCTTCCCCCTCTGAGATGTATCCACATGTGAAGTTTGGTCACTGTGGGCCCAGGGGTTGCCGAGATATAGGTAGAAACGTTCGAACGGACGGACAGACGTACGGATGTACGTACGGAGACTGTTTCAAGATCCCCCTTCGGGGCCTATTAGCCACGGCGGGGGATAAAAATGTTCATTTCAGATTGTACAGTTAGGCTATTTAGGTAAAACATAGCATTCTTTTCTGATCATGAGAAGGTCGTGCCTTTAGCCTGTGGTACAATATGGCTTTTCGTTTGTTTCCACTGACAAAAGTTGTGGATGGTACTGATCACATCGGTACAGGTTTCCTGTGGAGGTGCTCCAACACAGCAGTCTGCTCACTGGTAGCATCGATATAAACCCTCTAATTGTTCTTTGCATACACTGTTATGTACACTGGTAGTTTTGTTAACTTGTTTTTTTTAGCTGCCAGCATGCTACACAGAACCCTGGACTTCAGACGAGGTGCAGACACTCCTCTCCATAGCAGGAGAGGAAGAGATTCAGTGGCAGCTGGACACCGGAGCTGGACACTGCTGTTTGGAATGAGAACATTGTCCAAGCAGTGTCACAGAGAATGGCTTGGATGCCTGAGCTGCGCAACACCAAATGTATTTTGCACGGGTCCCATGTTTTCTATGAGTCATGATGTCACATACCTGCAATGTTACGCAACGGTTGACAACCCCTTTTGATTCGTGGGATTTTCTGTGTAGAGTTTGTCTGTTCTCTTTGTGCCTGGAGGTGGATTTTCACCAGGTATCCTGGTTCTATACCACAGTCCAAAAACATAAATGTCTCTAAATTGAGCGTCGCCGTATTTATTAGCACCAAATTGCTCATTGGTATGTGTGTGTGTTTGACTGTCTGTGTTTGACTTGTGATGGACTTCTGACTTGACCTGGTGTGACCTGCCTTCCTGTGCCCCCACAAACAGAAGGTGGGCAAGCAGCTGAGGCAGGTTCCAGTGCTGAGTGCATAGAATAGTGGAGCCCTTGCTTCAAAGCCCTAGGACTCTCAGGCCCATAGTGGACATCAAGTAAAGCAGCCGCACCCCACCCCCCCACCCCCCTGAGTGAGATGTTTTTCTTTTTACACAGGTATAGTCAGACCTGTCACAAAAAATAGCTTGGTCCCAACTGTCCTCTGCTGCTTCTTTTTTTTTTTCTTTATTCTTTCATGAATTATCTATATGAACTCTGAGTTCTGGCCTGAAGGCATGAAGTCTGGTCATATCCACAGAGAGAAAGACAGCTTTGGCAGAGGACCTCGTTGCAGCCGCAGAGTTCGCTTTTCTGCTCTGCTGGAAGACAACAGGCGAACAATAGCTCCATCAAAGTCTGTACCCGTGACCCTGTTATGAAGGCCTGTGGGGGATGAAAACATGTCCTGCTCGTGTGTGTGTGTGTGTGTGTGTGTGTGTGTGAGGGATTCCTCTCTCTAAAAGCTTATTCTCGTATCTTTTGGACTGATGTCAGACAAAAACTTTTAAATCAAAGGCCACGTCATATCCACTCAAAATTAATAGATTCATTAGAGGTCACCTACCTTTTAGTAAGAGTTGGCAAAAGTACTCAAGTTCTTTGCTCAAGAAAAATACAGATTAAACCTCTTTATCTAATTAAAAATGATCAAGTTACAGGCTCTAAAATGGAAATTCCTGAAAAAAAAGTAAAAACTGTCTTCATTGATGTGCGATTTTTTAAATGGAAAACGTGACTTTTTGTGGTGATACTATTCACTCACATGTTCTTCCCCGATGCTCCCTCTGTCTGGTGCATGTGGAGGATAGCCTCTTTCAGGATCACGGTTTTTCACTTGACAGAAAATGTAAGGAAAAATTGAGTTCAAGGGTGTTAATAAAAGATCAATATCAGCCTCATCAGTCTAACCCTTTAGTGAATAACCCATAGTGGCCTGCACACTCTTGCCTTTACCCAAACAAACCGCCTCAATCTGATTATCTCCCTCTGTCTGTTCCTTATTATGGTCCACACAGCAGACGCTGTTAGTGAACACACTCTGGGGGCTGCTTCTTTAATTACTGCACTCAACTCAACCAGCGCTCAACTATAACTGCACACACACACACACACACACACACACACACACACACACACTACCAGGACTGCCAACTGTTGCCCGTCCATCCATTCATCCACCATCCTACGGCCATCTTTCGGCTAACAGACATTTCCAAGCAGCTCTCAGCCAATCTCCACAAGCTGCTTTGATGAATTGTCTGTGAGTAAACACATAAATTGCTTTCCTGAACACAAAATGATAATTGATGCATTGTGGTCAGTAACTATATACAGTACACGGCTCTATTCACATACTATACCCACTTACTCCCCGACAGTTGCCATTGACCACAGTGGTGGATGCGATGGCACATTCTGTATGGAGCCATGGGCCAAACCTGGATCCCGTCTGGTCGAAAACAATGAAACAACTATTGGGAAACACAAAAAAGGCCCCAAAGATATAAATACAATGGGTGGATTAGAGTGCCTCAAATGTACAGATGGATAATGGGCTGGCTGGTGAAGGTGTCCTTACAAAACCCCACAAAACATGTGTTCAGTCAGCCCAATGGCATTTCTGCCTTCTCCATCTATGTACGTCTTCATTACCTAATGAAAGAAATATGCATCACAGATACTTTTTATAGTATCTATATAATATTTCACACACAGGGAGTGTCCTGTCATTAACAGTGAGGTGAAAGATCATCCTAGGTAATTACTATGCCATCTATTATACCGGATATAAATTCAATCTGATTGTGAGCAGCCAAATGTAATACTTGAACATAATAACTTGGGAAAAATATATTTTTCACACAAGTCATTACATAATTGGCAGGTTATAACATTACTGGAGGAGCAATAAACAAATCCTTTCAAAATGTATTCAGCACAGAGCCAGTTAATTAGCCACTCTTTGCAATTACCTGTGTTGAACCAAGAATATATGGAAAACATGCAAGGCTATTGGCAGGTACTAAAACATCGGTTTCAACAGACCTGAAAATGGTTAATAGACTTCATTCATATAACACCGTTTCACCGATTAAACAGCTCTCGAAGCGCCTCACAATACTTGCCACAGTCAGCCATTAACACACCAATGGAGACAGCTGCCACACAAAGCAGCCGGTCGGTCCATCACTGCCGGGTGTCTGGGGTTTGGCGTCATGCTCAAGGACATTTCAACATGTAGGGGATCAAACCTGCAATCTTCCAATTGAGAGACTCCATATAATCCACTCCATGGAACATACTGGAGGCTTTCATCATGCAAATTATGAATATTGTTTCCGTCATATCCATATAACATATGTCATGGTTCAAGTTTTATTTGGATCCTAATTAGCACAAAGGTCTGAGCTTTTCTTTCTGAGGTTTTCAAGCGTATCCTTGATTACCTGTGCTCACAAACATCTTAGAAAGTGTAACAAACGTTTCTACAACGTTTGAAGGAGATGAAACAGAATAGATGCATTGTCTACACTGAGTGTAGATCTGCTCCTTTTAGGAATCTTTGGCTTGTGCCTCATTAGTATAAGAGGTTTGGGTCCACGAGTACAAGTGAGCTACAATAACAGAGCAATCATTAGCAAACTTGACAAGGAGGAACAGCTAGAATATGGACTAATCACTACTTTATAAATGAAAGACTGATTCCTGCTTCTGTGCTTATGAAGAAAACATCATTGTCCATGGATTGCTTCTAGAATTGTCCTCTGAATGTAGTTTTACAACAGTGAACAGGTATTTAGAGAGTGCAATTCACAAATAAAGGTAACTGTGATGAAAGCATTACCTAAATTAGGTTTTTATTACCTATCGTGTGAGATGCTCATTTCTCTTTCTGGACGACACTTTCCACAATAAAAGTTTTTGTGCCAACATGTATCTTTAACTCTTTCCTCCAAAATATAAATCACATCTTATTTAAGACCTGCTCTTTTACCTCTGCTTCTCACTCTGCTGTTCTGCTAAGCGGTTGCAATATCTAAAAGGAATATAAACATGAATCATGGAGGGAATGGGGCTGTCATTAGAAATGAATTGTGGGTAAGCTGGGGCGGGGCGAGGGGAATGATTTGAACTCATAATCGTAATGCACGTCGCCTTGAAGGAGACTTCATGAATATGCTCAGAGAATCGGAGTGGCTGGCTGGCACCAGGTCAGATCAGATTTGCATATTGTTTACGGCCACTAGCTTAATTTGAAGCAGAGGTTTGAGTCGGCGATAACGCCAGGGCCTTATCTTCAGAGTTGGCTAAGTGGCTGCAGGAGTAAACTTTTCAAAGTGAAATGCTCCACTAAGCTGACAAGGAGCAGAGGCCTTGTTCCCTTCAGCACCAGGCTTTGTTTGAAAAATGCTTAAAGGATGTGCACTGCACAGTATTTGGAAGCAGATGTAAACATGCCATTTACTGAAATGTTATCATACATCATTTGGCCGCAAAAATCACATAGGAAGTAAAGAATAAACACATCTCAGACCATAATTCTCATGCAGAAGAGTTTCTAAATCTGACTTCCAAGATTCGCCATCTTTTTCTCTATGATTTAAAAAAAAAAAAAAAATTTCATTGAGTATTTACACCACACTAGCAGTCTGAAATTTCTTTACAATGTTGGTCACATTCACACACCAGTGGCAATGGAAGCAACACTGGATTCAATGCCTTGCCCAGGGACACTTCCATATGGACAGATTGCGATGGGGGCTCAAACCATAAAACCTTGTGATTAGAAGGCAACCTGAGGCCTGTACTACGAAGCTGGATTTTCCCTTATGGAGGTAAATTTGGGATTAATCCAGGGTTTTCTGAACTGCAACACTGGTTCATCTCTTACCTGGTAAATCACCATAACTTACACTAAACCGAGAACCTGCTCAGGAGCAGGTTGTGTTCTCGATAAGAGATCAACTAGTATAAAAGCTCTGCCTCCTGACCAATCAGTACTCTTACACAATGACCCGCTCATTTTTCAAAGATCCCGATTGATGCGCAGATCATGCGAGGAGCGATGAGGAGAGAAAGTGTTTTCAGTGAGAGATGCCATCCTTTTAACATAATAAAATAAAGCCTTGTCACTGAGGTTTGAGGATGTTCTTGTTCACAAGTCTGTTTAGCTCAACAAGGGTTGATCTGAAAAAAATGAGGTTAATAAAATTGGTCACAAGCTACATACCTGCAGAAACGTGAATATATGGAGCACAGAACTACTCATGCCGTCATGGTGAGGAATTAGTATTCCAACACAAAACGCACTCACACAGGGGGGTAGAGCTTCAAAAGAACTTATTAGAAATATATACTAAAGGAGGAGCACTGAGGAAGCTCTGCCTGAAACGTTGGTGCTGTTATAGAATGAATCTGAGTGATCACAGTGCCATGCCTGTCTGTTTATATTGTCTGATGTATCAATATTGTACAATCCCACAAAGTTGCCCATTAACAGAGTCGGTAATTTTCTGCAGCATGATTTAAAAAAATATATATATTTAATAGCCTGCATCCATTTAAATACTAAAATGAAAATCAAAGTGAGGCACAATCATAGCATGTATCCATATCTGCCTTTCTATTTTTATTTATGTTTTTATATTTCATTTTTAGCAGCTTCCAAGTCGCCTTTTATCCTGTTGGATTGCACCTAAATGAAAATTAGATATTACACCTCTATTTTATTTCTCTTGATTCAATTCAGGGAGAGACTCCGAGTTTGTTCAACCTCTGTTCTGGACCTCTCAGGCCTCCGGTCTACTCAACTGAATCACTGCCACACCGGTCTCATGAGCCAGGAAATGTAAGATGAGGAGATTTCAATGATAAAGGGTTTATATACAGCTCAGAATTTACTTAAAGTTTTACTGCACATCCTTCTCTACTGTCACACACTTCTCTGTGAAACCCTCAGTTTATTGGCACCACTAAGTTTTGGGTAGCGTACTACAGCAACTGTAAGGCATACAGCGTACACATCCAGCTTCACTTTGAAACTAATCATTGCCATTGTAAGGAAACAAATTTCTATCCCTATCCAAACCAAGTCCACCATCATACTCAAGCTGGAATCCCTGTAATAGGCTGCCTCGTGTTTATTCTACGAGTATTGTCTGTGTACTAAAAGCTGATTGATGTCATTTATCTGTATCACAAATCTCCATTCCTGTCAAACATCTCAGTGATGTTCTGTCATGTTCATAAACACAAAGCTCAGTTTAATGGTCCAACAAGCACAGTCCCCTGTCCGAAATACTCACAGAAATCTCTTGCGTTGATTCACAGTACTATTCTTTCGTAAGACAACACTTTGCATGAGACAGATGCACATGTATGCAATGATATATGTAATGATCTTTTTGACTGTGTTATCCATTTCAGGGTCACCAAGGACAGGAACCCAGACTCAAACTCACACCGTCTCACAATGAGGCAACAGTTTCGTAGTTGTATGGTGCCTAACAACATACGCATACAACATATGTATTCAATTTCCAATGTACTTAGATAGACAGATAGATAGATAGATAGATAGATAGATAGATAGATAGATAGATAGATAGATAGATAGATAGATAGATAGATAGATAGATAGATAGATAGATAGATAGATAGATAAATAGATAGATAGATAGAACTTTATTGATAAAAGGGAAATTCCATTGTCCCGCAGCTCATCAAAAGAAAACATAAAAACATCGAGCACACTTCCATTCATACACCACTATTTTATAGATCTGAATCGCATAAGTTAAGAAAGTACAAAATAATAGGTTTTGTCAGCACTCCTTGTGTCTTGTGTATGCGTGTACTTGTGGCATTGTCTGTGTGTCTCACGTTTGTGTGTGTCTCCCCTCATATTTCCAGTTAACTCTCCTCACATCATCACCTCAATGTGTTCCACCTGCGTCTCACCTCCTTGTGTATATTAACCCTGTCTCTCAGTGTGCCTGGTCCAGATCGACATCCAGCATCTGCCTAGTCTTCCTGTTTTCTGTTTTTTTGGACCTTTTGCTCATCTCCTGACCTTGACTTGGATCTCCCCTCGGAAACCTTTGCCACTTTGAGACTTTTTAATAGACTGTTTTGGACTCATCTCTGGTGTTGGAGCCTGCATTTGGGTCCTGTACTGATTTGTGACAGGTTTAAACTCTACATACAACTACAGTTAAAATGGGACATTGAAAAGCAATAAAAATGATGGTTATGATGTCATCATCATGATCATCCTTGCCTGTTTGAAGACTGCCATTGAAAATCCACTGGAGGGGCTCTGCCAGTTGAAGTGCACAGTCTTGCAGTAGCCTTGGACACACTCCATCTGAGCCGGCAGCCTTACCTGTACGAAGTCTCCTGAGCTCCACCCTGACCTAATCCACTGTAAAGGACAGTGAAAGTCAGCTTTCAGGAGTGGATTTTATAGTAGTGGGGAAGTTGGAGAGGGATGAGGAGGAGGAGTCATCTTTATTAGCCAATGTTACAGAGGCATCAGTGGCAGCTGACATTACCATGGGTGGAGGCAGGGGGGTGGATGTAGGGCTGGGGTGAATGCAGCGCCCTCCATTGAACTTGTTGGAAAAACTGGTTGAAATTGTTGTCTCTATCCACATCACCATCCATGCTATGGCCATTCTTACTTCAATAACCAGCGATGTTCGTTAACAGCGCACATTCTTCATTGGCAACACAGTGTCCCTACAGAAATTAATGTATTCTGTGAGAGAACTTTAAGAGACAGGGCACGTATGAGGGCTGAAGCAGGACCAGATTATGATCAGATGGTAGGGCAGTAGCAGTGTAGGCTTCCTTGATATTTACAAATAACACATCCAGTGTTGCATTATTCCTCATGGGACAGTCTATATACTACACAAACCCTGTCAGGTGGGAGGCGGGCATAATCTTATTAAAATCCCCTGCTGTTGTAATAAATGCACGAGGGGGGTTGTTCTGATTGTTAGTCACAGTTTCTTGAATGAGGTCCAATGCCATGTCTGCCGATGCACGGGGATGAATGCAAACAATAATGGTGACGATGTGGGAAAAACTCCCTCGGTACGTAGTACGGTCTCAGGCCAACTGCCAACAGTTCAATATCCTGACAGCAGATCTTGTCCTTTACAGTAATATGATCAGGATGGCACCATGTGTTGTTAACAAGCAGCCTCAGTCCCCCACCTTAGTTTTTTCCAGTCACCCTGGCGTCTCTGTCCACACGCACAGATGAGACGCCCGGCAGATTTACACAAGAGTCAGGCATGTTGTTATTTAGCCACAGCTCCGTGAAGCACATGAGACTGTACTCCCTGTAGAGTCTCTGGTTCCTCACCAATGCCAACAGCTCGTCACACTTGTTAGTGAGCGAATTGACGTTTCCCATGAGGGCGAATGACAAAAAAAGCTTGTATCGCCACATCCTAGCCTTTAGCTTAGCTCCAGCTCTGCATCTCCTGAACTACGTCCACAGCTCAGTCATGATCGGGTGTCGTACACTATTACAGATCTTTTTTAGTCAGAAGATCATGCCTTCACCCACAACTGTATCCACAGCAGAAAATATTAATGATAAGGATAACTCCAAACACTCAATAACAAAACAAAAACAAACAAACAGGGTTCAGCTGCTATAGGACTTGCAGCCAGGCTCATTGGCACAGAAGGATGATGTCTGACATGTTACCTGCCAGTTGTAGTTTAACTTTATTGTCCATGGAGATGGACTGTCTGTCCATTTGATCTCATTATGGCACGTCTCAGGCAACTTCAATTCCCAATGTTACTCCAGCTTTCACACAAGGTTCCAACTTTCCAGATACTCATCCTGGTTTTGTGTTTGACATATTATGATTGCTGCCATTTCGATAGTGATTAATTATTTGTTTTGATATACTGTATATTTTGTTAAAGGCCAGGGAGATTCTGAGTGAGCCCACCCAGACTGCTCTTTCTGCTGAACATGGAAAAACAGACCGTCAACCTTTGTTGTGTGTGTGTGTGTGTGTGTGTGTGTGTGTGTGTGTGTGTGTGTGTGTGTGTGTGTGTGTGTGTGTGTGTGTGTGTGTGTGTGTGTGTGTCAGTGTTGCATTTAAACATAAAAATTCTAACTGGTTTTGCCAAAAACTCTGCTGATCCCTGCCTCCTGCACCTGCTCATATGTATTTAACCTTTGACCTTCATTATTTGTTCTATTTAAATATGACTCACACTTTTATTATCACATTTCTACTATTACTGGTATTTATTTACCCAGAGATGTAGTTTGTAGTCTGTTGTTACACTATGTATTTAATTATTTGCATGGCCAGCTCTATGCAACTTCATCCCCCCCCCTCTCAAACAAATACAGTCTTTTATTGAGTGATTGATTTAAAAAGGGGGGGTTTGCAATTATAACTTTTTTCGTTGAGGATGAATGGTTCCAATTCTTTTCTGTTACCCGAATGCAGAGCGGGTTGGCCTGTGATTGGCTGAGAGTGGAGAAGGGGGCGGGTCAGATGAGCAGTGCCTGCATGCACACCTTGTGTCTGTCACAGGTTGGAGGAGAATGGAGGAGCAGCTGGATCTATTTAATAATAAAGCAGCTTTGCAGAAAAGAAACTCCTCTTGCGGGGAAGATAATAGTAACGCACAGTGACTTGGACAAGTAACTTTAATCTGATTATTGGTTTAGAAACAGTAACGCGTTAGATTACTCGTTACTGAAAAACGTGATCATATGAGATCATATAATGCATTACGAATTAAGGCGTTACCGGCTTCACTGTTGTGTGTGTGTTTGTGTGTGTATATATATATATATAGATATATATATATATATATAAAGTCAAGCATCAAGTCATTTATCGTTTGCTTTTATTTTACACCCGAGAAGTTTATTTATCTATGTTTTTCTTTGTTTACTCACAGAGGAGTGGTTGAAAGGCAAGGAATACATATTCTACCCCACAAACTATTCAATTCCTGAATTTGTGAAAGCCTCTTGAAGCGTTTACATGGGTCCAGACGAGGTTCCAGAGCCACAGATGGCAGACCTCTGATTTAGCTGATTGTTCTAAGAGGTGCTGCTATTACGTATTGACCATCAATTCACCCTCAGCCACCTTTCACACAAGGGAATGATAGTGATGGGGGTGCTGATTGTTATTATTATTACAACTTCAGCCTCAGAAAGCATTCTGACTGAAGCCTCACATCAACACTTGATGATGTGCAACATGAAAATAACAAAAGAAATACTAACGATAAACCAAAGACCTGCTGTTACTTGGTAAATTGCACAACTGCTCAGCACAGCCGCTCTCTTCTGGGTTTAAGACCACGAGCCTTTATCCAACACTGAAAGCATCCATAGCCAGTATGAGCTGGGTAACACTAGCCTGAGCAATTTACTTATTTCTTTTTATTCTCTTACTTACCTGTCCACAACTTTATTCCAAAAGGCAATGGTTTGCTTACTGTTGTGTTTTCTAACCTGCAGCCCAGCCTGGCCTGGCTCGGCTGACCTCATCATTGGTTTGCCGTCTTTTGGTGAATCTCTGAGGTTATGTGGGTGTCGGTGTCCTTCCTGAAGCTCAACAGTTGAGAGGAAGGTGCTGGGTTTTGTCATGTTTGTGGGTGAAAATGTGAGTGTAGGCCATAGCGATGGTACAGATGGACAGCAGAGGATTGGGTTATGCTGCAGGACTGCTGAACCTGAGAAGGTTCTTTTTTAAAAAAAAAAAAGTTTTTTCTCATCTGAGGTTTAAGTTCAGGGAGAAGCTGTACCAAACAACAAACTCTGAACTGAAAGACCGAAATTGTTCTTTGAAATGCGTATTTGAATAATAAATTCACACACACTCCTTTGAAAATTGCTATTTTCAATTATTCAAACTTTGATGTATCATGTTGGATTTGTTGCCATAATACAATTGTACAATTGAATGTTCAGCTGAACTTTATTTGTGAACTGTATTTTCTACAATAGCCTGCATATTATTATTAGGGTTTTTTTTAAATCATGGAATCTACATGAGAAGATGGAAAAACAATAGAGGCAATCTGACACACATGACTCAAGATGCATCACTACACTCAGATAATGACTACTGCTGTGTTGTGGACTTTATGTTACACACGTCGCGTCACGTTGTAGTCCATCTGTTCAATTTGATAGAAAAGTCTAGCTTTTAAAAGGACACCTTGCTCAGTTTGATGGTTAAACTGATATTGTGGACTGCAAAGTAATGTAACTGAACAGTGGAAATCAGAGCTGTAAATGATTGAATATCTTGTTAACGAGGCAACAATGGAATATTAAACACACCATGCAACATATCACTCTCCTCTCATTTTCCAACATCCAATTACAACCTGAAACATAAAAAAGAACAACATGATGTTAAAAGGCAGAAGCTAAATGCCATCTCCTCGATGGACCGTCTGTCCAAAACGCTGTGGATGGCTGGTGAACATGGACAGTGTGCATCCTGAATGACTCTCAAACAGAAGGATTTTGGTCCTTCAAAGAGGTGCTCGCGCTGATGACGTCATGTTTTCAAGGGGACGCTGCAGGTCTGTGGCATTTGCAAGACGTGAGAGAGGTGAGAGCGCGAGCCGGGTTCAGACCGCGGTGAGACAGGTTGGATAGAGAGGTCAGAGGTCGGTGGTGCTTTCGGAGTTTGTTCCTGGTGTCAACACGTGTGCCTCAGAGTGAATCCAGAGCCGACCTGCCTCCTGTTTCCTCTCTGGCTGTTTCCTCTGAAGTCTGCTCGCTCGCTGTGGCTGTACTTTCTGACAGCACGCTGAGGGACGGAGGCTCGCTCCCAGCTTCTGTGCACCATCAGCCAACCCCTCGTCTAACCTCCCTCCCTCTTTCTTCCTCCCTCTGTCATTCCCTCTGCTCCACCCACCTTTCTCATCTCTCTTTCCCTTCATCTCTCCTTCTATCCCCGCTTGTTCCCTCCTCTCCCTCCTCCTCCTCTCTGTTCCTCCCTCGCTCCCTCTTCTTTTTATCATGCATCAACTGCTGCGTCTGATGAGCACATCAGTCAAGGCCTGGCTAATGAAGTCCCTCTCCTTCGCCATTAGAGTGAAATAACTAATCTCTCGCTCGCTCTCTAACCAAACTACTTCCACTGTTCTCTTCATACTCACCTTCTCTCTAATCTATCTCCTCCTCTGCTCCTCAGTGTCGCTCTCGCTCCCTCTTCTCATGGAAACACCACGGAAACAGAGCAGAGGAAGGCTGAGATGAAGGCTGCACCTCTCCGCCTCATCCACAATGTGAAAAGAGAGGAAAAATGGTAAATGAAATTGTGAGGAAACCCTGACCCCCACAGAGTGAAGCTGACACGATTTTATCTCTTGCAAAAGACAGCCTGTATTAGTCCATAATTATACTGTCTAAAATGCTTTCAAAAGTAAACTTGTCATGAGAAAGCCGAGTGAAGGTGTTGCTTTAACCTCCCAACCTCTCATATCCTGGCACGATTATGAAGAGGTTATTCAAATTTAAAGAAAGAAAGATATTTTATCACATTTTGAGATGTGCATGTTTTATCTGCAGATACATGAATGCTCCTGGAGATGGTAGAAGTGGAGTTGGTGATGTGTGCTGTGTTTTCTCTGCTTCGTGGCTCCCGCTGGTTAGAAGTGGCCAGAGACATAAAGCTGGTTTCTCCACATTGTTGGCATTTAAAACGAGTCTTTCAACAAGTGAGTGCAGAAATAAAAGGCTCTGTATGCTCGCAAATGTTCATATTAGATTACATTTAGTTAAGTTGTGTTTATTTGACATATATAATGAGGATTTGATTGATTCAATCGGTCAGATTCCTCCACACTCATGACAGAGTGGCTATGAAAGCTGCTTCACACATTGCATGTATAAAATGTTATTAGGGTCTGAGCACTGACCGTGCAGAGGGCCCTTTTGAAACCGTAGGCATTATTATTGTCATCATCATCATCTTCATTATTATTAGTCAGCCTGAACAAAGACAATTTTGAGGGCCTTTGTATACATACGTTTTTGTGAAACTTTGCACAGTTATCAGGCCTGGTGGAAATCTCTATCATTTAAGGGAGTTACATATGTGAATTGCCAATTGGCTCAATGGTGCCACCTGCAAAATTGGAAAAAGGGAGCCCCAGAATCCTGTATGACCGGGAGCTACGAAAATCGGCACACATGTAACAGGCCAAGACGAATAAAAAACTCTCTAACGGCAAGACTGAAAACTCAACAGGAAGTCAGATATTTGGAGGAAAATGTCAGATTTTGGTGAATTTTTGCCCAAATTTTCACATTTTCTAATTTTCTCAAGTGAGCTCCAATCTACTTTAACTCAGGCTCTTTAGATGGAAAAGGGGTTGAAGAGCAATGGTTATCAAAATCTCTTGCAGTTTTAGGGTATAGTCGTGACCATGCTACAAATTTTGATGTTTTGCCATGAAACAGGATGACCATATCCATATGATGACCTCAGTCGTAACGCCTTTTGAAAGCACGTGCTAATTAGCATACAGGAAAATGTTAGCAACTGTGCTACTTAGCATATGGGCTGGCATTAGCATCCAGGCTAAGTAGCATATGGACTGACGTTAGCATACACAGTAATTAGCATACATGGTAATTCACATACAGGCTAATTAGCTAACATGATAATGTTAGCATATGTGTTAATTAACATACGGGCTGACGAAGTGAGTCCACATCTGATCACTGTCAAGGGAAAGCCATTGGCCACAGCACCACCTGGTGGAAACAGGAAGTGAGGCACACATGCTCCATGCTGGCTGAAACTTTACACGTTGCATGAGAGTCCACAGCTGATCACAGGCATATGACAATTACCACCATCTGCCATAGCGCCACCTGCTGGTAACAGGAAGTGGGGAGATGTGCACAAAACCTCGACTTGTAACACTTTCCGACGTGCGTGGGTGTGAGAGGACCCGTTCAATGCTGCTTGCAGCTTTAATTTAAATTGTTATCTTAGTTTCAATTTGACTGCATCTGGGAATAACTGTGATTGCCTTCCCTCCAGTCAAAACATTTAGACAGGGTGTAAATGAAATAGATTGGACAATACAACACAGAAAAGGAAATCTCTATGTGTGTATATCAGTGCATTCAATGCAGGGAGATTTAAAAAAAACACAAAGATTTAACTCAGCACAATGGGAGAGGGAGGAGGAGCTTCTGAATGTGAGACAGACAGAACAAGTAGCCACATAGAGAGAGAAGAGGACATAGCATCAAGGATGGAGCAACTTCAGGGCAGCAACATATTTAACACGTTTGTTTGAGGTTTTTGGGAGAGCAAGAATGTAAATTCCTTCGTTCCTTGAAAATAATTTTCAATTTCAAAAATTAAATAGTTACAAAAAACAAATATCAACACAAGATAACAACAAGAAAATAAGGAGTATCTTTGTTGTGCAGGAAATCTACTGAGAACTTAAAGTGTGCGAAGTTGCATGCTCAGTTTATACGTTGGATTTACATGCATTTTGCAGGTGATCAATAGATAATCACACCAAGTGAAATCACATGCAAATAGATGTATTCAGATGATGTCTTCACATGAAACACTCCCCGATTGCTCAAGTCAATCAGCCAAAAATTGTATAGCTTTAGGGCTAGTTTGTCGGAGTTCTCCGTGGAGTGTTGAGCACAAACACAAGAGTCATGCCACTGAGTTCGAAGTGTTGGAGGTACAATACAGAAAACCTCTCAGAGAGAAACGTGTGGAGCCAGCTGAGAAAAAGTCTCTCAGCACATTAACAACAGCATGTCTGCTGAACTATCCTCATATCAAACAGACACAAAAATACATTATAGCACTGTTTCCGGAAGTTATAAATCACTTTGCATATTCCATGTGCATAAAGCACATGGAATATGTTGTGTTCAACAAAGCTCTTGCCTGAATCATTCTCCAACTGCCAGAGAGAAATCAGAACAACACCACTGACCTTTTTAAGATATGTTTTGAGTACTTATGTTCTTAAAATTTGAGTAGCACTTACCAATTTGTTTTATGTGCATTGTGAGAACATTTTAAAGCATTTTGACCACTTTGTGAACATTAATTTGAGGTTAACATGCTCAATGGGTAAATTCTGTGAGCTGCTAATTTATCAGCAGATTGAAATTTCATGACAAACAGTGATGACATTAAATTATACAAAAATGTATACTTTCCCCAATGTCACTTCAAATACAAGAGAGCTGTGACATTGAGTGGAACTTGTCCTCCCAGACAGCCTCATTCAACATTTGTTGATCAGTCAGAGCCATTAAAGCAGGATTCAGCTATTCTTTATGTTTGTGTTTGGATACGCGGTTATTACACATGCACATGCACGCGCTCTCACACACACACACACACACACACACACACACACACACACACACACACACACATACACACACACACACACACTCACACACGGTGGAAGTAAACTCTCAAATGTTTTCTTTTTCTTGTTTTTTTCCTTTTGACACAGTAGGTTTATGCATAATAATTTGTCTATTAAGGCAGCGTCTTACGTCTATATATGCTGCTTCATATAGAATTTTAAAATATTCTGTTGATGCATGCCTTTTGATTTAATAAACAAAACTATTCATGCATCAACCTCTACTTGTCTGTCAAGAGAAAAACAATAAGAAAAGAAAAAAAAATTAAACGGTCAGCACCCGTGTTGCCCGAACAATGTAAAACCCACACATCTCAATGAAAACCAGCCCAAATCTCAGCCTGTGTAGAAATCATGTTAAAACCATATAAATACTATATGTGTAATAAAAAAAAAAAAACATGCCAAAAACACAAATGCATGAAATAAAGTTCAAAGGTAAGCAAGCTTGGCTCCCCAATTGGGGGATACCCGCCATATCTGGCAACACAGGTCAGCACATGTAGAGGGTTGGTTGTGCTATATATTGTCTTAAATTAAACCCACATTTGATTTTATTGCCTCCTACTTTTCTAATTTATATTGAATTGTATGACATTGTCCAAGAATTAAAAGCAACATTGTTTTTCTTCTTAATGGAACAAAGTCAAAATGAAAGTTGTAATAAATGTAAAAACTCAAGTGAAGTGCACATACTCCCAATAACTAACTAAGTACTGTCACAGAGTATTTTTACTTTGGTCCTTTGGACCATTCCTTTCCTTTGGTGCTGCTCCACTCCAGTGCAGATGCAGAGAGAATGTTTTCTGTGTGGACTAAACAAGATGAAGACCAGGAGCAGCTTGGCCCTGGATGGGTTAGTAGACCGGGTTGGTAGTTTTCTGTGCGGCGCTGTGGCGGGGAAAGGCTCAACTGAAAAATGACTCTACCTCGCTGAGTAATATTATATTTTTTTTTAATAATGAGGTTCGGTCTTTAGCCACTAGTGTCCAATAATGGTCATTTCTATTTATTTTGTATGATCATGATAAGAATAGAATTAAATTAGTGTTTCTTTGCCTTGAGAATAACCGTAGCCCTAATCCATTTTTGCCACGATAAACGTGTCTTATTCATGTTTAAAAAAAATGCACAAACAAAGGAACTGGAGGAAAGAGGGAGAACAATGAAAAAGTTTTGTGCTCCAGAGTTCTGTGGAAGCTGATTTCTTCAGACTGCAGCACAGCCACTGACAGCAAGGCGGACATGAGACGTGCGCTCAGACTTTCTCACTAACTACTTGTTCAGCAGATAAAATCCCTCGCCTGCACGGCCGACCTGTGGTATTAACTCAACCTTGCGTGAAGACTATCTTGATCTGCTCCTCCAACCCAGCAGCTTCTCCAGTAGCCCCCCCCCCCCCCCCCCCCTCCATCCCCCACCCCAAATCTTCACACCCACACTGATCCCTGCTGACATTTTACCACGGTTCCAGCCGTAATTCACATTTATGCTAAGCAGGTCCACCAAATTAACGCTCGGAACACTTAGCTGAGTGCTACAGTTATGATAATGTGCCATCTGAAACCTGGCGGCTTAATTTCATTTTTTAGCTCCCCCCTCTGCAGGAACCGTGCGTCTCACACAACGGGTCGGCTCGTCCACCTAATGAATCTGTTTAAAATCCAATAAAAGCTTCATACCTCACAGAGCCTCCGTGTCCCATCCAGCACCATTAGCAGGTGGCCTCGCACCCACATCAAGACTTGTTTAGGTAAATGACAAGGTGGCTTTGCAGGTGTTCCAATAAACTGAAATAAGCAGGGTCGCGGACAGACTTACTGTCATTTACACAATATGTAGACATATTTACTGTCAGTCCATACAAAGATGCAGCCAAAATATTTGGTGTGACCTTTTGCCTTCCAAACTAATTAAAGTATAACAACGAGTAGCTCAGACTAAAGTGACACATGATTTCATTACAGCACTTATATTGCTGTAACAACATGTGTATTTAGGACGCATGTGGGAATGGAGCTACCTGACAGACATGCACACACTATTGATTCAGTGCCTCTGCTTCATTTAATCTGGAATATCAGGCATTTGTTTCAGATCTTGAAATGATGCTAGAGGAGGGTATGCTCATAGATTAAGATCCAAAATGATTCATGACTGAAAAACAGACTTCACTCGAGAAGCTGCTGGTATCTCAGCTGGTTCTCTGCTGGACTTTTTTTGTTGATATTTATTGTGTAGTATCCCTCCTCATGTCTTGTGATTTTCAGTTGATTTTTTTTTCTGTTGCTCTTGTTTTGTCCGCAGCTTTGACTTCGTGGCATATCGTCTGTCATAATGATAATTCAGATGTATTTCCTGTGTGTGTGTGTGTGTGTGTGTGTGTGTGTGTGTGTGTGTGTGTGTGTGTGTGTGTGTGTGTGTGTGTGTGTGTGTGTGTGTGTGTGTGTGTGTGTGTGTGTGTGTGTGTGTTAGTGTGTGTGTGACACAATCCAGCTGTGTGAATCAATTTCTTACAGATGCCTCCTCACTGGACAAGTGAGGACAAGCACACCAATCTATATGCTACCTTTCTGACACCAGAGGCTGTATGCTGCTGACAGTTATCATGAAGTTTCCAAACAGAAAATAAATCTGATGTAACCAGAAAAGTTGAGACAAAAGTGGAGCTTATTTTCAACAGACCCTTTTTCCATGTTTTAGATAAAAAGACATTTAAAAAACTGATCTATCAAAGCCACTTTGACTGTTTATCACTGGTTTCAATACATATTTCCATGAGTTTCTCAACAGGGTGAACAAATAGGTTAACTTGGTGACAGAAGTGAGCCACTGTGACTCACTTTTCCAGGCGCTAAAATGCTTAAACCTGGATAAATATATACAATTTTGCTTTGATATAATATAGAAAATGAACCTTTATCCCTTTAGTGCATTTTTGAAACTTTCCAGGATGCATGGGAAATGGTGCACAGGCAAGTCGTCCACAAAACTGCAACCCTGGACAACTTGTCCATGTGATTCCGGACATCTTGTTCACAACTAACTTTTTCAGCATTATTGATTTGAAGTATTCAATTTGTCACATTTGGAAGGATTATTGAGTATATTTGACATAAAAACATAAGATACATATTTCATTATGACCCAGACAGATTTTTTCAGCAGTATTGGTTTGAAGGATTGAATTTCAAAGTATCTGTTTTTTGGTTTTTTTTTGTGTTTTTTTTCATATTTCCACACCATAACTCAGATATTGGAGAATGAGGGCGTTATTTAATAAGTTGAGTAAATCTAATACTGATTGAATGTTATACATTATCCCAACACTGTTTGCTAATTTTTACTTCTTACAATATTTCTATGCTGCTTCCAACCAAGCTTTTCATCAATAGTAATTACTAAAGATTTAGTTAACATGCACTTGTTCCATTTGTTTACCATTAAGAAACTGGTAAACAAAGAGAACAAAAGCCATATGATACTATACTAAATATATCTGGACAAATAATAGATATATTAAAAATATATAAAATATCCATTATAAATGACAATATGTAAAAGTACACTGTACGGGATTTATTTTCTCAAAGAAAATCTGAAATCTCATCAGTGGACGAGTTGTCCGGGGTTGTGGTTTTGTGGACGAGTTGTGAATCATGGAAAATAGGGGGGAGCCCCAAAATATACAGTGATGTCACTGCAAGCAGGTATCCCATTAGCAGAATTTACCAGGTTGCTTAATAGCATAATCCTCTATGCCTGTAACCATAGCCACCCTCTTGCTGTTAAGGGTGTTAGCTGTGTGAAAACATGTTAAGAAAAAGCACAGAATATTCAAATTCTCAACAGGAGAAATGCGATCCACATTTCAATAGAGGTTTTGTTGTGAGCTGCTATCACAGCCAGAGCCGCGACACGATCATCTGCCAAAACATTGTTGGCTGAAATCAAAAAGAGCTGCCTGCTGGACGCAGTCCTTTCCTCAGGTAAACAACATGTGTGGTCAGCTACACCTTAAGTGGCCCCCACAGGCTGGAGGCCCAGCTGGGTGACGAGAAGAGGACAGAGGACTACTGGGAGACACATCCTTCCGCAACAGCTGTGGAGCTAAAGTGTCCACAAATCCATCTGGATGCCTGTTTTTTACCTTGGACATAAGGGTGCTTTAGTGGTTTTATATGCACAGACACGGCAGGATGAGGAAGGAAATAATACTGTAATAAATTAGCAATGTCCTGTTGAGAGAGTGGGATTATGTCGCAAGTACTCTGACAAAACAGATATACATATCAAGATTGTACTAATTTTACAATGAAAGCTCATTTACGATACTAGTTCACATTGCACAAGCTGAATACAATACAGAACTTTCTCAATGAAGATACAATTTCAGTGACTGATAGTTAAAGTATGTCATTACATTGTGAGGGCCATGATTTTTAAGTATATGCATACTGTCAGATGATATCTTTTGTTTTTCTTTATCCATTGCAGTTCTGCAGTCCATCAACTGAAGACAGTCAGTAGTCACATTAGTTCTACTTTGGTAAATAAATGTGTCTAAAAGCTGTGATTATCTCAGATATCATCCAGTAATGCGCTGTTTCTTTGTTGAAAAACAAAACAAACAAAAAAAAAAATCAAACTACAGACACTGTCATTTCCGAACTCAGTGAAGTCAGACTTCCACCTTGGGCTCTTGAAAGTAAAACTTTAATCTCTATGCTTATTATGACCAGAAATATAAAGAAGGTCTTATTGCTTCTTTGTGTCAGAATGCATTCAGGGAAAAAAACCCAGGGACATTTTGGATTGGTTAATACCATACGTGTATTCTGTATGATGCCCTTGCTTGTGGCTTTAAATAGGTTCTGTATTAAACCAAGTACAGGGGCCATAGGACGTGGAGGTCGGGCCTTTAGAAAGTTCAGTTTATTTGTTCCCATGAGGGAACTTGTCCTTATTATTGACCCTGGCCAGCTATAACTTGCGAGTGGTTAGCCAGCTTCGGGTGCCTGGGGACCACTTCCAGTTCTGGGGCTGCTGCCTTGGTCAAGGGCAAGGGCTGAGTACTGAGGAAGGCGTGAAGACATTCCTCTTATGCATGGCGTTGTCGCTGTGAAAGGGGCCGAGGCAGGGCCGGAGGTACAAGCCACACAAGCAGGAAATATGGCTCTAGTATCTCCTGCTGGGTGTTTTAGTCCAAATTTGTATCGCAGGCATTTCTTCTCCAGACAGATGATAAACAACTGGGGGGGGGGTCTTGCGGGGGCATTGTTAAAGGGCACTTTGGAATGTAAAGTTCAGTCAGAACAGAAGACCTACTAACCATTCACTCCAATATCCACTGCTATGTATGAAGCTGTATTATGACAGAGATGTGTTAACTGATCTATGTCACTCTTAATCTTCTTGTAGATTTCACTTATCACCACATTCCACGTCATGGTCATTTCAAATTGCTTGAACCAAAACAGAACAAGTTACGGGGACCGGATGCTGGAAGTGGCAGAACAGACTGTAACTGCTGCATGCGATTGAATATCAGCAGGTATGGATCGATAGACCTTCATTTCACCAACTTTACACAGTAGCCAGAAATCCCTCACCTGCTTTGTTATGTGTGCTAATGTATTGGTTTATTGTTTGCCAATGGCAAATAAATCCCAAAGCGAAAGAAAATGACTTGTGTGCTTTTTATGTGTATGTGTGTGTGTGTGTGTGTGTGTGTGTGTGTGTGTGTGTGTGTGTGTGTGTGTGTGTGTGTGTGTGTGTGTGTGTGTGTGTGTGTGTGTGTGTGTGTGTGTGTGTGTGTGTGTGTGTGTGTGTGTGTGTGTGTGTGTGAGACCAAATCTCTTTAAATTAACACGCTCTCAAAACGTGACTCATATAGTGGTCAATAGTTTTACAAAATATAGCATTTTCTTTATAAAAACCAAACCACTTAGTTATAAACAGTGGTGTGCAGTCAGGGGCATCGTTTTCTTAATAATTAAAATGTGATTCTGAAATCTGTGTCTGGAATCAATTAGTGACTTTAGCAACTTTATCCAGAAAAGGATTGGTTCTATTTGGTGGAGCTCAAATCTCCTATGTCCTCTCAACGCATCACAGCTCCTTTCCTCTGCTGGGGGCCAGCAGTAGCTTCATTGCGCCCCTCTGATGGAAGCTGGATGCTGCTATTGGGTTAAAATGTTGAGTGACAGGATCATCAGCCAATCAGATTTCGATGTGTTATTGACGGAACGCCCTGGGCAGGGGTGTCAAATTCAGATTCTCGAGGGCTGAAGCTCTGCATGTTTTCCATGTCTCCCTCCACTGAATGTCCTGATGGTTCATCACCACGTTCAGCTCAAAGCCAGATAACCAGCTACTCATTGCAACCGGCTGTGTTGAAGCAGAGAGACATGCAAAAGATGCAAGGCTGCAGCCCCCGAGGACCGGAGTGCGACACATGTGCCCCCAGGGCAAGCAGAGTTTCTAGTGCTAGCCTATGGTGTGGTCATTGAAATAAGCTTGACTGATTGGCCCATGGGCACGTGGTGATGACGCACTGTTATAATCTGCTACTCTGGAGTGATGGCGGCTAATTCCACAGCAAGACGGACTGATACAGTAGCGGACCTGCTTCGGGGGCGGGGGTTTGTAACTGCTGGCCCTGGCTGAAACACCACAACACGCTACTGGTTATAAACGACCTGTAAACACCACACTGATGAAGATAACTGGCTTCCAAAAATCAAAACTCGTTAACACATTGTTAGACAATCATTTCAGTTTTGGTCATTCTAAGGTTTGTTGGAAACATCAAACCTAACAAATACTTTTTGTACAATGCCAATACCAAACAGCTGCAGAGGATTATAAATTGCCAAAATCTAACAAAATACCAACACATCTCGCAACTATGCATGTTTTGTTGAAGTTGAACATTTAATGGTTTCTCTTTGAGTTTGAGCCTCCAGAGCTCATTATAATTTGAGACATAACAGCTGTAAATGTAGCCGAGTCCATCAAACGCTTCAGTGACAGTGTGTGTAGGAGCCTCCAATCCTGTCCATCAAACCCACTTAAAAGTAAAAGTCCAATGAGCAAAGGCAACACATGAATCAGCTCTCTAATGCTGTCTAATGCTGTGCATCCACATGGCAAATGGCACTTGATGCATTTCAGGATTTAAAACTAATTTTGGAGGTTCTCATACTAGAAACAAAATAGTGTCTTATTAGTCACAGGCAGACTTGAAATTGACAGAATTGTGAAAGAATCTATAGACGCCCTTCTAATCAAAGACGTCTTGCAAGTTTGCGTATGAAAATTTAGTGCACTCACACTTCATATTTTGACAGTGAAATGATTCTCTCAAAAGGCAAAGTAAAACAAAAAAGCTCTGTTTGAGAACATACAGCTCATGTGACTAAGCGGGCCTAAGTGAAGGATAACCCCCTCTGTTTTCGTGTCACCTCAGTGAGTCTTTGGGTATAAATCATGGAAGAAAAATGTCTACAACTTAAACGAAGAGAATAAGCACATGAGATGGTGCTCAAGGGTCCAAAACATAACCCCATTCACCATACAACAAAATAATATCAAGGGTGATCCTCAAAAAGTTGATATATCTAGTCACTGAAGATGCCTCACCTTGTCTGACACTGGTGTGCTCCTCGTGTGGGGTGTTTGTCAGGAGGATGCATGGCATGTTGGGGAAGTCGCAGCAGGGTGTCTATCTTGTACAAGTGTTAGAAGTATGATAAAACTGAAGAATAGAATTCCGCCTGTCCATATACTCAATCTGGCAAGACCACAGCCAAGGGATCATGCGTAGCATTATCAGTATTGAACTGATTGGTAACCAAGGGTCGATGGACTTATCACCATAGTCACTTTCAGTAGATCAGTCAGGTTGGCAATCCACGGCTCCGGAACCGCATGTGGCTCTTTGGTCCTGCCGCTGAGGCTCCTTGAGCGACCGAGTCCCACTGCAGTTCAACAAAGCAAAAGCGCACCCAGACCCAACTGTGTTGCGCAGAGTGCGGAAACAAATGTAGGTGTGGTTGTGAATGAGGCAGGGATGTAATGTACCTCAATAGCATAATCGCACCTCACGGCAGCTGCAGCTGCAGCTCCGCGGCCGTTTGAAGCCGTGAGCTTCCTTTATCTGTGACACAGTGGAAGAAGTTCTCAATCCGAACAGCAGCGTCCATCTCCCACTGGATCTTCTCCTCTCCTGTTACTGAGAGGAGCATCTGAACCTCGTCGAAAGACCACGGTGCTGTGGAGTGCTCATGTTTCAATAAACCCAGTCACCAAATCAACCAGTGTGTGCAAAGCAGCGTATGTGAACAATAGAGGGAGGGTTTTTGGCAGATGAGATATTTTAATATTGCCGACCGTCACCAGTAGCACCGCCACGATTGAATCTGATAGTACGCACCCACCCCCCACCCTCCACAAACTGGCATTCCCGAGTGCACAGCCGGTTTGTGTGGGGGGGTGCGTACTATAAAGGTTCATCGTAATCACGGTTATCAATTGGCCTCATGGCTTTGATAACCATGATTACTACGAACAAATGAAGACTGAACTCATGGAAATATTTCTGCATGCTAAAGATTACGAATGGATTTCACAAAGAGAACACGATTTCCTGTTTTGTAACAGCCAAAGAATTCCCTCATTCTACATGTTTCCTAAAGTACACAAGTACTTAGAGAACCAATAATCAGTGGAAATGAATCAATTACAGAACCAGCTCCTCAATTTGTTGATTACTTTATCAAACCACTTGTTTTAGAACTGCCTTCCTTTATTCAATACAGTACGCAGGTCTTAAATAAAATTAAAGACATGAAGAACATCAGACCTTCTCTTCTAGCTAACATGGATGTGGAAGCACTCTATACTAACATTGACCACAAGGATGGACTCGATGCCCTATCACATTATTTGGAAAAGAGAAATCTAGAACAGATGCCCCCTTCTGCTATCATTCTTCAACTGGCTGAATGGACTCTACATAACAATGCGTTTCTATTTCAGAATCAATTCTTCAAACAGAAAAAAGGTACAGCAGAGGGAGCCTGCTTTGCACCTAATTGTTTTAATCTCTTTATGCAAGCATGGGAAGAAACATTTGTTTACTCGGACTGTAATATCTATTTGACTTAAATGATGGGGCAGATATATCGATGATATTATCCTATTGTGGTAGGTTCAGAAATGGAACTCCTTCCGTTTCATGTATATTTTAATAAGACTAATAGGAATTTGAAGCTCAGTCTTGACATTTCTGAATCTGAAATCCACTTTCTAGACTTAAAAATCTCTAAAGATGACAATGGTGATCTACACACCTCTATCTTTAGAAAACCAACTGACCGCAATACGAGCCTCAAAGTGGGCAGTTTCCATCCACCCAGTTTAATAGATAATACTCCTTTCAGTCAGTTCCAAGACTCAAACGTATATGCGACTCATAAGAAGATTTTGCAAGAAATGCTCAAGACATGAGCCAGACATTTGGGACAAGAGTATATCAACAAATAACTATATCCAGAGCTTTACAATAAAGTAAAATGTCTCCCTAGAGAACAACTGTTGGCTTCTAAACAGAAAAATCCACAAAATTCAGATCAAATATTCTTTGTGACACAATATAGTAATCAAGCAAATAACATCAAACCAATTGTCAACAGAAATTGGAATATATTGAAACATTATAGTACTCTCAGAGAAGCTCTCCCAGATGCCCCAACTGTCAGCTTTCGAAGAGTTCCAACCATGAATGATAAACTTGTTAACAATCATCTCCCCCTATGCAACACATGAGCTGGCTCTTCGCCTGAAAAAGTCCTCACAAGTGGGGACATTGTAATCACTGCAGTAATTTGATACATGCTAACCTCTTTACTGACATTACATCTGGTCCTAAGTTTAATATAATTTAATTTATCAATTGCAATACTTCATATGTTGTTTATAGACTTGAATGTCCACTTTGTCATTTCTATGCTGGGAGAACAAAACGCAATTGAAGGCCTGATTGGCTGAGCATAAGTACAGTATGCATTAAGAACTGACAATCTTTAAATATATCAGGCATAGAGCATATTGCAAACTCAATCAGGGGTAGAGACAGACTTAAAACACCCCCTCAAGAGTCATTTTGGAGTTATACATTGAAATCTACAGAGTACCCAGGTTTGAATGGTGAATTAGATTTCTCTCATTTTTGGTCAATTGCTTTCTCTTAGAATTAATAGTTCTTTTGTCTCTTGGGTAGGTCCTTAGACTTAATATTTATTATATGAATATATATATTATGTATGTCTTTTTTCTTTTTTTTTGATTGTCTGTTGGGTTGATTATGTTGGATTGTGTGGTACAGATTCCTCTTGGGTTCTACAGTATCCCTTATTTGTGACTTTCTTCTGTCATCATCAGGTCATGCTGATCATGTGACTACCCACCTGCTTACACTGAGCAGCTGTCTCTAATTACCAACCTAGTTATCAATGAGCAGAGTTGACTTACACTTTGCCCTTGCCCTGATGAAGGCATTTCAGGCTGATACGTGTAGCCTTTTTTAAATAAGACAAGCCAAGTACGAATAAAGGCATTTTTAATCACTACCCTCTTTAGTGCCTCCGATTTTTTTCTTATACGTTTCATTTGAATCCCTAAACTGAAGACTGAACGCTTTTTTTCTACACCCAAGCTGCACTCCTGCTATTTGCTTTTTGTTGTAAATATATTTTATTAGATTTTTTTTGTGATAGTGCATGATAATTATGAACTGAAAGGAAAATGATGCATGATTGTCGATTGTTTTACAAAAAAAAAGTCTTCCTTTCACTCTGACCCCCAAAATAAAATCCAGATGAACCAAGAGCATTCAGGATTCTCCAAATTCATAAATATAATCTGGCTGTGTACAAGTTCATCTCAGTATTAATCCACCTGTTCTTGACCTCAAATCTTCATAAGAGAACATTTATCACGGAGACCGAGGAACACAGCAGACAGGTCATTTAGGAAGTTGTGGAGAAGATTAAAGCAGATTAAGATCTAAACAATATATATATATATATATATATATATGTGTGTGTGTGTGTGTGTGTGTGTGTGTGTGTGTGTGTGTGTGTGTGTGTGTGTGTGTGTGTGTGTGTGTGTGGTGTCGCACTGTGAAATCCATCATCCAAGAATGGAAAGAGTCTGACAACTGTAAACCACCAAGACATGGCCATCCACCGAAACTGAAGGAACATTGTTCAGAGAAGCAGCCAAGAGGCGCATGGTAGAGGAGCTGCAGAGATCCACAAACTGTCCACAAAGACAAGTATCAGTCAGCACTCTACAAATCAGACAAGAAGCAGGACATAGTTGAAACAAAGTCAGAAAAAGTCCAATCTGCAGTTTAACACAAGCCATGTTGGAGACACAGCAAACAACTGAAAACTAACACTGCACATCACCCTGAACACACCATCTCCACTATGAAGCATGCTGGAGTTGATGGAAGATGAATGGAGACAAATAAAGGACAGTCTTGAAAAAAACCCTGTTAAGAGTCGGAAAAAACTTGAGACTGTGGTGGAGGTTCACCTTCCATCAGGGCACCGACCAGAAACATCCAGCAGAGCTACAATGGAAAGGTTTAGATCAAAACATGTTCACATGTTAAAACGGACCCGTCAAAGTCCCGGCCTTCATCCAACGCAATATCTCCTCATCCATTCTAACTGAGGTTTACCTACTTTACCAAGAGGAATAGACAGAAATGTCAGTCTGCAGATGTTCAAAGCTGGTAGAGACAAACTCCCAAAAACTTTAGTTGTGATTGCAGCTATTCAATAGCATATTAAAATGACAAAACATAGTCTAGTGATGATGTTCAGTTAGTTCCAATTCTTTTGTGGTATAAGAACGCACCATTAGAGTGAGGTGGCCTGTGATTGGCTGAACGTGGAGACGAGGGCAAGGTGTGTGTGTGTGTGTGTGTGTGTGTGTGTGTGTGTGTGTGTGTGTGTGTGTGTGTGTGTGTGTGTGTGTGTGTGTGTGTGTCTCGCGAAAGAAAAAGAAATAACTGAGCAGTTGGTTAAACTAATATAGTGGCTTTACAGACAAGAAACTTGGATTCTGAAAACATCTGCTCAATGGTCTGCACAATTGTATAAGGTTCTTTGTTACTCTTTCTTTAAAAAAAAAAAAAAAAAAAACGTACCCCAATAAATCAGAGCTTTGTGGCTACTGGTACTTCTGGGCTCAGCTCCCAAACCCTGAACATTAAAACCACCATCTAATACTTGATATGCAGATTGATGATTGGATTGCTCAATAAGATGGCGCACTGATAGCAAACATCGACCTGCAAACTAGCATGAATATGAAACTTGCAATATAGACTTATACAAGGGTTTTCTTGCACTCATGTTCGTAAACCTTTTCGGTTTCATGCCGGAGCCGAGGACAAATAAACCCAAAATATTTTACTGATGGCAGACCAGGACAAACTCCAGGTCACAAGGAGAGAAGCGAGTTGGTATGAAGGACAAATGACAGGACCCAGGTCCTAGTATCAAAACCATCAATATATAATACATTCGACATTAACTGCAGATCTGTACAACCTGCGTAAAGCATGACATTTAAGCTGTTCTCTCATCTCTGCTTTTGAAGTGTGTCACATCATCACGGCAAGCTCTGAAGAGCTCTCTAAGGCCTCCAGAGGAAAGGTTGTGAATGTCTTTAAAGTCTGCCAGGGGATTTCAAAAGATCTCCAAATGAACTAAAATCCATTATTCCAATGTGTGGAAAATTACCCCGATTTCAAACAACTGCTGAACTGTGCTGGACCAACTGACTGACCGCAGCAAGCTCAGCCAAAGAGCAGTGATTTATAGAAGACAAAAGGTAAAGGACCGTTTATTTGGATCAAGGAGACTCAAAGGCAGAGTTGGTGTGATTCGACCAAAGATGAGATGTCAGCAGAACACCTTCTTACAATGAAGTCCGGAGATGAAAATGTTTTTGTGTGAAATGTTTCAGCACAGGAAGAAATTAAATATAGATGAGTTTGTCTTGAAGCTGAAGGAAGTTGATTAAAAGTTGATTTTTCCATGAAAAATAAAAAAGTTATGCAATCTCAGGGATGGGTACTCCTGGTCCTCAGCAGTTTCAATGTGTCCTCATTTCAACACTCTTGTTAGTGATGAGTGACTCATTAGCAGACTTTCTAAAGACTCATTATGATGCATTCATTACATTCAGGTGTGTGTGTTTGAGCAGGACACATTGAAAACATGTTGGTCTGCAGCCGTCCAGGACCAGGAGTGACCATCCCCCATCTATTTGAAGGAGCTTTCAGGAGTCCCAAAGATAATGATATAGATTAAATGACACAAATCATCTTCCAACATGTATTTCTGCTCAAAGAGGGAATTTAAGCTTTATTGAACAAGCATGTTTCTCTCTTGGTTGTCTTCAAGGATATCATCTTCATTAACAGGCACTGTTTCATTGGTGACATGAGCTGATGGTCTGAATAGAGAGAAAGGAAGACAATCATAAATTTAAAAAAAAAACTGCATTATCTCACATTCTCTCACATAGTGCATATTTACCCCGGAGTGATATCTTTAATGAAAGAATGCAAAGCAATGATCTTTACTGACTTTGAAAAAAACATGAAAGATCTCACTGGTGGTAACAAGTACTGACAGATTTATTTGTGCATTAAACCAATTTTATTCAACTGATAAAAATGAAAAATAAAACATACTGATCAAACCTGATCGTCAGGGAAAGAAGGAGAAAAGATTTTTTTTGTTGTTGTTTTTTTTAAAAGCTTGTTCGCATATTTGTCAAAGTGGAGAGCTTGTGACATTTCTACTCTAAAAACTGTGGTGGTTTTGCACAACTGTTTCTGATGTGGGTCCGTGGTTGGCGAGTTGAGCTGGAAAGTGACTAGCATTCGTTCAGACACAATTTCATTCACCCCTACTCGTAGTTTATTTAGTCCAGTTCAAGTCCTGGCTTTGTCATCCTTCACGTTGATTATTGCTGGCTGTCAGCCCCACTCTCCTTCCTCTTTCTCTCTTCCCTCTCTCCTCAGCCTGCTCGGCACCTTGTCAACTGTGTACAAATATAGATTAGTTTAGAAATTCATTAGCCCAGTCGTTATCTGTCATTGGTGTGCGCCACACCATAACAGGCTCTCAAGGGTGAGGTGGGGAGAGTTGATGAAGGGATGGTGTGTTTGCGAGCATTGGTGGCGAGATAAGTGTGCCTCTTTTTCACTGTGTCAGACAGAGAACGAGAGAGGAAGAACATTATTAAAGACAGAGAGAGAGAGAGACAGAGAGAGAGAGAGACAGAGATAAAGCATGAGATGGAGGGAGATAAAAATAGAGTTGGGAGGCAGAGATGCTGTCGGGGGAGGTGGGGAAGGATGTGGAGGTTAAGGAAGCAGCATGAGATAACAGCAGCATTTTGAACATCTGTTTATGCTCTGCAAACTTTGTAGTACCACACACACACACGCACGCACATATACACACACACGCACACACACACACGCACACGCACACACACACACACACACACACACACACACACACACACACACACACACACACACACACACGCACGCATTCACACACATGCACAGGACAACATTTCCCAACATGCTCCAGCCTGGTGAGGCAGACGGTGCCAGCAGAACAGCTATTACCCCACTGATGGGTCTGGTCGTGTGTGTGTGTGTGTGCGTGTGTGTGTGTGTGTGTGTGTGTGTGTGTGTGTGTGTGTGTGTGTGTGTGTGTGTGTGTGTGTGTGTGTGTGTGTGTGTGTTGTCCATTAACGTTACTCCCTGTGAGTGAGAGAAGCACTTGGGGCACGCAGTATTCTTCATTGCTGCCTTCATCAAGGAGCGACTTTGATCCTGACTTGTTATGACAGACTGTTCTATAGCCTCTCGAGGGTGTCGCATACACACCAATCGGCATAAGCAAAACGTGTGTGAAAATGTATGTCTACAGCAGGAATCCTGAGTTTGGATTAACCTGCTGTCACTTCGGTGAAAGACGAGTGGAGGCAGAAGCTGACTGCCGGTGATGCAAAACAGATTGTAGTCCAGCTAAGACACTTTGTTGTGTTTTTCTTCCCCTCCACCAGCAGAAAGTAATCACAGTTTGGTTTGAAAAGAGCAAAATCTCCTCCAGTGCAAATGTTTGAGCCCAAAGCTGAGTGAAACACAATGAGCATTGATGTTTCGACACGAGGCACCAGAACATCACAGAGATCTTAGCACAAGCGTTACATTTATTCAAAGGTATTTCCTCTAATTAAGTTATTTCAACGTGTGTGTCCCATGGTTTGTTGTGGCTTTTCCTGCAGTTTAGATGTGATTAATCATCTAAATATTAGCTTTCTTTGTTGTTGTTTTTACTGTATTATTGGACCAGACTCTAAGGGTTTTCTGCAAACTCCTAATTGGGCCTCCAGGATTGTAGGATAACAAAATTACTTTTGGAGATCATACTAGTGTGGTACCGACTTTAGCTGCTCAGGGACTTCCACAGACACGCAGTGCTTTAAGCCCATTTTCACACACAAGACGAGCAAAAACATGCAACATCAATTTGCTTAAGCTCAGTAAGAAATCAATAAGAAAAATGTTTCTTTCTGAAATCAACACCCCAACATGTGCAACACAGCACACTGCACTCTGTGACTGGAAGCTGAGTGCATTTGTAGCTACAGCCGATTTTTCATTTTTAGTGGGAACAAAAAAGACAAATGAAGAGGAGAGGATGATTAAGTTGTTTACTACTTTAAAATCTTGTGAGTTCTTTGTGCATACTTGATTATGATACATACCATTTTAAATTCCAGTAATATTTGCTTCCGCTCTTGAAAGTTTAGGTTTAAGATGCCTTTATTGTGAATGTACATAAAATACAATGTAATTTGGTAGGCAATATCAACATAACCGTGGTAGTGGGTATAGAAAGTCACAACCAAATAGGAAAAGTAAAATCAAATAAACATGGACATATACAAGTAGCAGCACAGACGTATGAACAAAAAGGTACAGATATAAAGTGGCTATTGGACAATTATTGCATGTTTTTAAGGTGATGGGTGTATAATTCTGGGTTCTGATTTCAGACTGTCCATAGCTCTGGCGAAGAGGCTGTTCCTCAGTCTGTTTGGTTCAGAGTCTGGCAGAGGAGAGCGAGTGAACAAGGGGTGACCAGGGTGAGACCGGTCTCCTCTGATGTTGACGGCTCGTCTGTGGAGTCGGCTCCAGTAAATGTCAAACACTTTGGGAGTGGAGATTCGATGATCCACTGAGCCATCTTGATGACTTACTGAAGGTCCTTCTTTTCTGCCGCTGTATGACTTGAGTACCACACTATTCTCCAGTAGGTCAGGATACTCTCTATTGTACAGCTGTGAAGGTTTTCCAGCAGCGGTTGTGGGTCTCAGAGTCCTCATGAAGGCAAGGCGCTGCTGGTCCTTCTTGATGAGGAAGGTGGTGCATGTTCTCCTGATTCGATACCCTGACATGTGCACCGTGAGGAACTTGAAGGGGGAGGCCTGCTCCATCACAGTCTATCATCAAATCTTTTGCTTTATTGGTGTTGAGGTTCAAGGAAAATTCATCACCAAATGAAAGTTGTTTCATACCGTTGATCAGAATACAAATATAATATGTTATGAATTTGCTGAGTGCCAGGAAAGCTGAGGTCATTATGTGCAACCTCAAATCATCAGACGATCCAAAGACAACAAGAAGTTCTGCTCTGAATGAAGTCAATAACTTGAAACATCTGGGCCAATTTGTTCAAAACTTGGTTATTCTAACCAGTGGTTAAGCATTAACCGCTGGTGAAATTCTGAACCCACCATTAGCTAACCAACCGTTAAATATGCATTGCTCGAAACATGTTTAGTCATCCTGTTAGCTGACATCACCGTCAAAGTTGAAGGACCCATGTTATACTAAATTGACTTTTCTGTGCTTTAAACATCATAAAAGTGCTATTTGGGGTTCATATACTTCCCCAAACTGTTTTTTTCATTGATTCCATCAAGCTTGAGTTCACAATGCTCTTCCACTGTTCTAACTGGTGGGGGAGCTCAACACCTTGATTCAATTTGATGACGCGGCACCACCATGATGATGCAGCACAGAGCTGGAGAAGCCCGCCTCCAGGAAGATTGACATACGGAGAAACCAAAACAAGACACGCCCACCAATGGGCCAAGGAGCGCAGCCTCTTCGCGCGTTATCTCAGTCATCTCAGTCTATGCTCGCTTCACATTGAACGCTGCTGTTTTTGTTGCTGTCGATAACTGTTTTCGCCATCGTGTCCACTTGGAGAAAATGTGTTTTCGGGTGCAAGTATGTGTCCACACTATTTGGCTTGCCAAAAAAAGAAACACAACGACGAATGTGGCTGGACTTCTTTTTCTTTTCCGCAAAGAATGTGTTTGTTTGCGAGCGACACTTCACCAAAGAAGCTTCCAGAACTACGGTACTTTGAAACTGGACTCAGAAGCTCATCTTGAAACCTGCTGCTATTCCTACAATAAAAGACGCTAACGAGGCGCCGACATTACTACAACTACGAGCATGAGCTGCTGGCTCCGTCACTGAGGGGGTGGGAAGAGGCGGCTGTGGGCTGGGCCGCAGTCTCCGTGTGGGCGGGGGAGGCAGAGGAGTTGAGAACCACCCGTTTCATGAGAGGTGACATCAGCTCAATCAGTTTTGAGTGTTGTATACTGTATCACCCAAATTATTATCCCACATGAGCATAGGATGGACTGTGAAACATGAAATATAGCCAAATATGTGTCCTTTAACAGTGAGGTTAACGGCACTGGTTAGCATCCCTTATGCCACTCCGCTCACTTTCAAGTCTCCGTTCTTCCGCATTATGTCGTAAGTATTTCCGGTTACCGAAAATTACATTGTGGTTGATGGCAGCACAGTGTTTTTATCTCATCTATAAAACTACCATCAAACATGACAAACAACACTGCTGCCAGGATATTAAAGTGAGAACATAAAAACTGAGATAGGATGACCGGATGGCATCATGTTGCCTCATCTCATGAACCAAGAGAACGACATAGAAAGTGGACTGAAAAAATAATAATGCATGAGAACGAGATAATCTAATTTGTGGCCACGATATTCTTTACTCGTGGCAACAAATGAATTACCTCGAGTAAGATTGTAGTGATGGCGGAGCCGGTGTTGCGTTGTCACAGAGTCAGCTGCAAAGGATATAGAATTTAGAAGCAGTTTTTCATTGACATTTTTCCACGCTTTTCATTGTAATATAATTATAACTAAATTCACTTCCAGGTCTTGCATCACATTATGCAGAAATTCACTATGTAATGCCCAAATGTTGAAAAATAAGCACCAAGCTCATTAATTTAAGGTCAAGAAGGGAGACATGATTCTGAGCTGCTGCTTTTTGGACCAAGGTGAGTTTAACATGTCTGTATTTCACATGGTTTAGTTAGAAAACACCACTATCTTATGTGGTCCGCATCATTTGATCTCAAAGGGTCCAAAACAGCAAATATGACGGAATGAAAGCGACATTGTTGGAAAAAATATAATACGAGGGAGTGCGATATTAACTCAGTGTCTCGAGTTATTAATTTGAGGTTACTAATTAATATCTCGTTCCCATGCGTTATTTTTTTTTTCTCTATGGCCACTCCGGGGCTCCATAGAGGCGGAACTCTTCATTAGAGTATTGACTTATATCAGAGTTAAGTCAGCAGTCCACTCTACCCTTCCTTTGTTGAACTGGAATCATGAATGCAGCATTGCCAGTGTTGGGATCTCACAAGACCATAGAAAGTTGGTTCATTTCTGATGAAAGACAATTTTCATTTGTCATGATATATAGTCATGACATGTGAAGTCTGATTCATAAATCTACCTGAGCCTCACACACCCAGCAGGACGTCCGACAGACACTGCAGTCCCATGGAAATCCTCCCCCTTTTTGCTCAGAGGATTCTGACTTACCCCATGTTCAGCCAGTCAATTGGGCAATTAGATTATCTAAAAAGTTTTTGCTCCTGCTCTTCAAAAGAGGAGTTGGGTTCCTGAAGACAGCTCACCTAGCGTTAGCATAAAGCTCCCATCAACCAGGGAAAACCAACCAGTTTCTTCAGGACAAGGCCCAGGAAATGACACCTCACAGAGCCTCTTTGTATTGTCCTCAACAAGCAGGAAAATCATCACAGACCTGAGCGACCAGCTCCTCAGTCTGGAAAAGACAAAAACCAGGGTCATCAACTATCATCAACTTCATCTTCTTCTCAGCCTGAACGCAGCCACCCACAGTTAGCAGGAAGTGCTAACTGCTACAGTAGCCAGCTGTTGTGACATTGTGAGTCTGACGTTCCTGTGTCCCTCCCTTCTCATTTTCCATTATCTCCCTCTTTGCATCAACTTCATATTGTGTCCCACCTGTGTATCCTTATGTTCTTGTGTATAGTAACCCCCTCTGCCCATGTATCTTTTGCAGATTGTCTTTGTACCTCATGTCAGATGTCCATCATCCTTGTTATCCTCATCTTTCTATTAACTGTTTATTTGTGTTTGTTTGGACATTTAGCTTTCGTTCTGACCTCACCCCGGACGACTGGTTGGACGCCTTCACTGCTACTGCCAGGAGGACTTAAATAAACATTTTAAAAAATATATATATATTTTTTAACTGATCACTGGTGATAGATTCTGAACGTGAGTCCTGTCCTGGTAATGATTTTTTTTTTTAAAGCACAAAATTATGAAATGCCCAATGTGGGTCACATTTGAAATTGAGATTCCACAGGAAGATGAAACTAAATTTATTGTGACTATAAGTCAGAACAAAAAGAAAGGAGGATTGTGATCGTATTTCACTTTTGGTCTGATGCTAAATCAGTGCCTCTAATCTCAGAGGCTCACCTTGAATCTGTGCTGACTGGACAGATCTGCTGCAGATGTATGTGAGGCGACCACATTTTCAAATTTCTAGCTATTCTTCCAAAACATTCATGACAGAAGCTCTCCTAAACAAGGCTGCTGTACATACACAGGTCTGGAAATACGTGAGTAGAAAGCAACATGATGGACTGCTCGAAGCAAACTACTCACAAGGTTTCCACCATGATCTTGTGTCTACAAAAATGAAGCTTTGGGAAGGAGTTGGTGTTTTGCATTGGCATCATCATTCTTTGACAACAGAAAAGTCGAAAGCAGCACACCTGTCCTCTGCTATTTTATACAGTGTGATGTCAGCATTCCTACTGTCTCCAAGAAGTTCCTCCACACATTTGAGGATCACACTCAACTGAATGCCAGAGCTCTTCTTGTGGGGTCGTCAGAGGTGGAAAGTAACAAATTACATTTACTTGCATTACTGTGATTGGGTAGTCTTTTTGTGTACTTTTGTAAGTCGTTTTAGAACTCAGTACTTTCATTTGAGTATTTTTTTTTCAAATATATATTAGTAGTGTACTGTGCTACAATTTCAATGGTGTCCATTACTGAGTACAAATCTTATCAACAAACTACATGATTAACAGAATTGTGCTCTGGATAAACTTTTGTGTTTAAGCAAGTAAAGAGAGAGTAAGCACTTTTTTTTAGATGATTATGAATGGCAGTGTCTTTTATTATTATTTATCCAAACAGGAACAACGTGGCAGGAGCAGATAAAACTCACTCTTTTCAAGTCATGGTTGCAACATTATACAGTAGTACCTCTTTAACTGGTAAAACACCTTAATGACCCAACCACTTGCCAAGTGTGGACAACCGACAGTATTTTCCTCGCAAATTTCAAGCTGAACTGCACAAAAGTGACCAAAATAATCAGGCAAGACCCGATGATCGGAATAATGTGTCGCTGTTTTGTCCGGATCTTCATTTTGAGATGTTATTAATCGCCACCTCTCCACAGTGCATAAGAGTGTTTTTGACATTTCACTGTATTTTGCAGCAGCATTTTTCATTAAAATTGACTTTATGTTGACATTAACATCCTTTTCAGAAGTGATCGTGTAATCTTGCAAAAATATAGACAATTCATCAGGTACACTACGCACCACAACAAAAAATAACTTTCAAGTGTAAATTTAAAGGTTATCATGGCAGTATTTTACCTTTCCAGCCCACTCAAGATGAAACTGGACTGTATGAGGTCCCTGAAGTAAACTTTTATTTTGTACTCCCATGATGCATTGCAGCACAACAGTTCAGTGCTTGCTATCGGCTCCGTGATCACGCCACTATTATTTGACAGGTGGAGGACAGTTTCATATCAAAGAATAAAATAGTTTGGTCTGAAAAACACAGTGATGGTCCCTGACACTCGAGGTTGTTCAGTTTACTGCAATTTAATTTGTGAAGTTGTTCCTTTCATTAAGAACAACTACTTTGAGATTTATGTCCCATTACATTGTTGGGCTCCGTAGGAGAGATCATTCTCCAGCAGTCAAAAAAGTAACTAAGTAACTTTAACTCTGAGTCCACTTTATATGAGCTACTTTTTACATTCACTTGAGTACATTTTAGACAAGTACTTTTATTTGTACTTGAGTACAATTTTGTCAAAGTAATTGTACTTTTACTTGAGTTTCCACCTCTGGGATTGTACAGGGAGAACATGTGCAACGGTTCAGAACTGGGTATCCAGTTCATGTTTGTGCAGGTGGCTCTGTTAGCAGTCCTCCAGCAGGTGGTTCTGTTAGCAGTCCTCCAGCGGGTGGTTCTGTTAGCAGTCCTCCAGCGGGTGGTTCTGTTAGGGGAGGTTGGGCACATTGAATCTTGTTTGAAACTGCTGCCTTAAAGTAACATAACTACAGTAAGATGATGATCCATGCCAGTGATAATGACACCCGATTACACCAATGGGAGGTCACAAAAATTAATGTTGCATCAGTGTGTGAGTGGACCCTTACCCGATTTGACCAGTGGTAACATGTCCCTCATCCCATCAAATTCAGAATAATTGCATTGGTCATGAAATGGTTAAATGTATTTTAGGTATTAGAGTTGTAAATATTTCTCCTGCCATGGAGTCATTTATCATGTGGCTTGTGTTGAGTTGGGTCGGCGTACCAGCAGGGGGAGCAGATCCAGACATCAATCTCATTGCAACCTGTTGTGCTCCTCCTGTGAAATCCTCAGGCTGAATGAGATGTATTCATACAACCACTGCAGCAGACTGTGCCTCCATCCAGGGGGCTTATATCATTAAGCATCTCCCTGGAAAACCTCCCCTGTCTGGAAAATGACAACAGTCAGATAGGGGGCTGTTTGGACAGAAAATAACAGCACCTTCAGCACAAGCTCCGACTGCAAAATTTGCTGACAAAAAAAACCTGTAATCCTTTCTACCACAGTAATTTTCTCTTGGATAATGCAGACTAGCATATAATGAAAAGAAATACACTGTAATTTTTTAAACAATTGCATAGCATTCAGTGGGACACAGTATGTTTAACACCGCTTTAACTACAACGTTTTTGAGAATGCTTTTGTCTCTTTCTGATCCAAACAGTATTGGAAACATTTATTGTGATCTTCTTTTTACATGCTTCATAGCATGAATTTCTTCACGTGAGAGGGAACAAGTAGTTTTAGGTGTGTTGTCCGGTCTGCTGGTCAAATAGCTTTAATCACTGTGAGAGAGGGATTGACCTAAACCTTTGTACAATGAATCATAACAAAACAGGTCATCCATCGATCAAATTAGATAAATCCCTTCAGTTAAACCAGTATTGGAACAGCGTGAATACAGTAACTGCACTGTGCATTCAGCAGGTTGAACCAGAGATTCAAGTTGTTTCACTGTCTCAATGAAGTCCTTGTTATTGTGTCTTAAATTAAGTTATGTCAGGGATCGGAGGTGGTGTGCGGATGGACCCAAGTGCAGACTCAAAGAGTTCCATAAAAACCAGGTTTATTGCAGTCCAGGGAACACAAGGAGACACAAGGGAGACAAGTTGACAAGACATGATGATGAGACAAACCAACAAAGACAACAGAGGGAGAGGGGTTTAAATACACAGGTAAGGGAAGCACACAGGTGGAACTGAATGAAGGGAGCACATTGGTTGATTGGAAACACAGGGGAGACACACAGGGGCAGACACAGATATCTTACAAGCTATCCTCGAGTGTCGATTCGCATTGTTTATTGTGGGTGTTACAATCAAATGCTTTTTTTATTGTACAGATTTATTATTTATTTATTATTTTTTCCTCCTGAAGTCGAGGGTTTATTTTTGTTTTATCCAGCATTTTTAAAAGTCTTGATACAATTTCAATAGAGTCCAAGTGAAAGGGCTATAAAGGGCTTCCAATGCTGACAGCACCAGCAATCAATTCCCTCATACATGAAGTGATAGGTAAATACTAAAACAGGTGAGACATTCACTGTCCCCACAAACAGTCAGGGTGAGTTCTGCAGGACGTCTGGGACCCTGGTCCTGGAATCTGAGGCTGCTCCTCATCTGATAGGCCTCCTCTCTAATCTAACCTGTCTTTGGAGCACTGCTGGAAAGGTATAGTGTGCGATGTGAAGGAAGATAGTAACTACAGGGCAAAGCAGATTTATAATTCTGATTAAAGAAGTGATTTTCCCCGTGCACAATCCCTCTGCAGCACAAGGTGCACAGCCGATGATATACCCTCACAAGAACGGCAAAAGCGCCTGAAAGCCATCGCGTGGCGGCCAGCGGTGATTTGTGACTTCAGATCCTACCTTCTTGATGGAGGAGGGGACGCCAGGCTCCACTCTCAAGCTCCTCCAGCATGGAGCACCCTTCACATCAAGCACCGATACCATCTCCACATTATCGGGCCGGGCTAAAGAAAACATCTTTCATGTTTTATAAAGCCAGAGAGCCAACAGGAAATGAAAGAGTCTTAGGCTGGAAGACAAATAAAGAAAATGAGGGAGAAAAATCGACAGCGGAGAGGGGAATCCACTCCTCATCTCCTGCAGTGGAGACACAAACTCTTGTTTGTGCGTGTGTGAGTGTGTGTGCGTGTGTGTGTGTGTGTGTGTGTGTGTGTCATAGCTGCAGGGCCCGAGTGAAACTCAGCTCTCAATAAGATGTTTTTTTTTTTTCCACCCTGTCCAACTCTGTCTTCTTATAAATGTTGTCATCCTTCTTAGGGCAAAAGATTAAAAGGGAGCTTTTGGGCTGAGCACTGGAGCTCATTTGTTATGTCGTAGAAGAAAAGTGCCTGCAGCTTGACTGCAAACACAATCAAACACACACACACACACACACACACACACACACACACACACACACACACACACACACACACACACACACACACACACACACACACACACACACACACACACTGAAAGAATGGAGGTGCTTGTGAGGAAGGAAAAAGTGGAAGAGGGAGACGATGACTATATGCAAGATGAAAGTCACTCCTGCAGATTTACACGACTTCAGCCCGTGCCAGTGAGGTTTGTGTGCCTTTACTGAGCTCATAACTCCTTTCCTTTTACTTCAGCATAATTAGAGATGCTATTCAAGCTTATTCATGACGCTTTGTAAATCTCTTCTATCAACTTCTCGTCTCTCGCTGTCCTTGACCCTCAACACAGTCTTCTGGATTTATTGATTTATTGATTTAAAAAAAAAAAAAAAAGCTTTGTTAACCGTTGCTGTCATTCATTGAGACAGATTAAGACACAGTACCTTGGTGTGTGTGCGTGTGTGTGTGTGTGTGTGTGTGTGTGTGTGTGTGTGTGTGTGTGTGTGTGTGTGTGTGTGTGTGTGTGTGTGTGTGTGTGTGTGTGTGTGTGTGTCGGAGAACTAAGTCCTGCCTGCGGCTACGTTTGAGGGGAGAACAAGATGCCGGTGCATTAGAGAAACCATAGTAAACAATGTGTCAGTCAGCCACTGCGTTTACTTTCATTAAGAGAGTATTGTTACACATGTCAATGCACAAACCTTTTATTTAATGACAGCTGGATGGAGTGACCAAACAGGAAAACAGACAAATACTTCAGTTTTCAGCAGATAATAAGCCTTGATAAATGCTGTCAGGTCTAATATTAATGTTTGGAAGTAAGAGGAGCTCATTAACAAAGTTGACTGTAAGCCGGATCTATTTTGTAGAGGATGAAGTATTACCTAAAACAGTCACCATTATGACGAATAAATCCCATCAACAGCCACAATATCATTCAGCCTCACATGTGATTTAGATCCTTTTTGGAAAAGATAAACTCATAGTAGGCATACTAGTTAGCACTTTCAAAATGATTACCAGGTCCAGTTCTGTGTTTCCTCCTCAGATTGGTGAATCAGTGATTTGACGCACTTTGGTAGTCAGTCGGTGCAGTACTCAGATTGAGCTCCAAAGGAAAATCCTGAAACATTAACAACAGATAAGCCAAGGGTTGAATATATATTAAAAGATAAGATAATAGAACTGCATTTCAACCAAAAGTACCTCAAACATTTCGTTCTATTCAAAGAACTAAAAAGGTTCCTGTGTAGTTTCTTGCCTGGTTTGGCACTTCTGTGTGAAAGAGTGCCCTGATATGATAAAAGCAATGAAAATTCCCCTCATTCTGGTGACAGACTGTAAACATCTAAGATATTTTTTGTTGGAGCTTGATGGTAAACAGCTTTATGGAGACAACACAGGAAAGGAGGCGAGTCCTCATAGCAACACAGAACCAAAGCAGGAGAAATGTCCAAGTCCTCCATTTCATCAAATGAAAAGCAGATGAAAGGAGAAAAACAGTCGGCATAGAACTAAAGAGTCTTTTTTTTTTTTTTTTTTTTTTTTTTTAAATATGTCTGCGAAGACATGTATTGAAAACTCTTCCAATCAGCATGAACAAAAAAGTGACAGAAGTACAACCCCGGACCAGAGCTTCTTTTAGGAAATATTGTTTCACCCTTCTGCAATGGCCAAACACACAAAGGGTGATGCACAGGTGGAAAAATGTCCTTGCAGTTTGATTATCTTATTTGATGTTGAACATATTAAATGAAAACAAACTAATGAGTACAGTGATTACAATGAAAAAAAAAAAAAACTTTAACATGCTTGAAAAGTAGAAGGAAGAAACAGAAACTATTTGTCTGTGTGTGTGTGTGTGCGTGTGCGTGTGCGTGTGCGTGTGTGTGTGTGTGTGTGTGTGTGTGTGTGTGTGTGTGTGTGTGTGTGTGTGTGCGTGTGTGTGTGCGTGTTTAACCAATCACATAAACGTTCCTAAACTTAAGTAACTACAAGACAAAGCAAAGCAAATAAAGAGAATGTAAGAATACAAATCACTTCTTAATATTCCACCTTCTTCTCCCTCGTACCTACTGAACAACCTTTTGTTGTAACGCTGTTTGAACTGCTTCATGAAAATGCAGACAGAACGAGTGTTTGATGTTTGGAGGCAGGAAAACAAGTCCTCTGAAAAAACAATAGTATGAAATAGTTATTGTACCTTATTAAGCCACTTCGGGAAACTCACTTTTCTCCACATCGACCAACCCTGTTGTAGGATGTGGCGGTGTGACCATGTTAAGGCACTCCATGGAGTCATGCTCAGGGAGCCACAGCGGTGACACGTCAGCCGTGGGATTCAAACCTGCAAACCTATGATCAGAAGTCCGCTTCTCTAACCTCTAGGCCCCCACTGCCGATCCGTCTATAATGAAAGTATTGTAAAAGATGAAAAAAGGTGCAGCAAATTTAAAGTGTGCTTAAAATATGTTAAATACTCAATTAAATACAGTTCATGGTTAAAACAACAAGTTAAATATGTTCAAAGAGTTTCAAATAGAGTTTGAAAAGCTCAAACAGAGTTGTATTTTTCTGGTGACAGCAATAGCAGGCTACTCTCTGAATGGTCAGCAGACGGCGCAAAGCAATTTGAAGGAGACTAAAACCTACACAGACGCAACGCTTCATAAACTGTTGATGTTTACTTTGTGTGTTTATTGGTAAGGAATGCAGTTCTTATGATAAACATGAAGCTTAGGCTCATTAAAAGTAGATATTAAATCTTCCAGATGAGCCAAACGCCAGCTCAAACCTTCTGCCTCTTTGTTTACTGTTACAGGCTTTAGTCACACCTCTTCCTGACACACAATCGGTCAGCGGGGCAACATATTGTTCATCTATTATGTGTTACGGTTCCTCTTGTGAATCAAGTCTGCAGCGCTTACCTGTTTGACTCTTCCCATTTTATTTTGAAGTCTCTTTATCGTCTGCGTCTTCGTTCACTTACCCTTCCTGTTTACTCTCCCTCTGCCTGCGTCTGATTAGTGTTTGACTTGTATCACCCGTGTCTTTGCTTCCCTGGTGTATTTAAGCCCCTTGTCCCCCTTGCTCTTGTATTTTCCTGTAGACTTGACTGTGTTTATGGATTAGTGGGGGGGTGCGGCTCCTACTGTGTTCTGTTCAGTGGGAAACCGGTCCAAACGGCTCTTTGGTTGTTGAAGGTTGCTGAAGCCTGGTGTAGCATCAGTACTAACCAATGGAGCATGAATGATCCCTATCTGGCAACTAATGGGGAATAAACATTAGCATCACACTGATCAGACCCCCCCCCCATATAAAACCACCAGACATTATCAGACCAAGTTCTAAACTTGGACCAGTAAGTATTAAATTAGTTCCGGACTCTTTTTCTGTTATAATAAATTACATGAAACATTAGTCCTTTGGCAGTGGAAAATATTTATTCATTCTTTACATCTTTAAGTTGATATTATCAAAAGTGTTCTTCAGTAATATTACACACTACGTGGCTTTGAAGACGACAGTTGCATTGAAGATTAAGCTTTTCCACTTTCAGGTTTCATTACCACTTTTGCTTTTATGTGATAGAATTCGAGCTAACCTCCAACCAAACAGTAATTAGTACAGCTGTTCCTCTAGCAGCACCTTTGTGCGGGGCATTGCAGTTTTTTTCACATTAACAAACCACATGTTAAACATGTGTTATGTCCACGGAGGCAATCATAAAGCGTAGCACACTTTAACCCTGAATTTAACTTGCAAAAACCTGCTACAGTTCCTCCACCTGATAAATACAAAGCCACTAAGTGTGATGGTATGTCCCTCCGTGAGACTCTGTCAGAGCAGGTTGGCCAGAGAAGAGGGTCATGCGGGTTTCAGCAGATCCCCAGAGGGATCCAGTCAAAGGGCCAGGCCTGGTGAGCCACAGCAGCCCCGGCTTGAGCTCCTCGTGTCTGAATAATTCACTAAACACCATGCCATCCCTTTCACTTCAGTGGCATGAAGTGAGCACAGAGAGAAGTGAAAGGACTGCAGGGAGGGAGAGCAGAGCAGAGATTCAGCATTAGAGCAGATTAGTACTATTCGGGACATGTGTCTTTGAGCATGTCGAAAACCAGCTAACTCATCAGGGAGGGAAGGGTGGAAAATGGAATGGAAACGTTAGATTAATCCCTCCTGCCAGAGCAAAAAAACAGAAAAAAAAAATCATCAAAAATAAATACGATCGCAAGTTACAAGCTTTGAAATGGTAGCCTCGGTTTTTCATAAGACGGTCTGAGCAATTCGCTTTGTGGACTTGGAACCTGTTCGTGATAAACTATGACACACTTGATGGGACACGACAACTAAATTTAACCTAATTACCCAAAGGTCCCTCTTACGTAACCCAGCAGTTTCTTCAATTAGAATTTGCTTTTAGCGGTCCACTGTGCCACTCTTGGTTGGGAACAGTGAAAGAGATGCACAGCTCACAGTGAACAATTAGTGTACAGGATTAGCATCCACATAGTGGACTCGTCAGGATATACTGCAGGTGGAACAGACGTGCCGTTAGCGCTCTTCTTGTCAGCTACTGTCATCAGTGTAAATGCAGCTAACATGCTGGCTCGCTCCAAACAGGATTCGCTGTAATTGGTACTTGTTATCTTAGCCAACATAAAAGGCAGAGAGGTGCAATCAGATTAACAGGAGTTGCTTTTTTTTTTTTTTTTTTTTTCTATTTCGCCTCTCCACAGGCAGGCACACACACACACACACAAATACACACACACCTTGCTGAATAAGAACGATGGTTTCCCCGAGGTGAAGTGACCCGATATGATGATGGTGTGTTACAACATTACTATTCCTCCCTTTTGACCTGTGGGATGTTTGATCGGTTTCCCACAGACACCCGGAGCCGCCAAGATGCAACTCAGGGAATTGGCAGAATGTCAGAGATAAAAGTACACACACACACACACACACACACACACACACACACACACACACACACACACACACACGATATAGAAGAGGGAAATAAAACAAATAAAACACCATTTATGTACATTATACTTAGATTCTAGTAGTCGTATCAATTAACAATAATCCCAAAATTCAATTGAGGGTTTTTTGTGTATTACACTTTGTTGGCAGGAAAACAATCTGCTGGAAATGGCATTCAACAACAAAACTAAATAAAATCTGAAAAAATATAATATTTGACTCCTGCAGGAAATAAACCAGAATTTAAAATCCACCCCCCCACCCCTCCCCACCCCCCAAAAAAACACGATAAAAGAAAGTTGTGTGGAGCCAGGTGAGCAAATGCCTCTCACCACAACAACGTCACCACAACAGGCTAAGCTGATTGAACCTCCTCTGTAAATGTATTAAAACCAGGCAATAATAAATACAAATGTTTAGAGGTAAATCACAACATAGCGTATTAGCATGAAGTCTACCCATTATTGTGTAAAACTGGGTATTTTGTTGGGCTGCAGGTATTGTAACAGTGATAGGAAATGGTGTAGAAAATAATTGATAGTGTGATGCTGTTTGTTTCAATTTTATACATTGAATTTCACTTGATAGAGAATTAAAAAAATAAAACCATGACAACATTGTAAACCTTCCCCTGCAACGCCGGAGCAATTACTCTTTTCTTAAAAAGGAGACGCACACAAGGATTGATGGGGCCATGTGTTGTTCATTAGACTGCTTTGTTGTAATAATCTTCACTGAGACGCTTTATGACGTCTGACAAAGACATAACAGAAAACAAAACAACATCTGAGTGAACATCTTAGTTGGTTTTCTTTTCCTGAACATCATCAGGTCACCATTGTAAATAAGAATCAATTCCAGGCTTAACTTGTAAAATCTTTTTTTTTTTTTTCTAAATCACTCATGACCCTGATTTGCATTCCTCCTTTTTCCTTCAAACCAAAAGAATATTGTAGGAATGTTCAGAGTTAAGCTCATGGCTATTAACTGCCTCGCTGAAGGCATACAGATGGAACTGCATCATAAGCACCATGTTGAGTTGCCTTTGTGTCACTGTGGGAAAGTTTGTCTCTGTTGATCATTGTTGTCAAGAAAAAAAAAACAGTTTACATTTCACAGAAGAGTCATTTGAATTGAGTAGAGCCTGTTGTGCTACAGGTCTGAACATATGAGCAAGAACATGATAACGCAAGTGCACACATTGGCATTTCCTTAGCCGGCTTCCAAAGACTTTTATTGAAAACCACTGTTCCACATTTTATCTTGAGCCGCTTGGGATTCAGCGCTCCACCCGATGAGTCCACGACAAGCTTAATTAAGGGAAACTGAGAGGTCCAATCCATTTCAGCCATCCTAATATTGTGAGTTTATCACTAGTACAATGCACACTAACCTCAGATTTTGCTGCAATTCAGCACATTTTACAGGATCCTAATCAATCAGGCTGTTTCAAACCTGAATGTATGTTTGATGTCATCTATTTGCTGCCTTTTATAGAGAGTTTCTCCACCAGATCACCTGATGAGACTTGTGTGGAGTGTGACTGTCAGCTACTCATGGTGTGACTGTGTCTTCAGCTTTCTCTGGCCTCCATATTTCCCTGTTGCAATGAAGACAACTGAGTGGTGAAAACAGGCAAATAACAGACTTGTGCTAGTGTGCCACTGTCAAGCATAATTATTGTAAAAAACCCTGCCTTTTTAGCAGGTGAAGTGGAGTGACGTGTTTTTTTACAGGAGGTATCTGCAAACAAACGGCATCATTCTTAACAGCGTCGCTGGAAGGCTAATGGCCTCGACGAAGAGCAGCCGAGCTCAGCTAAACACAGCATCTGCTGCCGAAGAGGCAGCTCACTCCCACGGCAACACATTTTATCAAGGCAGTAAAGGATGCGAGGCAGACAAAAAGTCAGAAAGCTAAACATCAAACAGCTTATGATCCTGGTTTTCTACAACATTAAGCTCAACCTTATCCATCCATCCATCCAGCGTTCTGCTTATCGCCGAGTAGATGCTTCAGTAGTCGTCCACTCCAAAAACACTGCACTTGTTTCAAGCCAGATACGTTTATTAAATTGGAGGTGGAGTGGTTTGTTTTCTGATATCATTAATATCATATGAATGACCTTGGAGACATACTCATATTTTGATCATCCTTCAGAAAACATTCCCCCTTCTCTGTGAGATTCATCTATCTTCTATGTAGCTTTGTCCAGTTCAGGACATCACTGCCAACCAACAGCCAGCAAATGGAATATTTCATCTTGGACCGGTTCCCAGTGCATCACAGGACAAACACTCACTTTCAGACCTGTGGACAGTTTCAGAGTACCCTCACTTGTAAGCAGAGTTGTTGGACCAAAACTCCCACAGGCACATGGAGAACCACCCAGAGGAAGTCCTGGTCTGGGCTCAAAACCCAATTACCCTCTCGTCAGGAGGTGAGAGTGCCAACCACGAAACCACCACACAGCCACACAAAGAGATCCTGGCTCAAGTCACATACAGATCTGAAACTAATCAAACACAACTGTATCTCACGCTGGACCAAACATTATGCAGCTTGATGCCTGGATACAAATATAAAGTTGGCTTTTTCTCCTATTACCTGACCCAACCTTTTTATCTTGGCTTTCTTCTACAACCAGAGGTCACAAGGCTGATTTGATCAAGGACGTGTTTACTGGACAAACGAACCTTAAAGTTGTACAAAGGTACATCTTAAATATGTTGTCAAAATCTTTCTCAAGGAAATTTGTCATTACACTCGGCCAAAGTCAGAAAAACTCCATTTATATTTTGTGAACGATGCAGATATAGATTTGTTGACATTTTAGCGTCACAGAAACGCCCCAAGATTCTCGAAACAAGATCCCGTTTGTACACTCGATTTGCACTGGAAAATGATTGTTCATTTTCACAACATTTAAGAGTATTCTTGTGGCTTTAAGACTCTTTCTTTGAGAATGTCCGGCTTTTTCTTCGGCTGAATCCGTCAAATGTTGATATTTTCACTTGAGCTGCCGCAACGCCATCTTCAATATCACAGAAACCCACACATTCCGAAAGATGACCTCAGTTAGTAAAACTTCAACAAAGTTCGATGGCTTCAAATTCTTGTTTGTTTGTGAACATCTTGACTTTGATGTGATCAATTTAGTCAACTATGGGTTGGAAATTTGTGAAAATTAGTGGTAATAGTCTTGTTTTCTTGTATTGCTTTAATATCTGTGCAGAAGTAATACATTTTATGGGAATTTATGTATTTTTTTTTTTTTTATGTTTTCTGGTAGCATAGCCTTAAACGAACACTGAGTTTAATACAAGTTATAGTTAAACAAGTTAAATGTGATATATACCAATACAATCACAAAAAACACATATAACTAACAGTGGTGGCTGGTGATGAATTCCTTTGGTGGGGCTCTTCATTATTATTCAGATTCAGTCAATATTAACTTAATTTAAATACAGTGCATTTATATATTGAGAGAGGCCCTCAGTGATGGAAATTGCACTTAGTGAACAGAGAGCACTTATTGAGACTCTCTTATTAACATACTTGGAGACAAATAGAAGCAGCTTCATTAGTCCCTTTTAGAAAATGAATGTGTTTTGGGGGCTGGTTTACTTGAAATGACTGAGTTTAGGGAAAACAAAAGGTATATCAGGTATATTTTCAAACAAGACATCAATTCATCTTTCAAAGCGTTTTAGAATTCTTTGAAAGAAACCTCAATAAAATAAACTGCTTTTTTAAGCTCTTGAATTTTCAGTCAATAATAAATATGAGCATATCCAAACATGTATAACCATTAACAAACCTGGAGACATTTACAAAATTCTGAACACTGTTTGTGTACATTTAAAAAAATAATGTGTCTCTTCCTATTTTATGTTGAAGTCTCTGTCTCGTCTGTGTCTTTGTTCACTTACCTTTCCTGTGTGTCTGATTAGTGTTGATTTGTTTCACCTGTCTGCTTTTCTCTTGTGTATTTAACCCCTCTTCATCTTGCCTCGGTGTGAGATCATCATTGTAGTTCACCTCGTGACCCCAGACATTCCCTGTGTTCTTCCTCTGATCTTTTCTGAGTTTTTTGCCTGGCTTTTTCAGTACTTACCTTTGGCTCTCCCTTTTGGATTTATAAGCTCTGTTCTCCACTAAAGTCTTTTAATAAATCTGCCATCCGAATCTCAGTCTGCTTCTGGTTCCACCTCGGTTCCTGACACCTGCAGCTTTTCAGCTAAATTCCTCCTTTCAAACAGTAAATTTGAAGGGATGTAACAGAGACTCAATGCTTGTTATCTTCACCTCAACATCTTGTAGAAACACACAAGAACGAACCAGAACTGACTTAAATCCAATCACTGAGCCAGGGGCGATTTAAAACATACCTTCAGTCACAGACAGAACTTCATGTCAGTCACTCTGGTGTTGATCAGTGATTGGTGAAGCTGCTAATAAGCCCTGCCTCCTCGGGGCAGCTTTCACAGCGGGCCAGGCTGCACACACACACACACACACACACACACACACACACACACACACACACACACACACACACACACACACACACACACACACACACACACACACACACACACACACACACACGCTACCAGAGAGAGAAATCAAGAATACCTCTCTTTTATTGCACATTATCAGTGGAAAATGAAGTGAATACAGTTCAGGGCCCATTGTTAGTTTGTTGGCATAAACATATTTTGCCAGTATTACAGTTTATTAATGTATTATATATATATATATATATATATATATATATATATATATATAAAAAACTGCGACTTCCAACAGTGACTCAGTGTCAAAACTGACAGAGCACTGAATTTGAGGCGGTAGACCAAGATAACTAACCGCGAACGTTCTGTCCACTGTCCTGTTTGCCCAAGACACACAAAAACAGCCTCCAGCCAGAATGGAATAAGCTGTAATCTTGTGAAAGCAGCAGGATATCAAAATATCTCTAACATGGTGAATCACGCCTGTACACAGCAGTGACCACAGCTCCGGGGGACATCTGATTGTGGACATGTGTGCGAGTGTTGGTGTTAGTATGTTAAATCTTTTGACACTGGAACTGCTTAGCGCTGTTATCAGAGGGTGATTGGTTGAACTCCATTGCTGGTCAGTCACACTGGTCAGAAGCATGTTGCTTTAGTGCAGGCACGCACGCACGCACACACACACACACACACACGCACACACGCACACACGCACACAGTAAAAGTGACGTCTTCCTACTGCGGCTCCCTGTAGCCTCACATTCTGTCGCTGTGAACGCTCTCAGTGTGTGTTGGTCATCTCTTCTTGACTTTCACTTCCAGCAGAGTTTATCAAAGTGTCTCTTTCAGCTATCTTTTTTTCTTCTCTTTTTTCTGTTGTTTGTGTTTGCTCCTGCAGACAAAGATAAAGTTATCTAGAGCAGTCTGACTTTTACATTTTCATCCTTCTCAGCAAAGTCAACTTAATTCAGTGCACAGTCCACATTTACACACCTTCCATTCCTAATGGCATCTGTTCGCTCAAAATACTGTCTCAAGGTTACTTGCACTTTCTGCGGGTCTAATTGGAATATTCAGTGGTTTTCACATCATGCTTCGAACATTCCATAAAAGGAGGCTAATCCTCCTCCATGTTCAGTGTTTGGATAATGTTAAATGTACTTTAGAACTGCAGTGATTCCATCTGCACTACAGGCACTCTGCTGCTCTCACTTTCCCCTTTAAAGCACTGCTTTCACACACTAATTATTTCCAGTTGCTTGCACTCTGCTGTTTATTGTAATTGCTTTTAAAGTAGCATCAATAAAAATAATAAAACAAATCTTCCTGCACAGATGTTTCACATTAAACGCTTTAGAGCGGCTCCAAAGAAAGAGCATACTGCTTTCCCCAGATAGCTTTTTATTATGAAAATACTATGGGAGGCTGGGGTTAAATGTTTAAAAATGCTACCAAATGGAAGCAGCTGATATATGTACATGAGTGAAATAAAAAATTAGCCTGAAGAAGTCTACGGAACACAACTGCATTCACAAACTGACTTTCTGGGCCTCGATAGAACTGGAGACCAATTAAGTCCTGCAACCTCAGAACGACATGATTTATAGATCTGAAACAAAGAACATGATGCAAAAAAATTGCATTTCTGGAAGAGAGCTTATAAACCCCACGGATCGCTGATTTCACCACCATTGATTCAATATGGACTCGTGAAGAGACAGAAGAATGCTATTCATAGCCTACACGCAGATCAATTGGGGGTTTAGAACGTGCTTGGAACAACCCTCCAGCCAAGCTCTTAATATTAATACAAAACATGCTGTTTTCAAACCAGAAGGGTGGTCACGCCAAACATGTGTCTCTGTGACCTTTATTCTTCTTGAACTTTGTTAGATGAGAAAGATCCACCAACTCCTTTCATTAAAATTCTTCTTTGTTTCAACATGTTTTGCTGCTCAATCAAACTCTTGCACCACATTCTATACTTTCACACAGATTCCCACCAGCCACAGGGTCACCTTTTTATGTGCTATAGGTTTTCAAAGACCAGGCACATGGCAGAAACCCAATGCTTTCTGAAGTGTTGACAATGTCAAAACAAGTTAAACTGAGGATCATAATGGATGCAAAATGTGTTTCAAATTACAAAGACAATGTCAAACATTCAAGATACCCAGAAGACTAAAAGAAACAGGAGAAAAAAAGTGATGGATGTCACTTACAGAAACACACACACACGCGTGTGGACCAAAATCTCTGGGGAAGGCTTTTTTTCACATTGTTGAATCTATGACGCAAAAGCTTTCTGAATTACTAACCCAGTAGTAGCGAAGTTGACTTTGTAAAGTTGTGAGTGCATATGGATAAATGCATGTCAACAAGTTATACATAAAAAAAACTCAACATCAACAAACATGGACTGGAAATCAAAAGGGGAGAAAATGCCCATTTTGGCAACAAAACACTGTTTGGAAGACATGCCAAGAAGTTTGCTCAATGTGTGATTTAGCACCGCTGTATGATGAATGATGTTTACACACAAATTACAAAAATGTTGCTTGCACCATTGTATAATTTCAACTTGCGTCAACTGGGAGTCTCCCGTTGCACTTTGTGTAGGAGGACTTGAAACCCTTTTATGCCTTTTGGTCTGATCATTGCGTATCCTCTATTCCTCCAACAAGAACAGCAGAAAGTCTTCACCTCTTATTTTGATTCTGCAGGTTTCTTCCTGTTAAAGGGGAGATTTTACTTTCCTCCATTTCCTTTACTCACTCATGTGGAATTATCTTTTTTCTCTGTGTCTTGAAGCTAAAGGAATAAAATTGAATTGGAAGCTTTCACACAACCTTGCAATATTCAACCATTTAATCAGTATTGCAATATGCAATTACCCTTCTTGTGAGTACAACTATCCATATTTTTCTCAAATAACACTGCCACTAAGACACACAGAAATTGTGCATTTGATTCATGTGTCTATAAGTATACTGTATATATGTTTGCACCTATTATGTGATGTGACCTACTTGTATACAGTGGCTTGCAAAAGTTTTCACACCCCTTCTACTAAAAATGATTTTTATTGAGTTTATTTAGGACAAAATGTGGGGTGTCATTGCAAAGTGGACAAAAAAGTCTAAAATTATTCTTTTTTTTTATTATTTTACAAATAAACTGGAGACTGTGGCATGTAAAAGTCTTCCTCCCCTTTACTCCAACCCCCAAAAACTTAATCGACACAGACCACATATAGACCCATAGATATGAAAACTAGACGCCACACGGCCTATCAGCGCCTGTCGACGCGACGTGTCTGCAGCGCCAACATCTTGGAGAGGCGCTCCTGCTTGTGCTAAACATATAGATCCCAGGCTAGAAAATCCACCAAAAAATTGTAGCTTGCTTGCCATGTAATGTCCACTTATCAATACAAATAAGACCTAATTTTAAAGCTGATGAAAAGCTCTATCCTGGGGAAATCTCATGGAGGGATTATTGGGTGGGTGGGTGGGGGGGGGGGGGGGGTAAAAAAAGGAAGAGTAATATAGCTGAGAAAAATATACTTAAAAACTCCCTAATCTGATGTTCCTGAAATGACACAGATCAAGCCCTTCTTGGAAAATATGTATTTTAAAAATTTGCCAATTGTATGTGTTAATATCAACATCGGTTCATATTGAAAAAAAAACCCATTTTGGACACACATCAAACATCACCCTGGTACAAATACAGTACATAGATTTTTAGATAAGCACATTTGTTTATGAGTCCAATTCCCCAAATTCGCTAAGAATCTGTGAACTGCACTTCAATGACACATCAGCGCTAATTAAACCTGGGTCCAGCAAGCAAATTATTTGTTTGTACAGCTGGACATTAAACTTGAGTGTTTCAAAGTAACCTTTTCATATGTCATAAGTACATTAATATTATCCTTATCTGTATGAAAACATCAGAAAACAACAACAACTTGTGTCCTGGTGAAGGTTCAGCTTCCCAGTAATCACTATCATTACCAAAACGAAAGTGTTGCACTGGCTGTCAGTCTCAATTAAGTTTTTTTTATGCTTGAAATGGCTTGAGAAACACTGGAGTCAGAAGCTCCAAGTATCGATACATTTTTCATGAAAACCATTTTTTTTGGTTGCTGGGCCCCGTCAAGAAGGCATAGAGATATTGAACGAGCCTGTTCACGATGGACTGAATCATGTGAATGTGTACTGTGCAAACACAACACCACATGGCTACCAATGAATTAAGCATCAAAAATACTTGTGACATCTCGGTTCCTTGTTTTCAATAACCGCGTGTTTGTGCACCCGTAAGCTGCACAAAATGAGTGCATTTCATTGATTTTCACCAAAACTTGCCTTCGCTTGCGAGCATAGATATACATATCTATGCTCGCAAGTAACTTCCCAAGATGGCGGACGGTGAGGCACGCCACAGGCAGCGCCGCGAAGCATCGAGTGTTTTATATATGTGTATACACCTGGTTTAGCGCAAGTATGAGTATATCAAAAAGCACCACATCACTAATTGTGACGTAAATGTCCGCCCACCCCCCTTTGGAAGAGTTTTTCTAGATCTCCACTGTGGCCGGAGTTTTCAGGAATCATCATTTGTGGTGAGTCGTAACTGCGTTTATGTGTAAATGTGCAGCCCAAAAGCAAAGAAATATCATTTTTTTCAAATACCCAGGTACATGTCAACGTGGCCTCAGAAGTTTCCCAATCAGTAAACATAGTCCAGCTGTGTGTAATCTAATCTCAGTATTAATTCAGCTGTTCTGTAAAGACCTCAGATCTTCATGAGAGAACGTTTATCATGAAGACCAAGGATGACAGCAGACAGGTCAGGGAGGAAGTTGTGGAGAAGATTACAGCAGGTTAAGATCCAAACAAAAACATGTCGTGTAGCAATGTGAAATTCATCATCCCAAAATGGAAAGTGTCTGACAACTGCGAACGACCAAGACCATGCCGTCCACCTAACAAGGATATCATTGATGAGAGATGCAGCCCAGAGGCTCATGGTAACTCAAGAGAAGCTGCAGAGATCCACAATCAATCTCCACCCCATCTGCCTGAGCTTGAGCTAGTTTCCAAAGGTGAATGGACAAAGGTGTGGTGATGTTCAAGCTGCGAGAGGCAGACTTCAAAAGGCTTCAGCTGTGACTGCAGCTAAAGGAGGATTTACAAGTATTGAATCAGGAAGAGGGAGCTTGTCATCACTCTGTGTGTGTCAATGTGGTCCCTCACATAAAATCCAATAACATACATTTACATTTTTGGCTGTGATTTGACAAATTGTGGAAAGGTTCAAGGGTGATCAATAATTTTACAAGCCAGTGAAGATTGTGCGGCAGTTGTGCTCAATATCCTCAGGTCCAAACAGAGACAAGGAAACAGAACTTCCAAGCACCATATGTTATTGTTAAATCCCTTTTCCACACACACACACACACACACACACACACACACACACACACACACACACACACACACACACACACACACACACACACACACACACACACACACACACACACACACACACACAGGCTGCAGCACAGTGCAGCTTCTCTGACAAGATGCTGTTGTTCATGATTACGAACAACAGCATCTTTATTCGAACACCACGTCCGCTTTAATGTGAAAGTTCATAAACTTTACATGTCACCCTTTCTGTGCCCTCCTCTTGGTCCTTTCTATCTCCGTCTACTTGCCAGTGAACAAGGTCACAACAATATGCAAAGGGGCAGACATTAGTCCGGTGCCTTTGCATTAGCATATGCTTAAAGGTAAATTATGAATTTCCCAGTGGGCGCTCTTCTATCAGTCTGGGGCCCAATCAGGTATGCAGAGAAGAGCTGTGTGAGGCCACAGGGAAAGGTCAGAAAAGATGTCCATATAATAACACTGAATGTGCTCACTATTCACAAGCAATGGCATTGAAATGAAAATGCTTTAGAAATATTCCCTTTGACCAACACACTCATTTATGTCCAGATGCTCTCAAGAAACTCAAGGTTGTGGTGAAACTGCAGAGCATTCAGTGCCAAAGCTTCTCAAGTACATTAACGACAGATTCATTAAGCAAAGGTATGACCGAAGATGAAAAAACGGGCTTTGCAGCAACTGAGGAGGACGAACAGGATGAGCGCATACAAATCATATACTGGGTCGGTTCTAATCAATCTGTGTTGAACTGTTTTGTCCCTGAGCATTTCAAAAATGTTGTTCAGAGTAATTTACTTTATTTTAAGGGTTCATCAATCAAGAGGAATATATTAGATGGAGAGGGATGCTTAGGCTACACAACTCCTCACTGCAAAGCTGTGACTTGAAACTTGTTAATTCAAGACATTAACAAGGAACTTTCTAGATTTGAAATCAGAATAAATCAAAAACGAAGAAAATAGTAAATTGTGAAGGCTTTGTCCATGTGGTCCCTTTGTGTATTGCTGAAGGAACCAAATGTGGACTGAGAACTATGGAGGAGCAGATCTGTGCTGCAGTTCTGCTGAAGTCTCATCAATAGTAAATCATGATCTCCCGCCTTGTCAAAAGACAACCAGAATTCCACCCACCACTCTGAATAAATACTAACTGACAACATTTTTATAAGTCCCCTGCAACCACACCAAGTGTTTTCAGAGTATATCTTTGTATTTCCTTGGTCAAATAATCAGTGAATCTAAAATAAATTTGTTCCATGTAAAAATACACAAGCTCCCTTTAGGGCTATGTGGAGGAAGTCATATATTTAAACTACATTAATAGTACATTTTGCACTTCTTCACCTCCCCCCATAAGCACAGTTCCAACCCCCTTAAATTGTGTGCACACGCACCATAAGCCAATGCCTCCACACAGGAGCAGCCATGAGAATCACAGCAAAGGTTTGGGAGGATACCGGCGGTGACAGTGAGACACTATAACCCTGCAGCTGGACTACACACCTGAAAAGGTAAGCAAATGCATCTGCCACGAACGTGTTCACCGACTTCAGGTCAAATTTGAGACAATATGAACTCAGTCTGTATCTGGTGGCAATACATGTAAAATAAACTCAGGAGGCAGCCATGTTTATCACTTTATAGCAGCCACTTTTTTTTTTTTACTTTTTTTTACTGTCAGGTGACATCCAGGAAGTGAGGCGACCATTTGTTTTTCATTGTTATGAGACCAGTCTTCTCCCATTTTAGGAAGGATTGTAGCTCTTTGCAAGCTCAGGCTTGTGCTGTTTTTGTTTCATGAAGTGTCTGAAGATGTCATCAGTTTTTTGCCTGCACATTGTACAAAAATATATTATTAAAACCACTGATCACAATGATCATTAAACATGCTGCAGTGAGAGTACAGACAGGGACATCCAATCCAAAAACATGCATGTGACATGAACAGGCGACCCTAAATGGCCCCGACATGTGATTTTGAGTGTGCATGGTTGTCAGTCTCTGTGTGGATGGATGGATGGATGGATGGATGATATTTGTCACCCAAAATATATTTGAAATAAAAATGCTGGGCATAAATATCCGCGTGCTGTGTGGTGAAGACCTATTACGCCATAGGGCTGTTAAGGTTTGATGATCTCTCTATGTGCCAAATTAATTCCTAAAATGAATATCTTAAGGCCATCCGCAAAGGTTTGTTCCCATAATTAAGCAGCACTTCCTAATACCGTCTCCACTCAGCTGGAGGGCATCTTCTTTAAAGTGTCTCCTCATGAGGCCTTTTTTTTTTTTCTGCCTCTGGTTCTCTTTGTGGTTTGGGGTCTGTCTTAATCAGGTGGCGGTGCTGCTCCATCACGCCACGTCACATTCGATGACAAATAGAGATGATGGGAAGCTTGCAGGAAGGTCAGTGACAGAGACACCGCCACGGTCACCTCAGCATTTGTACCTGTTAATGACCCGTGATGTTAAATGGCATCGAGGGAGGGCCTCGCAGTCATGCTCCGTATCATCGAAGGACACCGAAGTTGGCCGCAGTCTTATCTGACTGAGCTTGATGGGAAAACTGTTTTTTTTTTCCCCTTCTCGTTTCAGTTAGTTGATTCCACTTGTAATTTACTATGAGAAGAACTGTCACACCATTTATCATCTTGATGGGATGTTCGGTTGCTAGACAATAAGAACGGGGGACAACACATTCACCCACACACTCGGCTCCATTGAAAAGTACTTGTAAAATCACTGCCGAGCCTCGTCACATCCTATTTTACCACAGTTATCAGGCAATCTCAATTTAGCTCATTCTTGTCCCTGATGCAAATAATGAGGAATTCCATATGCAAGCACACATTTACCTGTAAACTGGAAGTATTTCCCACCCCTGTGGGGACCCTGAAGTCAACTACCAAGAGCATTACGGAGAATGATAGTGTGCTCTCCTTGCAACACTGGCTCTTGTGATACCATTTACATAACTTACACCACTTATATAAATGCCAGCTCGTTGTGCAAAATAAGCTGTATGAATCACCTTTAGTCTCAATCTCTATCACTCTTTGTCTTTTTAACTACAGGGAAGCAGGTAGTTCAGTCATGCATGCACCCAGTGCCAGTGTTTCTATGTGTGCGTCTGACGGCAGCACGGTGTAATTAATGTGTAGGGAGTGAGGGGGATGATGGCGACTGTTCAACCGGACTGTTCTGTAATACAGCACCATGTCGTTTACATGATGGAGCAGCTCCGAGACTCCAAGACTGTGCAGAGTGAGTAGACCTGCAAAAGCAGGTGCTGATGGTGTTATGAACCAGGGGATTGTTTGCTGATGTGGTCAGTTAGTCATTGGGTGCATTTAAATGAGCGTGTTTTATCAGTCTGATTAAATAGTTTTGGACTGAGATCAGATTGTCCCGGTTCCATGAAGATTGAATAAAGCAATCAGATTGTTGTGCAGGTTTATCTGCACCCATTCAGTCTAAGGATCAATCCCATAATGCTTTGTGACATGATTACATGATTCACATCCAGCTTTAGCAGGGTATATATATATATATATATATATATATATATATATGTATGTATGTCCACACACTCACACTGCAATAATCTAATGATGGTCACAGTACAACTCGTCCAATGTAATCACATTTAGAAAAGAAAAAACATGTGAACAGCGTCTATAATGTACAAGTATCAACAATAGTTCACAAGACAGGCTACACAGATAGATGTATCATCTGGTCAAAATAACACATGATTTCGTTAAATAGGCACACACAACTAGGGAGCACCAATATCAGATTTCTAAAGGATGAGTACAAGTGTAAGCACTAACCTTTCGCTACCTGCTGATACAGACTACTGAATCAAGCACTTATTAAATGCCATTAAAATGGCAATTGTTTTCAAAATGTTACATTTTCATCTGATGCTTTCAAATTTCAGTTAACATTTAACTCACACTAAGTGGTATTCTGGGACTTGGCAACTCAACATATCTCATAAAAAAAAAAAAACATTAAGTATGACTACTCTTTTTTACTTCATACCATGGTTTAAATGTGACGCCGCCACACATTTTTCAGATACAGGGTCTATTCCAAAAGAGCCTGTTGGTGAGCGGTGAGGTTGTTGGCGCTTGTTGGTGCCAAAAATCCTGAGTCCTTTTCTATGCAATAAGAGACTTTAGCATGGACTATGTGTCAGTGTGATACATTCAAAATATGGCTTGTTCGCAAATGTGCTGTAATCTCATGTTTTGTGGCGCTAAAATGAAGAATTGTCAGGGAGTAAAAACTCTCACAAAGAGAATTATGTAAGATAAAACACTTAAACTAGGCTGAGAGATTAAATATGTGTATGTATAATATTAAGTTGAAACAGGTTCAAATAAATGTACATTTATTTGTGTTGATCTCAGAATACATATAGTGTATTTGTTGATTGATTCTGTAATCTATCCAACAGCCGAATCTGATGATATGCCCACAGAGTTGGATCAAGGATCTTTTATGAGTATGAGTACCCCATGCAGAACTCCAATGACCTGATACCCTCATGGATTCATCCCTATACAAAATAATACATAATCGATCCATGAATATGGAATAGCATTCCTGAGTCCAAGATCAATAAAAATACATGATGGAGTTTATGCTAATAGATTTCTGCACGATACTCAATGTGATCCACAATATTTGAAAGCATTGTTTACCTTTGTTTATGATGTTTGTCACATGTTTTAAAAGCTGCATTGTAAAAATCAGTCAGCACAGCAGAGAGCTGCAGGCATTCCCTCAGCTGGCTCCACTCGGGTTTTATCCAGAAACTATTTCCCTGTCAATGTTTTACCTTCTGATCCCTCAGACTCTAATTATTTGAATCCCTACAGTTTCGAGTTTGATTGCAGTGAAACTCACAGAGGTTTAACGCATCCAAGTCAGAGCTCCATTCACAAAACACATTTTCACGTGAACAGGGCCTGCCGCACAAAAAAGTCCTCAATTGATTACTCCTGTTAGTATGAGATGGTTTTATTCATATTGGATAACCTTCAAAAGTCCACACAAAGCAAAGAACAACCTAATAGCTTGAACATTGAGCTCTAAGGATGTGATCCTACTAAATCACACCCTTAATCTGTTTCACTTGTGCTGCTGCAGCAACCCAAAGAGGTTTTCGATCTAGCATGTCATTGTCAGCTTCTCCAAGTTTAAATGGTAAATGGGCTTTACTTATATTGTGCTTTTCAACTGTGTGAGTAGCCCCAAAGTGCTTTACATCGTAAATCACATTCACCCATTCACACACACACCAACGGAAACTGTGGCCATGCAGGGCCAGGCAAGGGTTCAGTGTCTTGCTCAAAGACACTTCGGCATGAATCAAAACTGCAACCTTCTGATTGGGAGATGACTGCTGTACCAACTGAGCCATGCCGCCCCGAAGAAGAAAACATAGGGAAGAACCTCCAGACTGATGGAATGAAATGATATTTAAAACGATGTGTAGAGGCAGTGAGGTGTGCTGTACTGTGTGATTTAACACTTGGAGCAGTTTCTCCCTGTGATGAGGTTATGAAGGAGTTCAATCCACCCATGTACAATCAGCAGACTGAGCCTGGCAAAAGGAGCATTTTAAGCTCTTTATAGCTTCTACAGGAACTTCATATTCAAGGACCTATTCACCACCAGCTGCCCTTCCCTTTTATAGGAACAGTATCTGAAATCAGCAGTGTTGATTTCACTTGCTGTTGAATAAGAACGGAAATCAGTTGAACCACACATTCAGACTCTGCTAGAAAACAGTGCACAGCAAACAGCAGAACCGATGACAATTCAACCCAGGCTCACGGATTCCACACTGATGGACATTAAGATTTTGTAACCTCTCAGCAGGTATTGTGTGTTTTGCTGCATCGAAGCTCCATATCCCTTCAAATATAAACAAAACAATATCCAGACATTTCCTGGATGAAGTGAAAAACATTGGTGATCTTGGTGGTTCTGTAGCACACCCCGTGAGGGGACTGGGTGCTGCTGGCCAAGCTGAAAAATAACAGAAAGTCAGTCTCTTACTGCTATATCTGTGAAGATATTCGCATATAAAAGGGAGTAAACAGATGAGAGTGTTTCTGAAATAAAATTAAGAGGTGATGTGACATCATATTTGAAATCTCAACTTCTCTTGTGCTGTCTCTCATCTGTCTCTCTGTATCTCTCTTTCCACCTCTCCTATCTCTTCTCTCTCTGCACATCTGACCAAGTTGGTCCGTCACTGCACAGTGTCTAATGTTGAATTTACGTAATATTCGTTACGAAGCAAATTGAGTATCTTTGTTGCTATATGATTTGATTTCATATTTTTATATGAAACCATTATTGATATGATATTGTTCAATGTGTGATATCATACAGTATATATGTATACTGTATATTAAAAAAATTTAATCATGATTATTAAAATGTTTCCAGCACAGTGCACATTTTACAACAATGTACCCAATCTAAAAGCAGTACAGAAGCTGAGAACAGAGATGTTCTAATCTGGACTGTTTTCTCACAGGTTTTTTTTTTTTTAAACATATATCCTTATAAATACAGCAGTAGGAGACCAACTTTCCACTAAAGTTTCCACTGGGTATTGTAGAAAATGCGCTGCGTCATAACGAAAAAAGTATGACCCAGACATGAAAAATAAGTCAAATTTAAATGTATTAGTTTGAAATTTGTTATGTGTGACATACACAAACGGGATGCATTGCTGAAAACAAATCAATAGGTTACGTTTCATGATCATCTGACAAACTGCCACGAGACTGGGTTGGACAATTCGTCCCACGAACACTAAAGCTAAATGCTGCGACAAAAAGACAATCTCAAGCACAGACTGTGCCTTTTTGCCACGTCGTGTTGTTTTTAGGCCGACATAACATAAACTCTCTAAAATCATGAAGCCCGATGTCAAGTTCAATTGCATGTGAGCACACAATGGGTGTGCATAAAGGTCTCATTTGATGAGGAAGTAATGCTGTTGCATAATTAGTCATGCTCATCACAGATATTTAAACAGCAATATATAATGTAATTCATATCCTACCATCCAAAAACCATAATTCAAAAGTTTATTATCCATCTGAGTTCAAATACAAAACAATAAGCTTGGTTTATAATAAATACAATTTAAAAAAAGGGGTTAGGGTAGGCTTAGAGTACCATTTTTTCTGGCACTGTATTACTAAGATAAAAAAAAAAGAAATTGATTGAAGAAGATTCCCAGTCAAAAGTCATCTATATGAAAAAATATGTCATCTCATCTTCCTCCAAATATGGATTTTCTGCTTCTCATAGCCAATACGCTACATCACAAGTTTATGTTCCTGTGTCTCGTCAATGTAGCTATGAAATAACCAATGCATAACAATCCTGCATGTATGTTCTGACACTTTAGGCCAAAGGTCTGCGACCTTTACAGCCAAAACAGCCATCAGTACTTTCCTCGAAAGAAAAAATGATCTGGAACTTCAAAACCTCTTTCAACCTTCGCAATGAAAAGAATACTTAACTTAGAAACATACTGTGCTGTTTATACTAAAACTTTATACTGTAATTATAAAATGTAAGAACCACAACTGAGAACTACAAACAATGTATTACAAAACCATTGCCAATTTATTTCTTAGGGAGTTTTGACTTGATAAGTCTTTATGGTATGAGATTTATTCCCTGTTCCAAGCATTTTTAGGCTATTTTACTTATTTGTATATCTTTTAACAGAACTTTCCAGTTGCTTCTGTGCTCCTCTCAGAGCTCCAGGTGAAGCAGTCAGTTAAAGGTAACTGAGTGAAACTTTGTATGTTCCTCTGAGTCTTTATTTACCAGGAGAAGACTTTATGAACTCAACATTTCTCAGCTGAAGTGCATGTTGCACATTATGATGTGACACAAGCTTGACTTGTCAAATTACAAAACTGTTGTTAAGCCTTTTTATTTTCTCACAAGGCATTAAATGAGTTGGCACCCTCTTATTTATCTGAGCTTTTACATATTCATACATGTTTTATTCTTGAGGTCGGCGTATCAGATGGCTCGTGAAGTCGCCAGATCCACAGTGCCTTTTCTGGAGCTGCACCCTATCTGTGGAACCACTTACTTGTTCAAATTAGAACCACTCAGTCTATTGAGTCCTTCAAGTGCCGACTCAAGACACATACTTGCTTTCTGGCTTTTAATTCTGGCTGAGCACTGACACCACGACAGTCTGGCATTGTTTTTATTCAGTTTCTACTCACAGATTGTGTTGTGTTTTCTATGTTGAGCTGTGAAGCACTTTGGTCAAATTTGGTTGATTTTAAATAACATTGGCTTGACTGGATTGTGGAGGCTAGAGCTCGTCCAGCTGACACTGTTTGACTTCTGTAGTCATCCAATTTCTAGACAGTATGACACTCTTCACCAAATGCTCCCAATGGATGGCCTGAGGGCCTTTCATCGCAGTTGCCGTTCGTGTGTGTATGAGTGTGTGTGCGTCAGTGGAAAACACTTTGGGTCCTGTTGAATCAAGTCAACGGTCAGGGTCACACAGTCTCACATTCACACATCTGTAGATGATTTAGAACAGGCAAACAAAAGCACACTTTAGGAGTTGCGTCAGAAGAAAACATGCAAAGAGAGAACATGGAAACTCCACATGGAACGAACACCAAGGCTAGAATCTAACCTGGGTGTGTGAGTCCAGAGTGTTAAACCCCTAAACCAGTCCGAGGCCCACATACTGCACTATAATCCCTGTGTAGGTTTTCATCAGTCCATTAAATGAAATCAACACATTTCTTGAATTAAATTGACAAGAAAAAAAATGTTTGGCTATACTTTATTGCATGTGAAACACAGAAAGAAGCCTCAGTGACCTGAAGAATGGCGCATAAAAATGTCATTTTTAGGAGAATGCCTGTTATTTGTGCAAACATTGCACAGAAGGACGTTCATTTTGTTATTACATATACAGACAATAGATTTTATTTGCCTTCATGTTGCATTATACATCATGTGTTATAGTGTCGAAGTAGAGTGGACTAAAACATAACAGTGTTGCCAATAAAAAAATGGTGGTGGATGTATGGAGAGTGTTATAAAGAGCTGCTTTTGGGCAATACGATGGCTTAAAAGGTTGATTTACGGCAGGTTCTGTGTACCACACATTACATCGAGACAAGGTTCTGCCATCTGTGGCTCAGATTTTTACTGGCATTCCACTAAAACACGTTTTATCTTTAAACTGAAGAGCCTGTGCATGAAGCAGGTTATATACTGCATGTATGGTGAGCTGAAATACAATTAAGAGTCAGCAGGTGAATCAAAACCCTTAAATGAAGTTGGCAGTTTGACTTTATAATGTGTGTTACGTTTGAAGACTGCATACCATTGTGAGTAAAGCAGACTGGATCCTGGATTCATTAAGGATAATGTGGGGAAAATGTCTTTATTTAGCTCAACAGCAGTGCTAATGGTAAAACTGGTTCTCAAAGTATCTGTAACCAAGATATGCTTCATTATGGACATGCGATTAAAATGCAATGGGTTATATAATGGTTGGATAAATTATATTTGCATATATGACTCCATATAATACTTTAAAATATGTTCACTTGTTTGCACAGTAACAGACATTTTCACGAGGAGTCCATATTGCTTGTAGAAATGTGTGTGTTGGTTCTATGATGGACTTATGAAATGTCCACTACTTACGTGTGGTAAGGAGAGGTTTCCTCCAGCAACATGCAACCATTGGTTTCGTAAGACAGTCTAGAGAATGGATATTTATGGATGAAGATTGTTTTGCAAAATGTGCTGCATTTTAATCTCTTTGAGCTTCATCTGTTGGATCAGACGTTACAGCAGACCATCGACTGCTATAGATCTGATAATTCAAAGGTGGAGAGATAGACACATGAGAAAGGCTCTCTCAGCAGGAATAACCTCAGTGTTGTCTTGATGGAGTTAACCTCGTCATCATGTTCTTCTAATTCTCGCAATTAAACCTCTCTCGGCTCTGTAAAATAATAAGGCCTCCTGCAAAATCACCTTGGTTGTTGTTCTTTCCCCAGTGCTGCCTCTCCGATAGCATCATGTTCAGGGTCAAAGGTCAAATGCACCAGGGACTGCTTTAGCTCTCGGCTGGCTTCAACTCCTGAGTTCAGGCAAATAGAAGCACTATGATAGACTGGGGCTCATTTTTTTTTGCTCACTGCATGTGAGGCAAAACAAAAGTGTCTTCAGGGACGAACCTGAACTACAGGAGGAAGTCAGTCTGCTGTGTTTTCAGGTTCTCCTGCAGTCCATCTCAACTTAATTACATTAATGAAGAGATTCCACTAAGATTAGAGCAGGCTATAAAAAGACACTTGGCAACAGCAGCCCCTGTTGAACCTTTTCTGGTCGAGGTGGTTAAAAAGGTAATTAGATCAGTCGTCAGCTAGTTTAGTACAGTGGTTTCCGGCCTCAATGGTGCCCCGAGGATCACAACAAAAATCTGCTCAGTTTTCAACAGGATGTTTCTGCAAACCCGACTCATTCCGTCATATCATGTCTTGATCACAATTATCTATTGAAAGGATGAGCTTTACTGCATGTTCCAAATTAATTACAATGTGGAGGTAAGAATGTCCATCACTGCTGCAGGCACCGTTTACATCTGAGGCGCAATGCAAAGCAGCAGAATGGGTTTGTACATTTCTGAGTCATCAACAAGGTTGAGCTTTAATTTGACAAGTGCAATGCCTTCCTGTTGACTGTTTGACATTGACAGCTGGTTTGATTGGTGACTCAGCTTTTCTGTCTCATTGGTCGTCAACAAAGCTGCTGCTCACGCCCAACGCCAGCTTTCATACTTCTGAGTAAATGAAAGCATGAATCAGTTCTCTGCAACACATTTCATGCAAATAACTGAACAGAACCTTCATGGATTGAATTGAGTTAGCTGGGATGGGAAATGTTAAATCAGTTCATTCAAGCTGTTGAGTACAAAATGATCCTAAAGTGTTTTAGTCATCCATTATTTACTGTATAGCGCTTGAACCAGCCGATTGACTCATGCACAAAAGCAGACAAATTCTACAATTTGAACATTTAGCAAATGATCTTGAAATGTTCATTTTGTCTAATGCAGGGGTGGACAACCTTCTACACTCAATGAGCCATTTGGACCAGTTTCCCACTGAACAGAACATACCGGGAGCCGCTGTTGACTGGGTTTATTGAAATGTCGGCGTTCCACAGCACTGTGGTCTTTCAGCGAGGTTCAGATGCTCCTCTCAGTAACAGGAGAGGAGGAGATCCATTGGAAGATAGATGCTGCTGTTCGGATTGAAAAACTTTCCCACTGTATCATAGATAAAGGAAGCTAACCCTAACCCTAACCAGAAATAAGAAACAACTTGGCTGTTTTGCTTTTTGTTTTTAAAGTAATAAAACCTTACAATCAATGTTTAAACTCACAGGGAGCTCTGTTAATGCCGAATGAACTGCAAAGGAAGACACAGTTCTTCTGCTCCTTAAAAGCATCCTGATAGGAGAGTAAAGGTGACTGCAATAATCTATAGTTTTTTTGAAGCATGATTTCATTGTCAAAATCCACCTGACCTCTGACTGAGAAATACTTGTAAAGCTTCAGGGGGAATATCATGATGGTTCAACCATGGCAATTTCACATTTGGAGGCATTCATCCGTAAAAATATTTGAATATACATGAATATGTTTGTCATCTGCAGAGAAATGGACTGTTATTCTTGATCAGTTGATGTTGTTAGAAAAACACATGATTTTGTCATGTTTATCCGCCACAGCTTAAAGACCAGTCCGTGAAAATAGTGTCCGACATCAAACTGGTCCGTGGTGCAAAAAAGGTTTCTGGGGCCGCTGATCCACACAGTGTTTTTCATACATTGTAACAAAAAGCTTGTGATCCATTGTTAATCGAGGGGACTTCAAACATGGTCTTTTACAGCGGCAGCGCAGCATCATGTTTCCAAAGTGTTCCTCTGCTTCTCCAGAGGGTTGGAGGAGTACAATAAGCAAGAGAGTACACCATGTTGCTTCATGAATGAGTCAAAATATGCCACACAGATTTCAGCTCTGTATAATTGTACTCTGATGGACCTCCACAGACACAGAAACAGACACAGACAAAGACACACACACACACACACACACACACACACACACACACACACACACACACACACACACACACACACACACACACACACACACACACACACACACACACACACACACACACACACAGACACAGATACACCCATGGAAGGCCATAAAAGTGTTCATTTGCTCTCCACTTCACGATTACATCTCCTTATCTAGTCCATCTTCTGTTCCTTCGCTCCACTCTCGGTGCTGCAATCAGGCCCAGAGGAAAGGGAATGTTCGCAGAGTACAGAGGCAGCCTCTTTTCTTTTAAGGCCTGGCCGATAAAGCAACGAGGCGATCGACCATTCCCATCAGACAAAGAAGCCTGATTTGGCTGGGCTCACCAGATCTCCTCACCTGCTTCTTTAATTTCTTTTTATTACTTTCATCTCAGGAACAATTATGTCCACAATGAGGCCACATGCAAAACATATTTTTTTCCATCTTATTTTGGGGAAAAATGTCTTTTGTTTTGTTTTTTTCAATGTAGCAGAAAAGAAATGTGACATTTATCAAATTACATTCACAATATCATCATTATGTCCACAAACAAAACAAGTGTGATCATAAAAACATATTTCAATTTAAAGAAGTGATAGTTTGACGGCACGTGCATGGTTATTTCAAGTATCTGGATCCTGTACTATGAAGCATGTTATCAATCGATTCGAGTCATTCACTTGTTTTCAAACAAGCTGAGAGGTAGTAATTTGAAATTAGTGTAATGTAAAGGGTTGTCACATATGGTCTTTAATTATTAATTTAATAGTAGCTGTGCTACAATATAAAGTGTGATGAAAAGTGTGTGATTTCAAAAATGGAATTGAGCGATCATAAGATGAACATTTATAAGATATCGATAAACCCCATCAAACCATCTGATGAGAAACTAATCTAAAGAGATTTACATACCCCCATGTTTGATGTAAGTCATCACTCTCTGCACTGGTGACCTGAAAACCGGAAAGTACTTGTAGATATCATGAAGTGTTATGAAACTACTCAGACAGGTGCAATAATCTACACGTTTCCCAAAAACACAACAGCTGTGGTTACATGGCCCAAAAGTCATCCGATGAAATGCTGACCCAATTAAATTTGCACTATATAAACACTTCAATCTGATCCTATTTGCACCATCCAAATAATCAAAAATGTAATCACGATGGCACTATTTTTGATTTGCACTGAATTCATTTGATTCAGTTGTTGATTACATAGACGAAAGGACTCTAAATAAACAACACTATAAAGTTAGACATTACAAACTTCTGGAGATGTGCTTCAAGAATTGTTTTGTCAAACCGGACCTCTTAACAGCTTAGTTGAATACTCCTATTCTAAATGTAGGGACTGTGCAGCAATAAGCATCAGCCCAGTTCTGCTTCCCTTGAACACAGGTTATATGTTTTGGTAGCTCATTCCCTGGATATATATATAGTATGTGTGTGCTTCCTCTAAATTCTCTAACTTTGGTCTCAACCATGAACTGAATTTCCTTCCACTTTTGGAAAGGACTTTGCTGTACATATTCCCAGATGCTCCAGCTCAGTCCAGCAGACCCTGCGGCTTGTCCCCCCACGCTTTCCAGTCCGTTTTATCGGTCTGCTTTGAACCAACGCTCTGTGAACACAAGTCCTTTCACCAATTACCTTCTGAGGTTTGCTTTCCCTGTGGACGCTGTCAATGAGTCTTTTGGCCAACTGCTGAATCGGCAGCCTTCTCCATTACTGCGGTGGTGTCAACTGAACCTGACCCAATGGTTCACGGGATTTATACTGCAGAAACCTTCATTCCGAAAAAAATCACAGACACCAATATTTCCTCTTCCAGCTTCCTTTTGCAAAATGTTGTTGACTAACAAAATCTATTCCTTGCATAATTGTTGTTTGTATGTTATGAATCTTTTTTTCAAATTTTCAAATTCAGAAATTATTCCCAGTATAGAAGGGGGACTTATTTTTTTCTTTGAATATTCCCTAGCATCATGGACACATTTGTCTTTTATTTTCAGTTGCAAGAAAAATTCATGCAGAACAGTGGTGAACATGATGCAGCCCTATATTCTATAAGAATGACATATCTTTAAACATTTTTAACAAGTTGATATATCTTGATTTTAAAAATGTTTGCAAATAAAACAATTAAAAATAATAATGCCAGTAGTAGTATTGGCAAAATAATAGTATTGTTAATCATAACCACTGATAACATCAATAACAATTTTATGATTTCAATATGATATTACATATATATTTGATGTCTGAAAATGAATAGAGAGAAGCAACATGCGTATCCAGCCCTACCACTATTTTCCCTTAATTGTCTTTCTAGATTAATGAAATATTCCATCCCTAAATCTATATCTACCCCATAACACCCTGTGAGAGCCCACAACATCACCCTTACTGTACTTGAGCTTCAATTTTAATTATCTTTGTGAACTGTGATGATTTCATCTTTATATAACCTTTTAAATTTCTACTGTATTTGATTTTTGCATTGCAAAAGTTGCCCTACAAATTAGTATACACATAATTTTACAAGTGGTGCAAAAATGATACTGCATTTATGCATTTCAGTTAATTAAATTATTTTTATGTTGTGTGTAGCTATACTGCATGTTGTGTCACACTTTTTAATTATGTGATGTTCCAAAACACAGTGAACCAAAGGGCAAAAGGAATGCAGATAAAACCAATCTCAAACTGTGATTTTGGCTTACTTTCTGTATCATTAAAATCATTTGTTTGTGAACATCGTCTTGCTCACAATAAGTCTAATAATACTCAGACTTCGTGGTGGGAGAAAACTTTGTCTATATATAAGCATTATCTAATTCTAAAATGTGATTTGCAACAACGCCTCACAGAAGCGGTGAATGCTCATCCATATCACACAAATACAATTATGTAAAGGGATGGTCTTGATGATTTTGGGTCTGGCAATTAGGTAAATCCCTGTGACAGATTTGAGTTGTACTTTGCATTTTGGAGTTGTGAAAGGCTACAAGCTCTGCTTCCTTCGTTCTGCTTGTTCTACACACTAACACATGTATGTGACCCGCCATATGTTCAAAGTGTTGAAGTGTATGGAGAGGGGTGTTGGGAGGGATTGGGGTGGATATTAAAAAAAAGAGAGTGATGGGCTTCCAGGAACAGCTCAGTCGTTCAAGGCCCAGATTGGCTCTTACTCAACAGGATAATTCAAATGGGAGTGTCAGTATGTGCTAACATGCATATGCACACATACATGCAGAAATGATCACATTTTGCATCCATCACCTGTGAACTCCACTCCGATCCCATGCCCTGACCCATCCCTCTAAAACTAGACTTTTACTCCCTGCTGCTTTACACCCATTCATCAAAACTTAACTACGGTCTGGGAATATAATGGCTCAATCACTGAGTCCCCTTGCTCCCTGCTCCATTCCTGGAATCCAGGCTGCAGTTGGCAGCACTCAAAACCTGTCCATCACTGAGCTATTAGAGACATATAAAGGTGATTTCTCAGTCTGACTCTGTGTTTATTCAGTTTTTCTGAGTCACACGAAGGCCAGAGCTGTTTGTTCTGGGCTCAGAGCTGAATCTCGATCTTTCTTTCCTTTTAATTGGTTGATCTTTACTGATAATACCAATACTGCTTCAAGGCTGACTTCTCAATTGCTTGAAGAGTGAAAATGGCAAAATGAATTCAATGGCAGCTGCACAGCAGTGATATTAAGCCATGGATTCACCTCATGCCTACTTCATTTCGAACTGAGAGGAGCCCTCAAAATGTCACCAACGTCTCATTAGGATGTCTATCATTGATTTGTGATAACAAGGTGGACTGATTTTGTCCTCTATGGCCAATGACTTCAGAAAGATTGTAATATGTCTACACAAAAGTAAAAGAAAATTCTGCATGTATCACTAACAATAGAAAGTAATCTTAGCAATTACACTCCTATATACAGTATAACATTCTGTTTTTGACATGATTATTCCAAATATATTGTGAATTTCCACCATGTACCAGAGGAGGTTTGGGACTGGACCTCCATTGTAGAATCCGCTATACACCACTGAAGCTCATTGATGCCTATCAGGATGGCAAACCCAAGGACAATGCTGGTGGACACCAGCAGTCCAGGAAGCTGTCAAGCTGAGAAAGGAGTCATCCACGGCCTGGTTGTCTCAGCTCAATCCAGCCTCAGCAGACAGATATCGTGGATCAGAAGGGCAGTTGTAGCAATTGTGGAAAGAAAATCTGTGGCAGCAAGAGTGGACATCTTATGACCTTGAATGGCGATATCCCCTGGAGGTGGAAAGAACACTTTGAGGATCTCCTGAGCCCGGAGGCCGAGCCTAAGGCTCTGAGGTGGCTTCATGAGTGGCTCCTGCGTTCACTCGAACAGTTTGCTGTGAAGGTATCCAGATCCGCACCTCCAAATCAAAGTTCATGTTCTGTGTAACATGTCCTCTCTAGGTTTGTGTATACATGTGTGTGGGCATCATTTAGTGATGGAGGAGGGATGGTGAGATGGTCCACAGATGGGTCAGGCCATTGCAGTAATTCAGTCACCCTACCAGACTGTTGTGGTGAAGAGGAGCTGGGCTGTAAATCAAAGCTCTCTGTTTACTGGTCGGTCCAAATGAGACTTGAGCAGCAGCAGCCTCAAATGTCTGGATGGCATTTGATTCAGCCACTTTCTTCCACAGAGACCATGGTCAGAAACATCTGTGTGGTTCTTTCCATGCATCCATTTCCAATGACTAAATATGCAGATTACTTGGAACCTGGTAATGCATATCTGATGTCATTCATTAACTTTGTTCTGGGTTAAAGTTGACACACATACTCTATGTTGAAAAAGGTTTTGATTCAAATTGTGTGTAAAGGTCGGTGTTTGAACACATTAAAATGCAAAACATTTGGTCTTGTATATGTGAGCCTGAGTCACTGGTAGAATAGATAATGCACATTTCCATCAGCGTATTATCCAAGTATTCAAAAAAGATGGACAAGTGTGAAGACATCTGCAGGGAAACCTAAACCGTCTGTGCATGTGTCCACTGCTGAAGTAGTTCAGTTATACTTTAAGAGTAGGAATGGCTTCCTATTACTGTGACCCATTTCCAAAGGGAAATATATGCACATTGCTGAGAAATACAAAATCAATTTGATCCTCTCTCATTCGGTGAAGCAGAGAAGAAACAGCCAAGAGAGGGAGGTGTCTAAACCATCTCTATATTCCTTTATTCTGCCTTTTACAGTCAGTCTCCCTCCTTATTTACTCGTATTTCCATACTTTAACTTCACTCCACTCACTTGCTTATCTACCCCTGCATGTGTTACAGCACTTAAGGCATATTCTTAGCACCAATACCGAGTCCATCATCTTGTGTGTTGATTCCACTTGATCCCGTTTGGGTGTGTATATGTCTGCATTGTGCTCCCAGTATGAGTGCATCCCCGAGGAAAAAGAAAGAAAAAAAAATCACTTCTGCTGTGCAAATGCAAGAACTGTTATTGAAATGTTTTGATGGTAAATGGGCAAAAGCAGGATATCTTTTCCAGCAGAGAGCTCAAAACGTTTCTTTGTCAACTGTCCCTTATTCCCAATGCAACTAAATAAGTTCACAATGCACTGAAGCACTGATTTCGAATGTGAATGCGATTTATTTATGGTTTTGGTGACAGACTGGATGTGGCAGCTGTGCTATAGGGCTTTCAGTGTGTTCATAACATTCGCTATACCAACCATAATAGAGATTTTAAAAACAATGGAATTTTATTATTTAAATTCATTGATTTGGACTGATGGATGGATGTGGGAGTTGAACTGCCCAGTTCTCCAGCTCCGGGTGCAGACTACTGAGTGGGAAATAGGCAAATATGTGGTTGTTCAAAACAAGTTTATGAGTCACCCAGACATCGACAGAAACAAAGATCACTTTCTGAATATCCAGTAATGAACAGGGTTGCTTGAGAAAAAAGACCCAGATGGTAGTCATGTCATTTCACGAACAAATTATTCCAAGACTCATATTTGTGTAATTTCCATGAACTGCTTATTGTAAATGAAGGAATGACGAGCATGCTTATATGTGCCAGAATATGAATTGAAATCAAACTCACCAAAACCTTGGTTCACATTCCATGTTTGACTGCACAAAGAACTCAGAGAGTGACTCGCGAGCTCAGTCTGATAAAGACACTGAAAGCCGCTAAAGCTGAATGCCCTTCCCTGTTACGTCCAGCACATATATAATCTTGTGTCTCCTATCTGAATGGCATGAGTGTTGCTCCTCAGTGGAGACAAGTAACCAGCTCCTGAGCGCTGTCTTTCAGCTTCAAGCTGCTTCAAGGTGATCTGGTGCTCTAAAGCCAAGTTTCCACTGCACACAATGTGACGGGACAGAACGCTACGGGTCGGGCTTTCATGCGTCCCCACTTCAAAAGCTGTGGATGGTATTGAAAGAAATGTACCAAAGGGTAAGGATTTTTCATCACCTCTCCGTTAGGGTCCCCAGTACTACAGAATGGGTCCCATTTTGAGGAGCAATCTCCTGATTGGTCAATGATTTATGTTACTCTCGACATGCCCACAATATTAAATATCTCATTGGCTGTATGAGTCCTCTTTTGTTGTTTACATGCTCCGCTTTTGCCTCAAGCTGAGCCACAGAGAGTTGCTTGTTCCAGGCTGAGCCTCGACTCCGAGCTGAGGTGCTCTGCATAGTGTGCACACCACCACACTTAGAATATATTAACAGTACACTCTCCAAGCTAATTATCAATCCACATATTTTTGTCCCAGATATGTTGTATAAGGTGTTGTTTTAAACCTCATTTCCCGAGATAAAGTGCTAATTGTTTATTTGCTCCTATATTCCTATCATTATATCCCACATTATTAATCAATGTTTTTTTGTTTTTTTTAAACAGTTTTTGAGATCTGTCAATGCAGAATCACCTCCTTATGTTTTCTTGTTTTCATTTTTTCACCCTGCATCATAATTGCTTCAATATAATTTTGGGGAGATTCATTAATTCTAGGTTGTATTCTGGTGCTGAGCTTAGTGGAGAGAGCCACTATCAATGGTCACGACTATTTCAGCAACAGTGCAGACTGTGAAGACTGAGCGAGTGACTAAAGTGACTTGAAAAGCCAATCTTCTTACAATCTACATTCAGTGAAAACATCAGACAGGCTATTATTAACAGATTGGCCATATGTTAGATATCCAATTAAGGAAACTCAGATCAAATATTGCTCTTATATCACAGACATTCATTAAATTTAGGACAAATTAAAACATGTTTATATAAAACTAAAAATATCTTGATCTAATTAAACTCTGTAGCAAGATGGACATGTTTTTTGAGGCTTAAATGTATGTTCCGGACTGAGAAAGATATTCACATCTGAACAAGTGATTTGTCCAAGACCTGCTCAGGTCGATGGCAATCGTCAGATGATGAAATCATTCTGCTCCCCTCTCAACTCAAATAATAATAATAATAATAATAATAATAATAATAATAATAATAATAATAATAATAATAATAATAATAATAATAATAATAATAATAATAATAATAGTTACATTGCAAATGAGACACAGTGGTTCCTCTTGTCCTTGTGTTATTGAATATGTCATCACCTGGCTCAGCAGCAGGCCTGACATTGATGAGATACATACAGAATAACACAGCAGAGAGATTTGTGAAGGAAGCAGTTCCATGTACTGGAGAGCCCTATCTGAAATCACTCTTCACAGAATTCATCTATTAAGTCACACAGACACATACATATATGCATCAATATCAAAGGCTGGCATGCCAGGTGCTCGACCGCAAATACAATTATTTGCTTAAAGAAAAAGAGCAACATACAAAAAGTGACTAAGGTACATAACTGGGTGCAAATACTACAAAATCTGTACTCGGGACTGACTCCAGAAGACAAACATTTTAGTCACTTTTGTATTATAGCAGAAACAACCGAGTTCAGATCTGTCCCTCACGTGTCTAGAAACGTCACACATGAAGGCGATTGGATTTATTTGACTATTCTTTGCATGTAGTGTTTATCTCCAATCCCTGCCACTAGAATTCATCTTGAATTGAAAAGTCTTATTTTTCCCTAACATTAATTTTTCTTTTCTTCTCTTGAATCATTATCTTGTCTGGCCTAAAACGTCCAGGTTTGGTTCAAAATCAACTTCCAGACAGATGTCTTCACACTGGCATCATCTTGAAGCATAATACCATCGATAATAGTAATGCAACAACCCCAGACCACAACTAAAATGACTCCTAAAGATCACTTTAAAGGTTTTGTGGGCTCATTTGTGCTCTTTATGGTTATGGTCACACTTCAACACACTTTGACAGCTTCGGGCTATTTATTGTTTACTATTGTTGGAATTTGCTGAGCGGTTTCTAAATTAATTTCCCACACGTCAAGCATTATCTGCATGCACATTTCTGCTCCTGCACTCAGAAATGTCTGACAATTTCAGTTAGAACTTGGCGAGATGTTTTCTTTGGAGGTCAGCCCAGCTTGAATGCCAGTGGCTTGAATATGACAAAATAAGATTCTGAAACATCTATTGTAAATGCTACTGTTCATGAACTCTTCTTGCATTGGAATAAACTGTTTTTGTCTTTTATTTTAAAAAGCAGTAAATGCAAATGAGTTTTATTTGTTTCTTTGTTTGTTTGTTTACAACATGGTCACTTGCATCCAAGGGCAAAACATCCGAACCAATGTTTGGATGATGATGAAAACATTTCTCAAAAGCAATACAAACATGTACAGGGAGGGGCGATTTGGTTTTATTTAAAAAGGAAGCTTGTTTCAGAGATCCTGACCTCACAACCTCCTCCCCTTTTGGTTTCTGCCAGTTGTTGGGTCAACCGATAATGTTTCGGTAATGTACACACTTTGAATGTCCTATTCTATTCTATTCTATTCTATTCTAAAGTTATTAATAAGTCCAAAACGTATTGATGTCTGCATACCTGTCCAACATCGATGTGTTTATTCAGTGTAAATCAGCTGTATCCATACCTGCTAATACAATAATGGGTGAGAAGATATTGCATTGGACTTCAGTTTCAGTCAGATGAAACAAGACATCCCTTCATTTCATCTTTGCTTGTGTTCTGCTCCATTCAACCAATATTATCAACTAACTACAACTTGATCTTGAGAAGAGACAAAAAGTCCTCTTTTTCTTTTTCTATCACAACTGCAGAGTGATCCAGAAGCAGGAGACAGGCTACCTTCCAGACAGGAACTAGTCCATAAAGGATTCTGTTATCAGAGCCATCTCAAGACATGACAGTTCAGAAATAACAACACTGTCGGCTTTTAAACACATCAGCATATGGAGATACTTGCCACTCTGGCAAGCGTAGAAAAGCTTTTTCTGAGCATGTCATGGGCACAATTTGCAAACTGCATCACAATCATACATCTAAAAGCTATTCCTTTGTGTTTTTGCCGTGCTTTTATTTCCCTTCAGAGTGTGGATGTAAAAAGCCAATATGTTTGCTGTTGACTGTTCAGCATGACAGGTTAACAAAGGAAAAAAGAAATTCCTTGTCGAAAAACTTAATTCGCGCGCCGTCTGGGAGTGTGGTGGGGTGTGTTGTTTGTGCATCATGTTTGTGGCTGGCAGAATGAGGGGAGAAGAGCAGCTCCAGTGATGTTGACTTGCTTTGTTTCCCGTGCAATTCCTTCACTTACGGCTTGCGTTGGATAGCTGCCAGTGCATTGGGGGCCGTGGCAACTGGCTCAGACAGCCATGTGTCAATTTTATTACTCACTCTTGTCCCACTCAATGGGGGGAAAAAGCCGCTTTGTTGTTGCCTCTCACTCTGATTTTTCTTTTCCTACCAACTTCGTCTTTGGTATTTGCCATCTCTTCTCCTCTTCTCTGTCATTCTTAGAATGCTCAGCCTCCCTGCCTACGTCTACGGCTTTGACACTTGCTTTTTGTTTGCTCTGTTAGCAGTTTTATCTCTCTTACTCAGCCCGTCTCTGTATCTGCCTCCGTCTCTTGTTTTGAATGTGGACTAATGGTGACAGGTACCCTGGTTTAGATCCAGCAGAAAGCAACACACAGAGCCGGGTCCAAGCTACCACATGTTCCCAGAGGATTTCTCTTGTTTATTCTACATTGTGCATTAGCGCTCATCTCTGAGTGCAAACAACCAGTAGGGCTCCTGTTTGCGTACAGTGATATCGCCGCCACATGCCAAGAAGATGACTGCTGCTTTATTTTCCTCTCGAGACAACCCCCTCCCCCCATCCCCCCTCCTACCACCACAACCATCATCCCTGCTGCTTCCAACCACCGTGGCACAAATCAAAGTAATGGCCCCTTTCAATGGCGTTTTCTACTTAACATTTACATGGAGCAAAATGAGTAGATATGTCAAGTCTTTTTGTATGACAGTGCATGAAATTGTTATGAAAAAAAGGAATGAGAAGTCATGGTCCCCTCCCTCCTTGGGCCCCCAAAGGCAGGCCTGGCTCTTTGAAGGCAGAGGAGACGAGAGGGTTGGGGGGGGGGGGGGGGGGGGAGGGAAAACAATCCATGAAATTATCTGGGTAAACTGAATATGATTTAGCGACTGTTTGGCTGCCCTGGAGGCTGAGCCAGCCCTAGAAATGTAAATACTTACATAAAGTTCCAGTTCAATATTTAATCTACCTCAAACAACGGCATGCTTCATCCCTCTGAGACTGCGGGCCACCCTGTTCTCTAGCTGGGACTGACTGAGAAAGTGTCAGTGTGTGCATTAGTCGGAAGTTGGTTACAGTGAGGACCAGCTGCCCTTTAAAGGAAAAGAATGGAGGGAAAAGAACGAAACAAACGTGCAAAGTGTTATATTCAGTATAAAAATATCATGTTTCTCAGTCAGAGCTCCCGATCAATGGCCTTTTATAATAATGTAGTTAGGAAATGGATTGTAATAAAGGTGGGTGACCATGGACTAGTGAACAACCTTTCCATACACATTCCCAGAGAGATTTATAGAGCATCAACATTTCTAACCTCATAATGAAGGATCAACAATGACTTTATTTCTTTAAGCTGGATTCTGAGGTGGGTCGGGCTCAACTACAAGCTTTCTAAACGCACCTTCTCCATCAATATCTAGCATGGAAACTGCAATGATTTCTAATAGAGTAGGGGCAAGCCACGGACTGGTACCTGTCCATAGGTCATTTGGTACTGGGTTGCAAAGACAGAATAAAGCTTGTATCTTGGAAATATATACATTGGAATTTCTGTTAGTCTTCATTAAGTTTTTTCTTTCTGGACTTGCTTAGTTTTTTTTTTTTTCATGCATTTTAAACCCTCAAACTAACATGAAGCAAAAATTGCTGAAGAGCTTCTTTGAAAGGCAGGAAAGGCCCACAGATTAGACCACTAAAGGACGAGACAACTGAACAATGAGACAACTGAAGGATGAGAAGATGGGAGGATGAGACTGTTATGTTCTCATAACAAGTAATCAGACACGGGAGATGGAATAGTACTGATCGTTCCTCTTTAGTTTCACTCTTCACACACACACACACACACACACACACACACACACAGGGTTGCTGATGACAATTAAAGGATGAGACAACTGAAGGCTTCCAACAGGCCACCAAAGATATAAGTACAATAAACACAATCCTACTTCGATGATTGCTTCTTCAGATGATTCAACGCTCCAAGTTCACTCTGCGTAATATGTGGTAACAGGCTATCTAACGAAGCACTGAAACCTTCAAAACTGCTTCACAACATTGAGACCAAGAACCCTGCCTTCCAAGGCTAGCCTTTAGTATTTTTAGAAAGAAGAAAAACATGAACAGGAAAGACAAACAGTTACTGAAGGCAATCACTTCACCAAATGTGCCTGCCACGCCTTTAGTGGCGAAGTGTGTTGCTAAAGCTAAGAAGCCCTTTACATTTGCGAGGAGATAATTCTGTTTTAGAAGAGGCTCCAGTGAAAAAGGTAATCCAGGTTCCTATTTCATCACCTATTTCAACATCGAGACCCAGTTTCTTGCAGAAATGACTGGACATAAGGAACACACTTCGGGTTTAACTGTTTCCTATGATCCTTTGCGCATCAAATGGTAACACGCTCAGGGCTCCACTAAATATCAGTTATATCATTTTAATTAAAATATATTAATAGAAATGAAAGTACATACTATAAAATAAATATATTTCCATTGTGTGCATAACATTTAAATTATATATGATGCCCTTTATTGTGCTTTGGTGTGTGTTGGATGTTGTGGTGTGAAAAAGGTTGGGGACCACTGCAATAGAGGACATTACCCATGAGATCACAAAAGAACAAAAATGCTCCATCTATAGAGGAAATCCACAAGCAATAAGATTATGACGAGAAACTCCAGCCAGAAGCGAATGGGGATCTTAATAAAATGGAAATTGTATTCATCTTCTACACCACAGACTTCTGCTACTGCACAGACACCTGCCATCTCCAGACGTTCTCTGATGGCTCTGCAGTAGTTGATGTATCAGCTACTCACTGGTTTGGAGATGCTATAACCAAGTCATCTGGCGAACAAATGTTAAGTTCAGTTATTATTTATAATTATTGAATGATTGAATAGTGACATTTGTCAAATTATGTTCTCTATGATGTAATGTTTTAGTTGCTGCTGCACAGCTCAAGTTTATGAAAGCACAGAATGTTGTATGTGTTTACAATGGCAGTGCTAAATGTCAGCTTGTCCTTTCAGTTCCTCAAAATTTAAGTGTGAACTATATCTCTGTGTAGCGGCCATTCTACAATTACGTTCAATAATAATAGAGAGAGAAATCAATCACACACCTAGAAAGAAATCTCAGTTGAGTAGAATGCTGTACAGTCACAGAGACAATCCTGCAGGAACTGTGAAGGCCACAGTCACATATATACATCGCCACAGCTGACACTGTATGCATTGTTTATTTTATAATGCTTGATAAAATAAGACACCAACATGGAACACAAAGTCATTTGTGTTTTTGCCCATTTAAGGATAAGGAAGTGAGGGATTTAACTTGCCAAAAACAGGGAGTTCTTTGTGTCATTGAGTAATTGGAAGATTTCTGTATTAAACTTATCAGGGAGGTTGAGTGTTAAGGCAACCACTCACTATCATCAACACTCCAGTTGGTCAAATCAACCTTTTCAGACAGACTTACTGCTGTGAAATAGACACACAAGCGACTACAGAAATGGAATGTTCAATTCGCACTCTCGCCTTCTGCATTTTACTACATACTATTCCAGTTCTGAATTAACAGGATCCACATGTGCCTTACACTGATTTTTTTTTTTTTTATTTCACTTATGTTCTATACTCTTTACGTCTGTCACTGCTTTGTCCAATCATATAGACACACAATGAAACAGATGAGTTTCCAATGGTCAACACATCACTGCTTCACGCTTCCATACATCCAATGTATCCAATGAAACATTGGAATTTCAGTCCACCAATTGGAACTTGCTGAAATCAACATACTGGACAAATCCCTAAATGTGATAAGAGTTCTTTTTTGAGAGAAAAAGGATCAAGTCAACAATAACATGGTCATAGCAATAATCACAACTCATGTTCACAATCAGAGCTGCAGTGGTGAAGGCCACAGTGGTCAGTGATTCTCTTAAATTGCTGAAGGTGTCGCATCCAGTAGCGACAATTCAACGTCTGCCATTTCTTATTCACTTCTAATCTCAACTCTGCTCTCATGACTATCAGTTACGGCTCTGTATCCATAAGCTTCCAGGAGCTGCACAGAAATTCAGTCAAAATTGACATGGAGTGAGGACAGATGACTTGGGGGCCTTTCACATTCAGATAGTTCAGATAGCAGACACTGACAAGAGAGGAAGTAAAGAAGAAACACAGCCCATTGACTGATCCAGCCCGAAATCGGAAGTCCTGTCGCTTTCATATGTAGTGGCTAGGCTAATTAGCTTATGGATAATGAGAAGCCACAACCAACTGTAATATATAGTTTTCAGACCAGATATCAATGAGCGCCTTCTCTTTACTTCTTCCTCGCTATTTGTTCCTCACTACTCCATGTCTGCCCGCAAGATATTTTACACATTTTTCTTTCTACGTCTTGTGATTCGCATGATTAGTTTTGATTGTTTACTACCCAGAATACATTTTGTCTCCATCGCATCCTCTCACCCCATCTTCTCACCCCGCCCGTTGGAAAGACCGCTTGGAACAACATTTTCAAGGGGACCAGAGATCACTTGTTAGATCCAGTTCAATGTTCAGGGAAACATTCGAAGATGCCCAAACAAAACAGTCTTTCTCAGAAACACCATAAAAAGAGAACTCTGGTCTGGATCAAACAGGAAAATGTGAATGTGGTCTTAGTAGGTATCCATATCGAACAGATATATGTGACTATAGACAGTAATGTGCAGTGGTGTCCAGTCCATCATATTGTTATCAAGTTTTATCAGCAGCAACTAGAACAATTAAATGGAAGAAAGAATAATTAAATTGTTTGGCTAAAAACACCATGTTTGTCTACATTTAAGTTTGATGGAAATTGGATCATAAAATTGGACCAGTTAAAGCAAAAATGTCATTGACATCACTGAATTAATGTTATGGATATATAGGAAATATAGGAGATCGGCATGTGTATCCCTGTTGTGCAAATGGAGCCAGTGATGCTGGAGTCAGTGCTTTCATTTATTTTTCTTTCTGGTGTCTCACCAGACAGCTGCGACTCTCAAGAGGGAGGAGAAGAAATATGTGTGGAAGAGTTTGAAAGCGTCAGATCAGCAGTGGAATCGCCTGGCGCCTCACCAGGGTCACTGCTGACACATCACTACCCTCCTTCACGCTGCAAATGGGAGTGTGTGTGTGTGTGTGTGTGTGTGTGTGTGTGTATGTGTGTGTGTGTGTGTGTGTGTGTGTGTGTGTGTGTGTGTGTGTGTGTGTGTGTGTGTGTGTGTGTGTGTGTGTGTGTGTGTGTGTGTGTGTGTGTGTGTGTGTGTGTTTGCCCACACTATGGGCAAACCAGATGAACACAACGACGTCTCAGCCACATAAAGTTTCAACATTTGGTTCCACACCTCCCACCATTTGTTCATCTTCTTTCTACTTTGTTTTCTTTGTCCATGTCTTTCTCCTTCTCTCTTGGCCATCTTGTTTTTTTTTTTCTGCAAATCATTTTTGTCCCCTTTTCTTTTTCTGTCCATTGATTGTTTCACCCCATTTCTTTCCACTGTCATTGCTTGCATCAGCATATCACTTGTTTTATTGTTTTCCTCAACCTACCTTCATTTCTTCTTTCATCTCTTTAGTTTGCCTTCTTCCATCTTTATTTCCTCAAATTTTGCAAAATTTCTCTCCCAGCTTCAAAACATCAGCTTATTTTCATTGTTGTCTAATACTTTTTCTCTTCATTCCGCCTCTGCTTTCATTATTATCTCCTTCTGGAGCACTTCATGATGTTCTTTCACCTTCCTTTCCTTTATATTAGATTACCTTGTCTTTAACACATCCATCCCTCCATGTGTTTTCTTCTTGAGTATCTATTTTCATCTTCTTTGTCTTTTATCTTTCTTTGTTGCTCTCCTGACGTCTCATTGATCTGACCATGGTTTCACCCCGTGGTTTTTCTCAGATCATATTGCTTTTGAGAAGGTGCTCCGTTTCTCACTCGTTTTTTTACTTCACTTTACTTCCACTTCCCTTCTACCACCCTGTCTTTCCCTTTATTTCTCCGAACTTCTTCTTTCCTCTCCTATCCTTTTAAAATAAGTCAAGCCGTCACCTTCCTTTGGTTTCTCATGTCTTCTCTTCCACAGAAGCTTGCCATTGGCTGAGAGTGAGCCGCTTATCTGCTGAAGAGCCATCCTCCATCGATCCATTCGCCGCTCCAGCCTTCATGCTTGCAAATGGAGCATTTGTTCTTTTCAGGAAGTTAGTGATGTCTCTGAGGTATATACTCCACAGATGCCCCCCCTCAGCTTCACCTTCTCTTTTTTTCTTAGGGTTTTTTTTCTCCACATCCTTAGTTTTTCGATAATGTGTGTGAGTTTAAACCCCCGAGGGTTATCGACGTTGGATTTAAATTTGATCAAATTAGAGTTTGCATATTAATGCGTCTCCCGTATTTATTTATTTTTTTTTTTTGGCTCCACTAACATAATGGATTTAAAGAAGCTTGTTTGATTACATATTTATTGTAGATTTGATCAATATTGCCTTGGGTGCAGAAATAGTGAAACACATTGATTCTGATGGGACATTTGTAGCATTTTTCTTTTTTCTTTTGCCTTCCTGGAATATTATGCATTTCTCAATGATGATCTAAAACTGTTTCAAACACAGACATACTATAATGGCAGCTGCAGTCTGATGGATGCATTTTGCATTGCTTTTCCCTTCAGTGAGGTTTTGAGTCAGGCTTTATTTTTGATTTTTTTACTGCTGCAGCACAAGGACTGAGATTTTCCACATTGTGAGAAGGGATTATTATTTTAACTTGTCCCAACAGTGAAGATGATTATTTTCATTTAAAATATTGGATCCATTTAAAAAAAAGAAACAAGTTCTCATGGATGTGACCAAAATGTTAATTGTAACCATTATTAGTCTTGAATGTAACCTGAAGCTCAGGTATAGCTATAGGTTTGCAAATAATTACAAGTCATCTTTAAGTAATGGATATATTGCAATGCACAAAAACAAGAAAGTACTACAGTGACTTGCAAAAGTATTGATCCCTTTGAACTTTTCCACACTTTGTCTCACCCTCTATTGTGAGTGTATTTTATTGTATATATAAAAAAAAAATATTCCTCATAATAAGATATTTATTAGGAGGAATGAGGACTTATCTAACCGACATTTATCCAAGTCTCTTCCACAAACAACAAACTTAAATAAAGATGAAGACTATCTTGGTGACTGACCTTGTTTTTTACCAGGACAAACCTTGTATGATCTGGCGCTTTTTTCCAAGACGAGCAGGTCAGGGTCATCAGGTTCTGTAGATTCACCCCATGCCCACAGGGAAGAGGAGAATAAGGGTGAGGAAACAGTCCACAGGACTGCAACAGTTCATCATGTCTAACTAGCATCGATAAATACAGGGTTGATTCATTGTCTATATTTATTCTGACAAACTGAAGATGAACAGAAATACACTGTTTGTCACTGCTCGTCAATATGTTGTAGTCTTAGTAGAACGCTGTCCAGTTGGTCTGCTTCGTCCTCCAGCTTTTTCTGTTCATGGTGGAGTGCATGGGGACCGGAAGGAAGAGGTGCCACGACAGGTGTGAGTATTTCCATGCACACAAAGAAGTTCAGTTCTACTGCTAATGAGGCCTTAGCATTGGCTACTCCGGGCACGTGGCCTTTGTAGTTTGTGTGTTTCATTATTTGCTACATCTGCTGGGAGCTGCTGTTCCTATGTCTTTCTGTTTTGCTCATTTGCCAAAGAAACCTGGCTTGAGGTGAGATCTGGCTCCATGGCTGACTGATGTGAAGGTGGAGAACTAGGCTCTCAGGAGCACCTTTACCCGTCTGGTCATCCAGGGTTTTTCATTTTGATCAGACTGGTTCAGTTTGACCATAATGAAAGCATCTGCAGTGGATGATTTACGGAAAACGAGAAGTGATGTTGTGCTGTATCATCAAATGGTCAAAGACCGTTTGCCTTAGGCTCTTGAAGCAGGTCTGCAGCCGGGTTAGAGCTCTCCCAAATCAGATTACATTTTCATTAATATCGTTTTATTAACTGCAATGTCTCAATAACTTAAAAAGTTTAAGATGTGCCTCCAAACCTGGCAGCTTTCCATACCAAAAATGTCTTAGGAAAAAGAGACTGTTGGAGGGAGAGAAGGAAGAAGGAAAGCCCTCAAGTCTGATTTTCAAATGAGTGCAGTGAGCACTTAAAAAAAATAAGTCTATATTCTTTTTTGTGAATTTGCTTCCGCAGAGTATTACCAAATACTCAAATGTAAATGACTCAAAATGTTACAAGCTGTTGATGTTTTAGTGAGCTATCTCAAATAGTAATGTCAGTGTCAATATAGCAGAAGTGATGTTTCATTACAGGGTAGCCACATTGTTTAACAACTCATGAAAAATTCTTGAATGTCGTGGCAACACTTCAACACACATACTTTTTCTTTTAGTTGTCATGTCGTCGGCATATTTTTGTTTCATAACTCTGAGGAGAAAAATGCACAACTGCGAAAATGTAAAACTGATGGTCAATCTTTATCCTACAGATTTATGTGACTAAATAGATGTACCCAAAATAAATTGCTAATAATTCCGTATTCAGCAAGGTTGTATCCATAATCTTAGTTTCTATGTAAACGCGAGACAATTTATTTTTCATTTGTAAGTGTTACTCTGCCTGAGGAAATTGTGATAAACTAACAGAAATAATACATTCTGGTTTGACATTGTATAGTAAAAGAATGCAAAGGAATGCCAATAAAACCATCCATCATCTTCTTGACAACTGTGCCTATTGGAAAAATGAATATGCCACAAAGGATATTTTTGGGTGTCTGACATCATTGGAAATGTTGCAATAAATACAACAAAATGGCCTTACCTCTTTTTACCTACAGTTAAACAGTTGAAATGTTTGGTGGTTGGAGACAAAAGATTGTGAATGTAAATAAACTCTGAGCAAATTAGCACAAAGTTCAAAACTATAGTAAGATAACCTGACAATAGGACTATATTATATCTATTAATGTATTCTTTGATAAGATTCAAAATAACCACAACATGACAAGGAAGCAATATCAGTTGCTTTATGTTACAGTTGCTACAGGATTTGGAGGATTTGTAAAAGTAAACAAAACATTTGTAGACGCTGTAGGTGAACGGTGGAGCTTTGCAGGATTTTGCATAAATCCTGTAAACAGCTGATGAGCTCTAGATGAGCTGTACTCGTTGTTGGAAAGAAGAGTTTGAGTAGTTTTATAAGATGCCAAATATGAAGGAAAATGCATATAACAGGACAGTATAGTGGTGTTTTTAATCCCCTGTCTATCATATTTAAAGGATGATGATATTTCAACTTCAATGTTCTGATAATCACAACAAAATATACTTTTTTGATGAAAATGCATTTGGAAAGTTCTTCTTGATAACATTAAGACCTTGTGGTGATATTCAAAACAAATACGAACATTAAGACAATTAGCCATAGCGACACCTGCCAGACCTGATACGGGATCCATTTTATTCAAGGCTTGCAGACACCGCTTTTTTCTTCCTGCAAGTCTTATTAATGTTTCCACATTAACATCATGATAATAAGTATATGAATGACTTGGTCTGTTGTAAGAGGCAGACATATGGTAACAGGCTGATGAGCCGCCTACTTAGAATGGCTGCAGTGAACACATAGAGCAGGATTTACTGCTGTGTCATCAGCTTCATGATCGACTTCCCCTATGTCACCAACTCTTTCTTCATAGCCTATTTGAATCCAACACTAAACATTTCCCCTCACTCTGGCATCACCTCAGCTGCTTGTCATAAATTCTTCACCAAAATTCTGATTTGACAATTCATGAAAAAGGAGTCGAGCTCAATGCAAATGTTTGTTTTGTTCCCAGTCATTGAGCATAGCCTCTGTTGGGCAGCTGAAATGAAGACTTGTCTCCGTGGTCTAAACCAGTGGTTCCCAACCTTTTTTGACCAGTGTACCCCTTGAGCTGGTTTCCTCTCTCGTGTGTGATTATTCGCCTTAATGTGTACTTATATTTAACCCTTTGTGTTTCTATCCCACTGCTCATTTAAATAAAACAATGATTGTGAGTGTAAAAACCTTTTAATGAGACGCTTGCTTGTCTTTCATAAGTCTTTCATAATTCTTTTGTCACTGGGCTCCCTGCGCCTGCGTCCGGGGCGACGGTAGCAGTAGCGGTAGCTGGACGTTGACTCCTGCCTAGCCATGCATCCATGTTTACAGTCGGTATGCAGCTAGAGTTAGCTAGCTTCGCGAATCGTGCGTGCCCGCAGCAAGAACGTGAACCTTCTTCTTTTTTTTTTTTTTAAAGCGCACCACTTTATAGTCTTTTCATATTATGTGCATTGTAGTGTTACAATCACTGTGGACGAACTGCTACTCATGGAAAATCAATGTATGGCCTTACTAAGATTCATGATATAATACAATATAATAGAGTATCATTTATTTGTGTGTGTGGATACTGTAGGGTAATTTATCATCTTTCTGCGTACCCCCTGCAATACCCTCGCGTACCCCTAGGGGTCCGTGTACCCCCGGTTGGGAATCACTGGTCTAAACCAGCGGTCCCCAACATTTTTGACACCATGGACCGGTTTAATGTCAGACAACATTTTCACGGAACGGCCTTCAGGTGTGGCACATAAATGCAACAAAATAAACTGTACGACCAACACAAAAACAATCGGTCTCACAATATTTAAGATGATTCTCGTAGCTTGAATGCTCTTTCTTTGAAAAAGTCTGGCATCTTTTCAGGGTGAATCGGTCAAATGTTGATATTTTCGCGGGAGCTGCCCCAACGTAATCTTTGACATCCCAGAAACCCTTGCACACAGATATCCGAAGATTACGTTAGCAAAAAATAAACATAGTTTGATGGCAAGAGATTCTGGTTTGTTTGTAAACATATCGCCTTTGTTGTGATTGATTTAGGCAACTGCAGGTTAGAAATCTGGGGAAATGAGTGGTAATGGTCTGGTTTTCCTGTATTGGTTTATTCTCTGTACAGAAGTGATACATTTTTGGAAAGTATATTTTAAAGATATATTCCGGAAGAGTAACTTTAAGTTGAGATTTATGGAATGGCACCATTGGCTGGTGGGTGCTGAGAGAGCCTTCACAATCTGGACAGGAAACTGGAACCTTGAGTACCTTTGTTTGGTGAAATCGCCACAACCCTAACAAGCCTGTTGTAGCCTCTTCCTGAAAAATGTTCATTTTACCAGCATTTATAGACCAGAAAGGAAGAAATGCCAAGCCTGATGCTTGTCCCAAGTTTTCAATAGCAAGAGCTTCCAACGGAACTTAAACCCATTTTTCTGGTCTCACCGCAGGTCCTCCATTACCCAAACTGCCCACAGTTAAAGAGGCAGTGTACTACTCCTGCTATACTCTTTCATAAATACAACAGCAATACTGCAGCCTCTTTCTCTTTCTGGACACATCTCAGATCATGGACCCCAGCTCGTCTCCCAAAAGAATGAGAACCAAGGCCTGCTGGGAACAAGTAGTGGTCTCTGGTTGCCTGGCTACTGTAAGACCAAAACAAAACAAGAAATAAAATACTATTTAAAGCATTAAAAACTCTGTTAGGTTTCAACAGACACATTACTTGGGATTTTCTTCTATGTCAATTTCACATTAATCTCAAATAATATTTTCACATATTAATGAACTGCACAAGATAAAATGTTTCAACATCTACCATAACTATTAGTCGACTCGGAAGTTGGTCACCACCAGTTAAAAGAAAAACCCCTGATCAAATGACAGGGAAAATATTTATTGTTTATTTAATGTGAAGCTTTAACTACTAGATCATTTGATATAGCTTTTTTTGAGTGGACAAGGGGAGTACAAAACATTTATAGCTATATACATTTTTTGCTTTGGAGTTTATGTAAATAGTAAAATGTTTAATGAACCACCAGTGATCATTTCTGTTGTCTTCAAAAGTTTAAATGTAATTATAAGTGAATAGAAACAAAAACATCTAAAAATACAGACACATGGGAGTGTTTTCTTTCCATTTACGGATGGTTATTGTTTCTGATGTTATTGTGGTTAATTACTTTTAATTATTTCAACAACTATGCTTACTGAACTCACTTCATTCAGAAAAGTAATAGATGTGCTTCAAAACCTTGAAAACAGTAACATTTTTTAGTTGAGTTTTAAAGTTTTCAAGGTTGAGACTGAACCTTCAAATAGAGCAATCAATGTACAAGTAAATGTCTCTCCTCATTCAAGATACATGTCCTCCTTTGCTTATCTGTCCTGTGCTCTCCAAACCTTGAGAACTCGCTGAAGTCAAAGTTAAGTTCATCTACAAGATATTTCAATGCAAAAAATCGACAATTTTTTGAAGAACAACCTTGTTTTATGACTATGTGCTTGTCAGTTAACAAAGTAATGCAGAAAAAAAGAAATTACATTTCGCCAGAAACACTGAGCAATAATGTTTTTATGTCTCTTCATTGTGTAGGAGAAGTCAGGGGCTATTGAATTTACTCGCCATAATACATGTCATGGCTACCCCTTTGGCTTCAATGTTTCACAGCAATGAGAAACCCAGGAGGCCTCTGTGAGCACGGCGAGTATCGATCTGCTGATATTACATGTAAACCTCTGAGGCTCAGCCCTAATTCACAGGTCATTGTTTGAGTGACTGAAACAGTGAGAAAAACAATGCAGGATGGACTGGTGAGCAGTAAAAAAGATCTGTGTGAGTGTGCGAGTAGGTGGGTGGGCCGGGGAGTGGTAGTCAGGAGGGAATTGTGGAAAACAAGAAAAAGACAGCAAGAAAGAAAGGAGAGGTTGAAAAATCAGTGTTTTTATTCAGCCTTTCTGCCTTCATGTCTGGCTTAGCAATCTGCTGGTGCTGCCCTCCACATCCATCATTGTTATAGTCAGTGAGGAGAATGTCCAACTCAGGGCTGAGACACACACACACACACACACACACACACACACACACACACACACACACACACACACACACACACACACACACACACACACACACACACACACACACACACACACACACACACACACACACACACACATAGTAGACGAGCAGAGGCCATATATCTCCTGTGCTTACAGGTACTATGGCCTCTCACAGCTCTGCCACAGTCACTGAAGCCTGACTGAAGGGAAAAGGTTCACCCGAACTGTGAAAAAGACCAGCATGTACTCCGAGTAAGCTTTGTTTGGAGGTTACATAGAAATGTGTCATGTGGCACTCATAACCACTTTGAAAATAAATTATTTTGAAGAAGTCCTTAAGCAGTGGTGTCAAACATGTGGCCCATGAGCCAGAACTGGTCTACAAGAGAGCGTACTGAAATTGTTTTGTTTGTATGAAAGCTAGTGCTAATCTTACTTTGTCCACTTGGGGAACTGTGAAAGGACAAGCGTAAAAGACATGACACAACAATGCCACCCACATATGAATATCAGATAGCATACTATTTTAAGCTTGCAACCTTAATAGTGAAAACATATGTGAAGCCTTGTCATACAGGTGAAATCAAGCAAGGTACAGGCTGCAGGACCTCTGTGATTGGATTTTGCACCCATAGGATAAAAAGAGTTCCTGTTGCGACATTGTAGAATTTTAGGCTGAAAATTTCTGCTGACGAAATATTGTGGAGTGGATTTAATGACAACACTTTTGAATGCAATCACAGTAATGAAACATGTTGAGGTTGTTGGTAGTTTACAGGTTATTCTTTTTAACCAGTCCAGGTTAATTGTGATCATATTGGGTTATGTGTGGCTCCTGAACTGATATGACTTTGACAGTCCTATACTGGCTAATTTTAGCATCGGAAAAAAGAGAAATTGAACAATGTCACATTATCTTTTGTAATGGATTAAAAGCTACTGCCTTATATGGTATGAGGTTGAGTGAAGCTGCAGGGCAGTCTAAATGGTTAAGTATGTATTGTATTGTCTGAGTGCTTCTGTGCTGGAGAACTTCTGTGCTGGAGACAATAAAGAGTCTCATTCGACATGGACGCCTGATTAACCAGCACATTATTGTGACGCAGCAACTGGTCCAACTGGTTGTGACGTTAGAAAATGGCCCAGATGCCATAGGAGCAGGCTGCACTGAACCAGCAGTACAGTGTGTGTGTGTGTGTGTGTGTGTGTGTGTGTGTGTGTGTGTGTGTGTGTGTGTGTGTGTGTGTGTGTGTGTGTGTGTGTGTGTGTGTGTGCATGTGTATGTGTATATTTTTATCATACAAAAAATACAAAGGAAACGTTAACAGTGCTGCAAGGAAAAGGACGGTCTCCCTGGTCTCAACAGTTCAAACGGCTTCAAACAGAAAGAAATGTTCTTACAGAAGGTTCATTAGAGAGTTTCTTACCTAAAGGCTTCAGAAGTGACACCCTGTACAGTATGAGATCCCCGTCAGTAAAAGGCCTCCCTAAAATGCTTGCAGTTCTCTCATAGGGAGGGGATCATCTCAACCAGTTTAACAAGGACTCCTGGGATTTTCGAATATATAATAGCATTGTGATGCAGATGACCACATAGGAAATATTCCTGATACATTAGGTTACATTTGATGACAGTACCAGGAGCCTGTTTGTATAGTAAGGAGAGCAACAGCTGAGAGAGGGCGTCTTCAAATAGTTTCACATCATGCTGCAATGATCTTGTATTGGATCAAGAGGTTTGTTGTCATTACAGCTGAAAATAAGTAACCAAATTATTCTAATAAGTTTTCTGTGAAAATATTCTGACGTTACTTAACCGTTCTTATGCTTTTCTTCTCAAAATGCGACAATGTCAAAATCAAAACGGATAGAAAATAGCATAACTAGTCAGCTGAAACCTCGCAATCTCCAGAAATGGTCATCCATCCATCCTTCCATCCATCCAATTCACAGTTGGGCTCCTGGGCGGTGTTGTGCAGCCCCCCCCCCCCCCCCCCCCCCAACAACAACACACACACACAAACTAATCAAACAGTTCTAATGTTTTACACAACTGAAGACCAAAGGAGATGTCTCAGTGGAAGATTGGATCCGAGTTTGTTTAGTTTACCATCAGCTGTCACAATTAGTACCATCAGGGCTGAACAATTGGTGCAGTTGTGTAGAACCCCACAGGGATGAGATTTCCCTCATGTCCTCATTGTTCAAGACTATACAATAAATCCAGGAGGATTCATGTGCTGAAAGTGAGAAATTGTGAGCACTCTCTGCACCTTTGGGACTCATGATAACAAGCTCAACACCCTCTGGCCTACTCAGCCACCATCGAGTTTAGTTCTGAACTGTGAGGCAAAAATAATAAAAATGGACAATCTGGATGTTGTTTTTCTGTTCATCTTAGAGCCATTGCCATGCCACATAGCCTTTTTTTCTGCAAGAAATACTGTCAAATTATCAATGTCTATACAGTGATCTGGGCGAAAATGCCAAAAAGAAGCATTTGGATTTCTTGCAGTACTGATGTGTTGAGCACCTTTGTCTTTGGTTTACGATCAATATTCAAAATTAATGTAATCTAGAATTTATAGGAAAGCTTACAAAGAGAGAACCTTGTTGTCATTGGACACAGCGTGATCAAGTGCTAATGTGTGTGCATGGAGGACATTTTAACAACAATGAAAATATCGATGAAATAGATAATTGTAGTCCAGCTTCATCACCTTACCCTTACCCCCAGAAATCTAAAATTCAGCAGAACCTCAGCGTCCACGTTTCTGTGTTGCCAGGTCTACTGGTTTGGTCTTTGTATGAAGTTCTCATATGACGTGATCACACAGTGCAACTATTTGTAGAATACTCTGATTAATATCAGGGGAAAATGACTGACATCTATATGTAAATAGCAAGCAAGTATCAGTTCTACACTGCTGGACTGCAATTGCACTGGTCTCAACATGTCAATGTGAAATTAAGCTGGCCACCAGTGCCGTCATTAGACCTGTACACGGCCCAGCGGTGGACTGGTATCTCGAGACAAGTGTTGACATCAGCAGTGTGTGTGTTCCTCTGCTTTCCATCACTCCTGCATATACCCATGTCCCCCTGTATATGAAGTGTGTGCCCGCCACACACGCGAGTGAGCTTGGTTTGAGTTACAATGACAGCAACTATGTGAATTCTAAACAGGCATGTGTTGGTATGAGTGCATGTGAGACATGAATATATATCACAATTCCTTTTGTTTACAGGAACATGCTGGTGACCCTTTTCCACCAAGCAGGATGGCTGTATGGAGGAGACACGGTGCGATTGTGACATCTCAGACACTTGTTTTGTCCATGTACCCGCAGGCTGCACTGTCACCTAAAAACACCAGTCTTCTAATCAACTGAACTTTTTAAAAATAGTATTTTTCACACCAGTTGCAATTTTGCCTACATTTAAAAAGTAGTGACTGGAGAATGTAACAAGATGAATAATGTATACAGTGAGTATAGAAAACAATTGGAAACAAACTCATGAATAAAATTCTTGACAGAATATTGAATTAATAGAAACGTGTTTCTTTGGATATCTGTTAAATACTGCCCCAAAAAGATGAAAACAAATGCCGGAATCTGACTTCACTTTAACTTCAGGCCCTCAGGCATCAGTACCGCCAATAAAGCAGACATGGTTGTGCGGGGGAAATCCCTGCATGCACTCAGACAAACCATCATCTTTGAAGACAGTTGATCACTAATTCCACAAGCAGATACTCTACCATGCAACTTTAAAACACTTGAATGAGATCCAAAAGTTATGTTGTCTTTCAGATCTAAACGATTTCCAGAGACCTGAACTTTCACAAAGGTGGCATGCAGTGTTTGCTTCTTGTTTTAAGAAAAATACTTGTTTATTTCAGCACAATGATGCCAAATCGCAATATAAAATGGCAAATGGTCTAGATTTATATAGCGCCTTCTAACCACACTGAGTGCAGTCCCAAAGCGCTTTACAAATCAGCTCACTCACCCATTCACGCTCACATTCACACACCAATGGGACAGAGCTGCCATGCAAGGCGCTAGTCGACCACTGGGAGCAATTTAGGGTTCAGTGTCTTGCCCAAGGACACTTCGACACATAGACCGGTGTAGACTGGGATCGAACCTCCGACCTCTCACTCCGAAAGACGACCACTCTACCACCTGAGCCACGGTCGCCCATATATATATATATATATATAATATACACACAATCCAACAGCATGACTCCATGGTGAAAGAGTTCAGGAGTTGAGATGACTGATTCTTCTTCAATCCAAACCTCTCATCCTCTCATGATACAAAAAACTCCTGAGTGGTATATATTTGTGGGGGACGTAGGCTCAAGTCAAACACTATACATGCCAACTGACCGAGTCCTATTTACTCATGATGTCATTATAAGATGATATTGTGAGCTTTCATGTTATACCTCAATAATTCCAATAGTGCAAATAAACACTCTTCTCAAATTGGCATGAAATGCACATTTCACATCTTGGGGTGACAAATACCAGATACCACAGCGCTGTTGCTGCTAATTAAATGTGTTGGAGACAATTCCTTGCAAGAACTACTGATCAGAAAAAATGACAAACAAATGATTACTTTTATCTGTTTCATAAAAAAGAAATGAAGAAATAAATGGAGCATCAAGACCTGCAGTGGGAATGTAGCTTTCGATCACTGTGAGACCGCTAATTAGCATTCACTTTGAGCTCTTGCTGATGTTTGTCAGGCAGTTGCTGGAGTTCACACTCCATCTCCAGACCACATCAGTGATGGAGGCAGTGGAGAAACCGGCTTCCATCTGCTTGGTTTCACATTCAGTTATGACTGTGCCCAAGATGATAACGCTTTGGTGTAAGTAAAGGACACAAGCGTCTGAAATAATGAACATTTTGTTCGGTCTGAATGTTGTTAAGCTCTTTTATATTGACCTCATTAACAGAGGTGCCAATGCTTCATTCTCATGATGAATTAATAGAATTTGTTTCTAAATGTGGCAAACGTGTAATTTGAAATGATATACCAGTTCCATAAGTGAAGCCAGACTTACTCCATGTTGTTGGTGCAAGAAGAAATGGGTGAAATAGGACTGTTCTGCAGAAAGTATTTGCAAGAAAATAGAAAATCAAGTAAAATCATCTTTATATGAATGGCTACGTTGTGTTTTATATATGATTATAGGTACAGAATGAATTGAAATACATGAAACTAAAATAAAAAAATATATATATTCACACATTTGAAGGCTTGCTGAAAAGAAAGACACCTAACAACGTCATTCAAGTTGAAATATAAACCTAAAAAAAGAAAACTGGACATGAGAACTTTTACGTATATTGATTATGCAAGAAGCAATGTGACAAACAAAAACCTGCTCACTCAGTATTTCACAGTAAAGCTTCTAGACCACATGTTGGTAATAAGTATCGTACTGTAAATGAAGTCAAACATTTCTACCAGTTCCACTCTCTTCTCCAGACAGTACATTGTGTCCACTCAGTTTGTTTGAGACGATCGTGACTGTTTATTCATGAAGAGGTGGAATAATGTTGGTGAGCTGGTGGCAGCTCACCAGAATAATTTAGTCAGAAAACACAACCACACTTATTTAGCTTTGGGCATGTGTTTCATATAACTCTTCCTGTTGTGACTTTTTTCTTTGCTTCTCGGTCTACATGCAGGGCGGCCTTTCGTGTGTTCAAATGATTCACGTGTGGTACTAAATGCTACCTCCAGCTTCTCTGAGCCTGGTGAACCAGTGACATGATGGCAGGTCATCAGCTGATTCAGTGACTGCAGTCCATGTTTCCCCGAGCAGCTTCATGTAGAGCTTCCACCTTCGTGTGTTATAGTCTGAGGAGATCCTAGCAACTGATTTATTTACCCCAATAACAGTGCAAAACATGCAGGGCCGAAGGCCAAGCAACCACAAGTTGGACTATCAGAAAAGTCCGTATGTAAGGACAATCATTAAAATAAAAACAATAAAACACTTGTAGCATAGCATTCATCTCATTCAATGTGTCTTTTTTCATGTCTATCCTCCACGTGCAGGGTTGGACTAAATTCAAATGACAGTATGAGTCAGTAGTTTTGTTTCAAACCTTCAGGAAAGACTAATAAGTGATACTGTAAACCTGACAGACCTATTGTTTAAGTTATAGAAACTTGAATGACACCAACATCTATTTTCACGTTTGGCAACTTGTGATTGTTTTCACTTTATTTTTGATTATTTTCTTTTAAACAATGGCTCATACTAACAAAATTACTACTTACCTAATTTATTCAAATTTATGAGAAACTAGAAATCTAGACATGTAACCCATGAAAAGGTCTGCTACCTAATCCACCAACCAAACACTAAATGATTACCATACTTTCCAGACGATAAGCCACTACTTTTTTAAAAGTTTTAAAAAACATTTTTTACATGCTTTGAACCCATAACACTCAAATTTTTAAGGGTTAATGAGCTTCATGTCACTGATACGAGGGTGATTCAGGTGCATCACGCAACACCGACTGGACATTTGTTGCAATAAGCCTGGTTTTTACGGAACTTCCAGGGTTTGTACTTGGGTCTGTCCGCACTCTACCTGCATTCACTGACAACAGCGGTCTGCTGAGGCCTAAAGAATTAAACCTCAATATGCCAGAAATAAATTGAGTTGTATGTGTTCCTAGAAACATAAACTAACGGGAACATTACCGTATTTGAAAACTAAACTAAATTTTTAACACTGTATAACCCCACCAGTGAACTGGACAGACATTGTTCAGGTCCCTGCTGGTTGGGTGAAGTACAGTTTATAAAGCCAACTAATTCCAATTTAAGATATGGAACCTTCCCCACAGCAAAAACGCAATCAAAACACATACAATTAGAAGCTGTTAGCTGTTGTTCTCCTTCAGTGGGTTTTTTTTCCGATGGAGGAAAGCAACTCGGTCTCCATGGCAACCACCATGTTTGACCAGAGTCAGAGCTGGAAGAGGCTCTCATACACTACCATACACAAAAAGTACAAAACCCGGAAGGTTCGGTCATCTGGATAACAAACAGTCTGATCCTCTGGTCGGTGAACAGGCTGAACCTCTGGTCAGTGAATGGTCTGATCCTTGGCTCAGACGACAGTTTGATCTGAACAGTTGAGAAGCAGTCTGATGAGAAACACTGTCACATACACACAGACTTTAGTTTCAGAGATGAAATAAATAGAGAGACTGTGAGAGAAACACTGAGGTCTGCAAGGTCACATGTAGCTAAAGACCAAAATGCAGTACATTTAGTTCTACTCTGTGGTGGCAGATACTTAGGAGGGGCTGTGAAAAATAAACAGTTGGGCAATTTTCTGAAGGGTGTAAAAACCTACATGGATTTTTTTCTTTGGCAGCTCATAACGTACCGGTTTTGTTATATGTTCCACAAGTTTTTCGAGCCATGAAGCAAGCGAAATGCTGTATATTAAATGTACAGTGTGATGCATTAGAAAGGGATTTTTTCCATAATATGTCCCCATTAAACGTCCACATACTTTTGGCAGTACTACAAGCTCAGTACAGATAAATCCTGAAGACATTCTGTGGGTATAAACATGCTGCTTAGAATCGGCCTCCATCATATACCGTGCACTGCTGTAGTTTAGACATAATATGTGAGCTGCTGCTATGTGACGGTGGAAATGGCCCCAGAATGCAGCGGCATGTATCATATTCCATTTTCTTTCTCCTGTGTTATCTTATCGTAAGCATGATCAATAGCAAAGCTAATAAAAGCGCCAGCCTCTCCCGCCCTCCTACAGCTTGCTTGTCTGTGTTTTCTTTCCAATATTTCTGATTGTGCTACCACAGCTGCAAAAATAACAAAATAAAGCTGAACTCAAACTTTCCCCCTTTCATACCCAAACATGCCCAATAACATCACCACATATCACAATGTGAAATCAGGCATGTGCAATCATCCTGAAAATGTAAAAATAAAAAACCTAAATGCCACATGAGACAATCCAGTTTTCACCTAGAAATTCAGTGAAGCGTCGGGGTTTTGAAGTCTTGTGCGCCCCCGACTGAAGGAACGACACAACAATCCAGTGAAATGTGATTAACGGATGATCCACATGAGCCGCGTGGGAAAGCGTTGCTGTGCGCCCACCTGAGTTTAACACAGACGTGCTTTTTCATTGTGGAAGTATGACTGTGAAAACCAGGCACTTCCACTTTTACAGTATTCGAAACTATTTTTACTCTGTCAAAGCAACAGTTGACTTCAATTATATCTGGAGTCACATATTCCAACTTTAATTCCATCTATAAACATTTTGTGTTCTATACCTTGTTGAGGATCATTAAACTTACAGTGATGTAATTAACACCCTTATATAATGCATAATGTTTTAACCCAAAGAACTGCTTTAAATAAGTACAGGTCCGCTATTGTATCATCGATCGAGCTGTTAAATTACCTGCCATCATCACTCCAGAGTAGCAGATAATAACAGTGCGCGCCTGCCCATGGGCCAATCAGTCAAGCTCATTTCAATGACAACAGCAAGGCCAGCGCTGAAAACTTTGCTGGCCCTAAGGCGTTCCGTCAGTAACACATCAAAATCTGATTGGCTGATGATACTGTGACTCAACATTTTAACCCAATAGCAGCGTCCAGCTTCTGTCAGAGGGGAGCAGTGAATTTACTGCTGGCCCCCAGCAGAGGAAAGGAGCTGTGATGCGTTTCGAGGACATAGGAGATTGGATCTCCACAAAATAGAACCAGTCGTCTCCTGGATAAAGTTGCTAAAGTCACTAATTGATTCCAGACATAGATTTCAGAATCACTTTTTAATTATTAACAAAGAAAGAAAAAGAATTTTTGCACCTGACTTCACACAACTGAGGTTAACACACCGTCAACTTAGTTATTTTTAGTTTTAGACATTTAACACAAACAAATAACCATGAAATAAATGGATTATTTTGTAAAAGTAATCCTTTTGGGTTTTTCCTGTTGAAATAAGGTTATTTTACCTTCACCTACGTCCCACAGTAAGCATATCAAATGATTTACTCAGATAGTTTGAATGCACTCTGCAGCCATAAGCTGCAAATACAAAATGACGTATTTTAAATATGAGATAAAAGTGTGATTAACCCACAAAAGTGTACAGACAAAAAAGGAATTTAAAAAGAATTACTGACATACCTCAAGCCCACTGGGCTCAGATCAGAAGCATGAAAACTTGGGCTGTCAAAAAAAATCAAACACATTGATCCATCATCATGATTACTTTGATTAAAATGTTTAACACAATTAACCTTTCTGCAATGCAGAATGACTCAGAACCGCTGAAACATCTCTGGCAATGTATTTCATAGCAGTTTGTCCCAAAAGACACACCATCTCGCATGCACTAATGACCATTTGTTCCGGTCTTGACGGAACCAACTCAATATGGAAGCCACTAAACAGCACGTTGGACATCTCAATGGGATATTTGTGCACCAAAAAAAAAAAAGTAAAAGCGGAACAGTCAACTGACAGAAATTGTTATAGTTTTCTTGTCATTGAAGCACTTCCAGCTTAAAATACCACATTAATGTGAAGCATACATTAGTCTGGATTCTGCTGACTGTTAAATGTGTTTAATAAACACGTTAAATGCAGATATAGCCCCCTCTTTCTTGACTATGCTTTTTTCATGCAAAATGAAATGTGATTAATGTATTATAAAAATAGAATTGCGATAAATCAGTCCACAGCTATCCGGTGATAAATCTCATTAACAATTTAGATTGTTTGACAGCAACAATAAAAGTCATATAAACTCGACAAACCACTCTCTCCTGAAATGCTGCTAGAAAAGACACATGGTAAAATAAAAACAACACTACGTCCACACAGCTGGTGCATATTAGGGGCAAAAGAGTGACTAGTTATTTGGAGAAACAAAGACAATATCATCTTCTGCTTGAGTGCAACGGCACCTCTCCACAACATTAGCACATGTTTACCTGATAGCAAGAAGATCTGATTGACGGTACACTATAAACTCAAGCGTCACATCCAATGGGTACGAACAGCAAAGTCACCATTTGAATCATACGATCAAGCTTTGAAAGTAATTCGGGATGCAGGTCTGGCTGGTTCCCACAGAGGAGCAGAACAATACAAGGCAGTTCTGGATCCATACTGCAGCTCTGGTCCTGTGGTGCAGAATAGGCCGCAGCAGGTGTCCACCAAGGTCCTTGGCTCCTGCAGGACCTCATCAGGCTCGTTCCTTATGAGGAGAAAAGTGCGTCCGCTAATAAGCTTACAAATACTCAAACAACATGTGAATGGTCAATACAAAGTACTTTTTGCATAAATAAGCCTGCTGATCGCTAGCATTTCACACTAAATCGTAGAAGTGATGAGCAGTGCCAGCGCATCCACAATACAGAATTATGCATGGCTGTCACCTCGCTATGTATACACTTACTCAGCATTTAGACTGATTGTTACGCACATTGTCACAATTGATAATTCTTGAGGGTAATCCACCACTCTGCATCATTTGAAGATGAAATGATGACATATGAACAAAGTGCTGCAAATTCAGTAGTAATGGCTCACTAAAGGAACATCTAGAACACTGCAGCTTGGCTGTTTTTGATTACGTGGATCTACAAGTCTAATATATGAAGATATTGTAAGATGTAAGATATGAAACTGGCTTCAATTCCCCACCTTAACCATCTGCGGCACCAGTTTCCTCCGTCTCAGAAATTTTCATGCACAAGGTCCAAAGTTGGCATACCAGTATGTACATTCTCCTGCAGAATTTATTTTTTATAAATCGCAATGTGTACGTGGGAAGTGGTGTACACATCTTTCAGGCCCTGTTTTGTCCATAAGCAACATTTTAAATGATGCCCATGGTCCTTAAAGAGAACATTTCTGACCGACAGGTTCAAATCCTATTACTGTGTCCTGGCCAAGGAGAGGGCTGAGACCCACAAGCCCTGCCGTTTATTGTTTCCTGATCCCTGATGAGCAACATTCCCCAACCCTGTGATTTGGTGTAACAGGGCTGTGACAGGGTCTGTGTGGTGCATTAAAAATGGGGTGCGTGGATGGGCAAGGCAATGTCCTAGCAGAGGGCAGCAGGGTCCTACTGCTCTGGAGTCATCCCCCCACGGAAACCCCTCCTTGGTCCACCCAATTCCTTCACCCCAATTGTGGGTGTATATAGGGTGTTAAAAACATGCTCCATGGGTGTGGGACTTGGGGACATTTTTGAGGTGTGTGTGTGTGTGTGTGTGGGGTGACTGTGGTGCAGTTTAAGAGACGTTGCATGTGTGGGTCCAACCCGCCTGACCAGGGAACAACAGGACAAGGAGGTGGAGCCAACCCTTCGTGAGGTGCTCAGCAGAGTGCAAAGAATCGAGGGCCCAGAAAGGCCCCCAGAAGACCGACCGCCATGAACCCCCACCCGATCAAACCGCCACGTTAAGCCTAGCCCACCAACCAGAGCGGCCAACGCGGGACCGCCACAGGCCGGCCAAGGCAAAGGGCCACTCCCAAGGTAGCCTGGGGGCAACACTGGATACCCCGGAGACAGGCCCCCCCCCCATGCCCCCCCAGCAATCCAAACACACCAGAGATGCACTCAAGAAAAAGAAAAAAAAACTGTTGTGGAAGGATCCGATCGAGGTCGGGTCCCCCCAGATCAAGCACCCCCTCCCGGCCAGGATCCACAGGGCCAGCCAACAGCTAACTAATAACAATTATAGATTCACTAATTGGTCTTTCTTGTCATCCACTCACCCTCACTGGTCATTACAGGAGACACAGTTCACATACAAGCCTAGTTCACAAGGCTCCGATGTCTATGTCGCCTGCTTATAGAAATTCATTGCGCTTTCAATTTGCATGCATTTTGTAGATGGTTGGCTCAAAACGGCTGCATTAGGCTCTTAACAGAAAAACCAGTAGACACAGTATGGTTATTTTATCAGTTCTCTTCTAATGACTTGAGCCCCACTACAAAGTGAAATATAAATATGATACCATGGAGTTGGACGTGTTGGTGAAAGAAGTTTTTCACAAGGTTCAATATATATCAGTGTGATAGTAAATGTCTGTGTGTGTGTGTGTGTGTGTGTGTAACATAACTTGATATTCTTTGGTTTAATGGGGATTGGCAACTAATGTATGTATAATACGACCATACTGTTTGAAGCAGCAGTCATGTGACCACACCATGAGACAGGACATCTTAGTGTCCTGTAGTACAGTATATTATAGTCATTTAAAAAAAAGAGAGAGAGAGAGAGAGCACTGCACTTGATTTTCAGGAGTGTGTATTTGATTATAGAGAAGGTAACACAAAGTGAGAGCAGCTGGTGCACTTTGTCAAACTGCCTCTACACTGAAATGTAGTTTCTTTTTTCATACACGGTAGCCCCTCTTATTTTTGAAAATACTTTAGTTTGAAAGCCTACAATTCTGAGATGTGAGCACAATAGGCTTTCAGCACCATTCTAGGTGGTGTTGTTTACTAGAATTTTAAAAGCCCCAAAGCAAGAACCTGTCACATGGAGTAAGGCCTTACCACATAAAGGACAACTGGCGGATGAAAAACAGGGCGTGTCAGGCTAGGTTCATTCTGAAATAATGCAGGAGGAGGAGAATCCAGTGCACCTGCAGGAAAGCGTGAAAAGGAGAGTCTCCACTCGGAGGAGAGCGTGAGAAGGAGAGTCTACAGAGTGAAGATGGGGGTTAATTGGAAGGGCTTCCTGCTCCAGCCTCCACAGTTAATTACCACTGAGGGATTCCACCAAGCAGGACCCGAATGTGGACGAAGTACCAGCTTATTAGATATAGAGAACCCTGATAGGACAGTGGTGAAGCTTGGAGAGTGTTTGTCCCACGCTGAAACCTTTACCATATCATGGCAATGTCACATGCTGAATGTTAATCAATACTAGAATGTGACAGCATTAAGAAAGAAAAGACATTACACGAAAATGTGAAGCAGGTGAATGTTTGAGGAAAAATACAAGATTGTTTACACCACTAATAAACTTATGTATGTATATCGTCATTGAAGTCGACGACAGAACATTTTGATGAACTGGTGAAGTAAAACTTCTGTGAATTTCCTGCTGAAGCCTAACAGTGAAGAACATTACTGGTTTAGTTTAAAGAAAATCTTTTCTGGAATGCTCATATCTTTTATTGGTTTTTTTTATTCTGAGACTGATTTGACACCATAACTGACAGTTTAGTTGAAAGTGGTCACATCAAAAACCAGCAGCAATATTTTGTCAGTTCCTGGGCATGCTTCCCCTACTCTCCTGCCACTCTCCCCCAGCTCTCCTTCCCCTCTCCTGCCACTCTCCCCCAGCTCTCCTTCCTCTCTCCTGCCACTCTCCTCCAGCTCTACCTCTTCTCTCCTGCCACTGTCCCCCAACTCTCCTTCCTCTCTCCTACCCCCCTCTCCAGCTCTCCCTCCTGTCTCCTGTGACTCTCACTCCTGTCTTCTTTCAGTCTCCCCCAGCTGTCCTTCCATTGCTCACAGTCTGGGCTTTCACAGCCACAGCAGAGCACTGTGTCAGTAATTAACAGGCTGCCTCGAGACATTTTAGTCACCGTGAAGAACAGGGGGACAAGATACAGACACTTAATGAACAAGCTGGGACCCAAAGCAATGGGAGAGAGAGCGAGGTGGAGAGCACACATGCTCTTACATTGCATATATATGGAGATGTTTTGGTATGGACCAGACATCCCATTTAAAGAATAACACACATAAAACACAGTTTCATACCACACAATGTCACATAGTTCAAATCAAAAGGCTCGGAGACGGTAGGATGAAGGGTTGGTCTCAAAAATTTGCTGTATAGTAGAGTTCTGAAATGTAACATATGGCCTGCACTCTAAAATGCCAAATCCAGCCTGTAGAATGACCTTGAAAATTACAACAAACAAGAATGAGAATACACAATAAACAAAGCATATTTCTAAAATGTGTCCACAGTTTCAATCAAAGTAGAGGTCACAATGGAATAGTGAACAGAATAGTGAACTATGTAATGGAAATTAAATGTCTGGATATATATCTACATGGCAACAATGCCACTAAAGGTAAATAAGATGTCACTGCTCACGGCGTTTTAGGTCGGCCGGCAGAATTGCATTAGCATCAAAGTTGTATGAGGGTGAGTGTGTGAAACTGTGCATGCTAAAGGCTTCAGGAATCCTGTATTCTGGGAAGCGACAGGCTTCAGCTCACATTAGTGTGAAGAGAGACACTGTGGCAGGACGGATATCAAATGGCTCTTTTGTTCAAAAAATTCTGCAATGTTTATTTGACTTTGTAAAAAAAAAAGAAAAAATCCATCACATGGGAATTTTTTTCCAGCTTTACATTGTCAAAACATAAATCTTTGGCTTTTGTTGAGTTTCCCCCCCCAATTCCATCCATTTATTTAATAAGGAATAGCATTTACTCTCAGTGCAACATTAAAAAAGATTCCATTAAAAAAACAACAACATATAGATATATCAAATGGGACTTTTATTCTACCGCATATTCTCCTGAAAAGCACTTGAAGAGATGTAACGTGTGCGCTGTGGCTCGAAGGTCATCGCTAACGTTGGCCTTCCTTGAAGAGTCAAACAATAGAGAATCAGCCACGTGCTCAGAAAGTACATCAAAACAAGGAGCATGGAGGACTTCATCATTTTCCAAACAAATCATAACAGTTACTTTGACTTAAATTATTTCCTTCCTACTCTTTTTTTAAACTAAAGGTGAAGTATTGAACAATATATAATTTATATAGGTTCACAGCATGCGCCTGTTAAAAGCCATCACTGTGTTGTATGACACTCCTCTTAGTGCACAGAAAGCAGACCCCAAAAATTCAATAATAAATGTACTTATATAGCACCACATACAACACAGTCCTTTCTAGGTGCTTTTAAGAGAGAGAAACCCAACAAATCCACATGAGCAAGCATACACAATGGTGCAAAGGAAAAGCTTCCTCTAACAGAGGCAGCGGATTTCTACTATTCCGGATGGGGTGAGAGGATGGACACAGCTTCTATAGTAGAGAGGGAAGACATTCAGGGCCAGACAGTTTAGATGTTCACACTCCAAGACTCAAAGAAAACAATGAAATTACAAAACAAGGTTTTAAGATGAACTCTCCATTGTTTGTTATACAAGGCTGCTATTGTTGCTTTGAGGGTTATTTTCCATCCTTCTATTTATACGTTTAACATAAACTCATTCAACAAAATGTGTCTTTTGATGTGCAAGTGAAGCAGATGAGTGAATTAGAATTCTAAAATATAGCTAATTGGCATAATATAATATTCTCAAACTACACAATGACCATAGTTTTGCAAGTTTTCATATTTGGCCACAGGGTTTGCCTTGAGCTAGTTTCAATTGTATCAGCATATATATTTTCATAGAGCAAGTGAACAGACCACACGATCATACACCGGCTCACAATCACATCTTCAATCTGTGCAGATGTCTGCAACACTCCATCACACGGAATGCTGATTATATTTATCCTTGTTAGATTAAAAAACGGACTGAGTTTCTCAATCAGTGTATATAACAATATAGCAATGATCAGATTTCCCGGTCTGTCTCTGAATCACAACATGCAGTGTGCAAGCCTGGTTCTATGTGAACATCTGACTGCCTTGACCAGGAACAGAGCTAGCAAAACGTTTGACATGTCTGTGAACAGCGAAGGAAATGATTTTCTTGATTGTGAGATTCCTGTTCAGGTAATTCTTCCAACACCTCTTTCTGCCTAATGGAGTGGACATCAGGGGCTTGTCTTCTTGGCCGCTCTGGGACTGAAGATTTTAGAAAGGATTTTATCTGCAAGGTTTTCAGCAATGGTTCTGAAAACCATCCTGTTCAAGGATTTTGAGCCTTCTGTTTTTTTTTTTTCTTCAGGTGAGTCAGGAAGAAAAGTGCTTGAGGAAATTGCATTTCCACCGCTGACCTTTGTGAGAACTTTTCTGTCACTCACAGTTTGGTCCTGCAGTCATTTTACTCCCATGAGCATTAGAATGCTTTACAATGCTTATTCCAGCTTGGTATGATGATTAAATTGCTCCCGTGGTCATGTTCTGTTTTCTTATCAGTATAATTTTCTCTACACATTTCTCACTCAAGCTAGTGAGGAAGATTTTTTTAAGCTGATGGCTTGGAAAAAGAATGTTTGCACAATCACGCTGGAGCCATTATGTTCAGGCACCCAACTCTGAGGCCATAACATTTAGCCATATTTCATCTTATCCTTTTGGCAAAGACTAAATCTAAGGTATTGTTATGGACTGGCGACATCTCCAGGGTCTAACCTGCCTTCGCCCATAATTAGCTAGGACTGTCTCCAGAGCCCCGCGACCCTGAACGGCATGTAAGCAGTGTTGTAGATGCAGATTACAGATGGACCGATGGACAAAGGGCCCGATGGGCCAAGGGACTGACAGACCAACCAACAGAACAACAGACTTGCCAGGTAGGACCTGTGAGAGATATTAAGGAAGTTTGTGGAGACAGTAAAATAACGGGTGGCTTGTCCTTTATATGCTCTGTAGTTTGCCCAAACGAAGCTGTGATTGGCTCCAGACCTCAAAACCCCAATCTCCTCATTTTCATTAAATATACTTGCAGTAGTCAAAGGTTAAATTTCACTCAAATACATTTACATTTTACACGGCTTTTATTTCTTTTCATTGCGATGTTTTTTTGGGAAAAAACAAACAAACAAACAAACAAAACAAAAAGATGCTGATCAGTATCACAAATATCACTTTATTAATGTACATAATGACAAGGAGGCCCATTGTTCAAAATGTTAAAATGAAATAAATAGATGTAGACAGTCTTATCATACTCAGATACTCAGAAATGCAGTGAAGTTAAATATATGTAAAGAACAGATTTACTTCTCGAGCTTCCCTTTGGGGTTAAGTGTTCTAAAGGAAGATCCTGCTTGTGGACAACAGATGTATTTTTGTATGCCATCTAATATTTTAAGCACCGACAGCCACTGATAGGGTTGTTTATCAGCACATAATGTGACTTCAAATACTTCAAAGACATATTTTGGGGACCTGAGAGACCTACATTAATTGGTTGAAAATTAAAGCGATGTTCTAATTATGTTACACTAATAAAAAAGCTTATTTGACGAACATCTTAGTTGTATATACTAGATATACATTCACTTTACTGTGTTTTCCTAATTTTGTGTGTTTGGTGAGATTTGAAGCAACTGAATATCAATTTCTTTTCCCATTATGACAAATCAAAGCACTTCTCACTATGGTTATTTTATTCAATCTTGTTATATTTTTTTCTCAAGGGTTTGTACCAAATGGTTTTTGATGACTTCTCTTATCATCTAGCCGTTGCTACTATGCTCCTTCATCAGTCCCCAAGGTCCTTCTGTCCAGGATCATCAGCCGAACACTGCAGTGACCGATTGAATCTGTCACACTTCAGATTACAGATGACACAAAGTCAGGTTCAAACTGTCTGACAGGACTGAGTCAGTGTCTTTTCCTCCCCTAAGATAGACCGGAGCAATCCAACTGCTGCGTTATAAACATGTTCAGGGTTGATATGGTGACTTACAGAGTACAAACCCTCACTCCATCTAATGTTCAGTTTTTAATGATGGAATCTGATTATAATCAGTGACAACTCCCCTTTACTATGGTCATTCCTGTGAGCAGTTTCAGTAAGTGGTTGGAACTTGACATGCAGTCTCTGGGGATCACGCCATTGAATCACTGTGAAGGCAGCAGTGAATTTCAGCCATATAGTTTTATGGCTTTACTAATGCTTTATTTTGTCAAGTCAAAATCGAATATGGTCTTCCCTACCCTCTCCAAAAAGACCGACTAATTGCTAAAATTTAATTTAACTTTATTTAAATAATGCAGAAAACACAGAAAGTAATTTCAGGGCACTTTTACAGAGGGAATGATTCCACATGAGCAAGCAGAAGCAACTGTAGAAAGGAAATAGTCCCATTTTTAATTACGGTATTTTTCAGACTGTTGGTCACAATTTTTTCATAGTTTGACTGGTCCTGCTACATATTGTCAGAAGCGAATTATATATCAAAATATTTAACGCGTATAACACAGCTGGTATTATGGTGAGCACCTGTCCTGTTCTGTTCACACAGCACAGCGCTTTAAACTCTTTTCCACTGATAGGATTGGGTATGAAGCCAGTCAGCTGTTAGCATAGGCACCTGCATAGGCATCAATCAGCTACTGGCTTAACGTCCATCAGCTGTGTGCTGTTAGCGCCAAGGAGTGCTCCTTGTCCCATACCTTGGCCTGTGGTGCACACGCCTAACCTGGTGCAGGTCGGCCGCAGAGAAGCGGGGCGGACATGATGTGGCCTACTGTCCGGTTCACGCCAGATGCTGCTGCCGCCGACGCAACCCTCCAGCTGGCTCAGCCTGGTGAGTCGAGACCAGGCTTGAGCAGTGGGTGCCGCAACATGCAGCGCCGAAACCCGGTCTCGACCCGCCAGATAGAGATAGATAGATCAGCTGGTTATCTTAACAGCCTCACATTTGACATTTCAGCGAGGGGCCAAAGTGTTGCAGAGAAAGGGCAGGCAAGTGTGAAGATAGTGACCACTGGTCATGAGAAATTACACTTCACAGTGCAGCTGGCATGGCAGGATTTTGTGAAATAAATTTCCAAATAAATGCAACTTATAGTCCAGTGCAAATTACATGTTTTTTCCTCTTCGTGATGCGTTTTTTGACTGGTGTGACCTGTACTCAGGAGTGACCTACCTATTAGTCTGGAAAATATGGTACTATTGATTCCAGAAGAGATCATTTGACCAGAGAAGAATAACAGTGAGAGCCGTAACTTTAAACATATTTTATTGAATGCTGAAATGTTTACCATCAGATTGGGAATAATATTTTTGATTTCACCATAAATTAAAACTAATTCTGTGTTCTGAGTTTAGTACACCGCAAACAATTAAGTGAAGAGCCACTTGGCCACTTTTTCAATTTTTATATTTTACATATTGTACCTCTGCTTCCCTACAGTAAGGTGCAGTTTAAGTTTCTAGTTTCAGTTTCTGTGATATGCAGTTTTAACTGTAGCAGGCTTGGGCAGTGGCCCAACCGTGTTCCTGGATGGTCGGGGATCACTCTTCTTCTGATATCTACCCTTCAACCTGTTAGGCATGGGTGGTTCATGAAGGGGAATGCTTCAGGAGACATAGCTCTACTGGTTCTGAAGACACAAACAATACCACCATGACTGGGTAGCAATCCTCTCCGGATAGGCAGACCTCTATATGTAAATATAAAAAAAATAACATTTTGAATATTAAAGATAACCTGAGATGTTGACAACAACTATCGGAAAATGCACAATTTTCTAAACGACTTCATTCAACAAAGTTTGAGCATTCCTTCACTGGACACACATAAGCAGTCACACACGCAGGACATTTACCGTCACTAACCTGAAATTATTTTACATTTTTGGAGGAAACCAAAGTACACACACACAGATGAAGAGCAGGTAAACTCCAACCTGGACTCCCAACTTCAATGTTGCTGTTGACTGTGGAAGACTGGATCATGGTAGGACGACACGGGGTTAAATCTTGACCGATATGATGGTCCAAACAGAAAAGAAGTGGGATGAATGAATGAGTTACTGAATTGATTAATCAATAGGGCCACGTTCCTTTTGTCCCCCTCAATGCACTTGAGCGCAGCTCTCTTGGATGAAAAGCCTGCGTATCATCACTGCACTCATCCAGTTTCTTTACAGATTTTTCTGTTCTTATCTTACTTTCACTCAGGGAAGCTTCATCTTGTCACAATCATTGAAAGCTTGGGTACAATGACCTGTTGGTCCTGTGAGCTATTCTGAGTGTATGGACTTCGGCCTGCTGTCTCAGTGTGAGGATGTGTTGATTATTGGTAAAAGCAGTGTTGTCAGGTCAATGTATTAGGCCAACACAATACATTTCCAAGGCTTTCTGTATTTATTTTGCCTTTACCTGGGATGATCAGCATGGCCTTCATTCTGAAGGATTAAAGTTTATTTAGCCAACTGGTGGATTTATCAGTGATACAGCTCTGTTGTTCAAATTTCTATTTTGCAGTGAGTCTGAATGGCTCATCTGCAGTTTAATTTATTCTATGTGAGAGCATTGCAACTCTAAGCATCATATTTTTGTGAATAAATAATTAATGTAACTGGAAATGGCTGGGAATATATATATATATATATATATATATATATATATATATATATATATATATATATATATATATATATATATATATATATGCCTCTCTTTGGCAGGTTAGATTTAAAATTTTGTGTTAATATCTATTCATTTTGGCCATATTCATTGTGTTTGGTATTTATGGTAAAAAAAAGAAAAAAAACAACCTGTCAACCTGGTATAAAAATGTCCCTAATGATTCCTGGAGGTTAAAGCACTAGCTCAAATGAGAGCACGCGAACACGCCTTCTGTAATCCCCCAGCACTTGCACTGAATATACAGTGCATGTTATTAAGCAGCTTCCTTGTTAAATAAGTCTATCACCATCTCCTCCAGAGTATTAGCCATTAGCTTTTTATCCCTCCGTCACTCTCCTGGGAGCCAGAATAAAGACGACTGAGGAGAATCTCTCTTAATGTCACAGGCTTCTGTCCCTGTCTGCTCTTCCTCTGCTCTCGTGGACGCTTTGTCTTCATATGAGCATGAAGATGTCTTCAAAGTATGAACAGATATGTGTGCATGTGTGTGCACACGCATGCACAGCAGCGTGTGACATTTGTTGTCAGAGTCCAGCTGAGCTGATGTACACTCAGGCACATTAGAATAAAGGTCAAGGAGTTAAACATTAACTCCCACCGCAGTGTGATGCATGATGGGACGCACGTTATAAAAGAAAGAGAAAGATTATATTTGTAATATTTGTGATCTGCTTTCAATAAAAATCTCATACACCTGAGAGAAGCTCAGTGCTAATAAATACATCTTAGTTCATGAAGCTCGGATGGTTTGCAGGCATGAACCCATAACTGGAGGCACCAACATCCACTGCCCATCCACCACCATCCACTAGTATCGAATATATTAAGTAATAAAGTCATCTTTTTTAAATGTCTGTTTCTTTGCCTAAGTTCATGGTTTGGATTTCTATTGTCACCTCATTTTGACTTGACTCTCTTGATTTGAATTTGTGCAATTCTTCTTTTTTTGTTTTCTCTTGAGAAACAACAATCTGGTTTGATCCATGGCTCCATCTGTGCATGTGTTCTGTTTTCAGGCTTGTAGTTTGTTCAGTCGTGGTGACAATAACTTTAATAATTTTTAATGTGAAAAACACAGATATTCCTGCACACATGAATAATAATGATGCATTAATGGATGTGTAGATCCTCAGCCAATGTTTGACAGGTCTACATTGCACTTGGACATATTGTGTTGCTCATACATGTGTGGAAGCGCATCACCTGTTATTTGCTCAGTTATTTGAGAATGATTTTTAACAAAATGATTTTTATTCTCCTTCCTTCTAACACACGTCATGCATGATTCAACCTTGCTGTAATGCACATGAAGAGTCCTACCTCTCTGCGTCAATGGTCATTTCTTCCTCTTTCTGTCTGTTTGTTGTTTTTGGGCATGCTCCTGTTGAGGTCACATGTCAACTTTGCACTGATGTTACTGATTTCGCACTCATTCTGCCTGAATTCTTTTAGTTGAGTTTGCTGATTCATTTAAAGTCACATTTGGTGTATTTCCTATAGGCTGCATCAGCCAGCCTTTTGCTAATTAGAAAGCGTGGGCGAGCCTCACAATGCTGTCACTGTTGACCTTATCAGGAGCAGCTTCTGCCTCACACACCTCACAGCAGGCCCTGTCTTCACAAATCATTGCTCCATATTAGTAATGTCGCAGCGCGAGCTGCTAATTATTAACTAAATTTGGCCTCTTTTTTCATTTCCCTCTGTCCAATTTCTCTTGCAGGTTTCTCCATTTAAGATAATTACATTTGCTGAATTAAGGTGGAGTGCCATTGGACTCTTATTAAAAGTGCAATAAGTCAAGTTCACACCGGGTTTTTTATGGCAAGTGCTTCTTTTGTTTCATGAGCTTTCTTCATTTTCCATACCATTTGTGTGTGTGTGTGTGTGTGTGTGTGTGTGTGTGTGTGTGTGTGTGTGTGTGTGCGTGCGTGCATGCGTGTGTGCGTGTGTGTGAAGGTCTTTGAGTCTTAGTGCTGCATGCTGGTGGGGAAATATTATATAAAGATCATTAGTTAATTTACAGAGGAACCCACCACTGTAAACAGAATGTAGGAGCTACTATGAAAGGTTATCTCTGAACTTGATAAACCAAAAGAGAAATTATGCAATAATCGTTTTATTCACTTTGAGAGAAGAAGTTTTATTACCTGGCAGACATTAGGAGTTCTCCCTCCTTTCGACTTAATATTACAGGATTGCTCATTTCAAATATTGAATGCCTCATCAGTCATGTAAACAAAAACTAAGGTTGTTTTTTTGTGCTGCTTCTCAGCTCAATGCAACATCCAGCTCCTGAGTAAACATTCAAACTCTTAACTATTTGTCGAGTCAGTGTCTTTAAGTATTTCTTTAAACATTATCTATATGCTATTCACAAGGAAATACAGCAAGCTGTAACATGGCAAAAGAAAAGAAAAAAATCTTTGGACCGATTGTATATGTGTGTGTGTGTGTGTGTGTGTGTGTGTGTGTGTGTGTGTGTGTGTGTGTGTGTGTGTGTGTGTGTGTGTGTGTGTGTGTGTGTGTGTGTGTGTGAGTGTGTCAGGGTTTTCCTTCAGGACAGAAGAGGTCAGTTATAAAGTCAGGAAGTGGAAGTGTGTTTCTGCCCCCGTCAGGGCTGCAGTGAGTGGATTAACTTCCTTCTGATGTCAGCTTGTCTGTTTGTTGCTCTCTATATCTTTCTTCTCCTCATCTTTCTTTCTGCCCTCAGGAGCTGGTGGGCCACATGTGTCCCGAGATCATTTCTAAAACATGTAACCGAAGGAAAAATCAACTGCAAAGTCTCCTGAAATGTAATAAAAATGAATGTATTTGAATGTGTAAATAATGAAATACATCTAGTTTACAGCCTTCAGCTCGATATTTTTGTTCAATCCCTGTAATTTATGCATTATAAGCCATGCGCTATGATCCATGCGGCTTATACAATGACGCAGCTCATATATGAATTTTTTAGGGCTAACTGGCTTCATGACAGGGATACCTTTCCAGGGCTTTATTTACTTTTCAAAGAGCTCCATCTCAACCCCACACGCATCTCCTGTACCCATGGGAGGCTCATCGTCTGGGCCACACAGCCTCACCTCCAGAGCTCCACTCTCCTCCAGCAGCTCCAGCCTCACACTCCACATGCGCCACTGCTCAGGCCGGGTTGGGCACACCGTCTCTAACTATGGTAGTAGTTCCAATTCCCATCAATCATGTTATTTATTCTGAAACAATTTGGCTCTCTGGTAAACATGTTTGTTTGTTGGCCCCATTACAACCACAGTTTACCTGATGGACTACCCGACTGTGGGACAGGAAGTTCCTGGTTGGAACTCCATCATGTCTCTAGCGTGTGGATTCATGTCTCGTTTGCTTGTTACTCCTCTTTTCTCTCTCCAAACACCAACCAGAACAGCAGAAAGTCACCTCAGCGCCTGCTTCTACATGTTTCATGCCAATCCAACCAGCACTTTCTACTTCCAACAGCACCTCCTCCATTGTGTGGTCATCCCTGAGGTCATCAGGAGTGGTCCTCCCTCCAGTGCCCACCCTATGACTGGTCAAAAATAATTATGGTTCTCATGTGAAGTCGCCAAACCCAGGTTGTAGTGTTCTTGACAGGAAGGTAAAGGCTGCTGCCCTCACTGGGCTGTGTGTCCCTTTTAGCTGTGCAACTGTCCTTTCCGTCCATTGGGCCCCTTTGTTTGCTCCTGGAAGGTGTCACCTGTTGCTCATTTGTTAATTGATTGACTGCTGCTCAGGGTTGTTCAGTGTGTCTGTTGCGTTCAGGGGCAATGGGAAATAAAAGAAAGAAAAGCTCATATAATGACTTCCTTAAGACATCCCGTGTAAAACACAGAAACTTTAAACACAATGAATAGAATAAAACATGCAGCCAAAGTTAAAACAAGTAATAAAAGGCCATGGCAACACTGACTCTGTCACATCTTCCTGAAATCTTCAGCGATGTTGAAAGACCTGAATGAAACTGGATTACAAATGCCCTGGCAGCCCAAACATTGACCCTTCATTTTGAAGAGAAATTGAAAAGCAACCTCATCTATAGTTTCAGCATGAGCTTGTGTTGGAGCATCCTCATTCACTAGAAACAATCTTATTTTCCTCAATAAATCAAGTCCTTCCTCAATAAACACTTTCATGGAAAGATGTGTCAGCACAAAGGGAACTGCATTAAGATGAATCTGTCTTGTTTTCAACAACAATAATGATTTCAGATTCGTTTCACATCAGAAAGTTTGAATTCAACTAAATCATTAGTGGAAACAACCTGCTTCAAGGTTTCTTATTGTAAAGTTTGTATCAAGTAAACTTATCACAATTTTAGTTAGTTTTGTGTGCACTGGGAATCTTGTTGTTAATTTTTTCTGGTGTGACTTCTTGTTGACATTACTGAGGAAAACAGCTTTCTGAAGAGCAGACAAGAAGACACGGTGGCCCTGTGGCTATAGGTGGACCTCGTCCAATTATCTGTAACTAAAAAAAGTGCAAAAAACATGATTAATCTTTGGTTTTACAGCCAATGGTATAAATAAGGTCATTTCAACCTCATTTAACAATTTGTGTTACATTTTCTGTAATTAATCAATGAATAAATACATATAAAGATGAAAATCATCACATTTTCGGAAAAAAAAAATCTGCTTAAATTAAATCTAGAAATTTCCATCAATTAGCTTGGCCACAATCTGGCACTCTGGTAGTCAGGATGGATTTTCTGTGGCCCGAAACAATGATGAAAGTTGCTCATCCCTGCTATGAATAGGTCACTGTAACCTAGGGTAGCTTCACTCCTACACTGTCCACTCCACTCCGAGCTCACCACATTTTATTTCTGTTGATCCAACAACTGAACGCTGGTCCTGAAAAACAAATGAAGCCTGAGGTGGTTAATGTACAGTGTGACGTGGTGTAGGACTAACCAGCGGACCGGATACAAGAAGTGAACCGTATAACCGAGGGGGTAGGAATGAGGGGGACACATATTGGAAACCTGATAGATCTGTAAATAGTGTGAGCAGAAATACTTTATGTCATAAATTAACTACACTCCCCAATACCCCACCTGGTTCCTATGCCTATGCGTGTAACCATAGCAACATGTCTTCCTCAGCACCGCTGCTTTCTGTTGGTGTACAGGGAAAAGCAATTACATGTAAATACAAAAAATAGAAATTCCAAAACAGCACATGTAGGATGATGCTGCATTACCTGTGTGTGTTTGTGTGGTTTGGTTTGGTTTTGTCAGATTGAATGGGTTTCTGAGGTTGTCAGTGTTTTTTTTGGAGACAGAGTGCTCCCAAACCAGCAGCTGTTTAACAGTGGTGGTTTTGATCTCTTCTCAAGGTGCAGAGTGAAAATGAACCAAACCCAATCCTGATGTCTCAATGTTTTTATACTCAGTGTCTTGAAGATATAAATGCATGATATGAGTCTGGAGCTGTCTCTCCATGGTTATGTTTTTACTCACTCTGAACTGATTCCAATTTAGAGATCATATCGTCTCGATTACATGAAGACTGAATAAAGTGATCAGATTTAGGTTTATCTGTGCCAGGAACATCTCCCTATTCAGTGGATCAATCCAATCATGCTTTGTGATGATCAAGTGTGTGCTCCAACGCGTGGATTTAGTCAATCCCATTCAAGGTAGGCCCTCCATTTGACCCTCCCACAACAAGGCAGCTCTGCTCTGGCACATGGTATCATGAGAGGAAGTACTTCCTCCTCTTCCCAATATGTGCATGTGAGGTCAGAGCCAGTCCAACTCACACAGACACATATTGAAATGGCTGAAAACCAAGAAAACGCTGCATTAGACGGCAATAAATGTTAATGCTTTTGGACCAATGAGACCCATCTGAAAGTGTTGAAAAACTGTATAATGCAACCCCTTTAAACAGTTATATAACAGACATGAGCAGTGAGGAGAATCTGACTCCAACTATGGAGACCAGATAAGAACAGTGTGGACTGGACTCAGAAAGAAGGATGGACAGGAACCATAACTCCGGTTGTGAAGGGACCCGATCAGATCAGAATCTGGTGAACTGTCTAAAAAAAGCGTTGTTGTTTCTCCTAGGCTTTCATTCCCATGATTTGTGTTCATGTAAGCACAGCTGTACACTGCAGGGTAATAAAGATCCACACTAACACACTTCGTCCTCGGATTTCTAAGCAGCCACATGTTGACACTTCTCTGCAGGGAGTGAACCACAGGAAGATATACATTACTGAACTATGTTTCAGTTGAAGGATAAACTGTACACACGAAACACGCATGCACATCTCACTCTCATACTGCATTGTAATCCCATCTGATTGAATAATATTTCAAACCAAATACCTTTAACCATATCCAGCATACGAAATGATCTGCTGTGTTTTGGGTACCACTGTGTCCAATAGTGAAGTATGAGGCCGAGTATGACTTCCTGGAAGGATTGTCTGTATTTTCAGAAATTTAGTTGCATGTTTGTTTTCTTCATGTGAAGCAAGCTAATGATCATCTTCTATTTTTTATATTTTCATTTGGATGCACTGACCAGGTTCCCCGAATGTTGGGAAGTGAAGTTTCATCAAAGCAAGGAGGCAAACAATGATCTTGATGTAAACATAAGCATTTAAATACCGTACATGATTGATATACAAATACATTTGTAAATTTGAGGGAAAGAAAGGAAATGCAGAGATTTGCAAATATTTTAATTTGCCCAAGTTGAAATCACTCAATGTTAGGGGAAAAAAAGCCATTTGTACATACTTTGTTTTCAATAAGGAATGACAACATTATTTTCTGTGATATGTTTCAAATAGAACATGTCTCTCATTGTCTGCAGATCTCTGAAATAACACATCTGGACCTTGAAAACTGATAAACTTACAGCTTGAAAGAAAATGGATTGCTGGTAGACACGCAGAGTGGTTTTATCAAATGAAAAAATATGGCATGAATTATTAGAACAATGGAACTGGACTGATAAAGTCATGTTTGCCGTAGATTACTGCACCAAATGTCATTAAATGGATGGAGCACAATACTTGTCATTCAACACTTCTCATTCAAAGTATATTCAACACTCTGCTCAATGTTGTCCAAGACCTACGTCGGAAATATAGCTCAGGCCTGAGCATTCCGAGGGCCAGAGGCAAAACACTCCTCCTTTCCTGACACTATTACTATTGCACATGCATGCCTGTCAGCTCCTCTGGAACAGTTCATTAGAATGGGTAGAAGGGCTAAATTGATGATGCACCTGCCCTCAATGCAGATAAGTCTGTACTCTCCTATTAGAGTCATGCTCTTAAAAAAGAGAAATAGCTGAGGACTGCAGAGGAGTCGTGATCTGTGTCCCTCATGCAGGGGGCTTGTCAGTGTGTCGGCACCTGAATAACCTTAATTTGAATGAATGAGGCATCCACTCCTTCATCTATTGCATCCATGGGACCAACATTAGTGCAGTTTTTTTCTTCCATGAAAGGTCACCCACTCCCACAGATTGTGACTTCACAACAACCTAAATAACTTCAGTCACCTGTGAGGCATATCAACGTTCCCCTCATCCACCTCCTCTGGTTTCTTGCTTCCTCTTGTAGTCATGATGCTCTTGTACTCACTGAGGCAGGGCTAGATTTCTGACACCAAATGATGCTCTTCTACTCGTTCTGTCAGCATCCCACTTCTGACAACAAATCTTAGCCTCGGCTCCCCGATACGGCCCAGACTGGCCGTAGAGCAGTAGGGTCAGTGAGTAGCAAAAGGAGATGATCGAGTCAGATTGTTGGATGGGCCAAGTCTTTTTTTTTTGTTTTAATTTTCAAAATACAAAAAGTCCATTGTGCAATAAAGTAGAATGGAGGATCAACAAGAGTTTGGGTTCTCCAGCAGCATAACCAAGAATAATGTTCACAACCTCCTTAAATACAGTTTGTTCAATTTGATGAAACCATTAAAAACTCCAGAGGTGATATCAAGAATGTTAACTTTGTCAAAACTAAGTTAACAACCATTTCAATACAAAACCATAACCATAAGTTAAATAAAAGAAAGTTCATGTTACAAAATAAACCTCAAAACCAAACATCTAAATAATAAACTAAATCCTAAACCCTGCTAAAACTAAATGCAATACCAGCAGCATGTACGTCCTCTTGGTTCAGCGTGAAACCATTTCAAGGTGTCTGCTCCCTGGAGGAATCGTTTGACTCTGTATCAATCCCTCAAAGCCTGAAGTCTTTTAACTCCTCAAGACAAGATATTCTGTTTGTAAGCATTGTTATCATATTCAGGACTTGTTCATTGTGGTGTGCATATTACCTTTGTGTGAGTGTCAGGACATGCAGGTCTGATGGGGAATGAGGCAGCAGATAAGGCGGCTAAACAAACTTTGGTAAGAAGCAATATTGATGTTAAACTGCCACTTTGGAAACATTTGTAGAAATCTCTAAAATGAATTAAGATCATGGAGGAGTGGCAGGGCAGATGGAGAGCAGAAATGCGGGGAAGGTTTTAATTTAATATACTGAACACTGTAAAATCACCAGGTCCTAAATTAGGAACGTCTCGGAAAGAACAAACAGTCTGTAATAAAAGTATGTTGGGGCACACAAATTTAAACAGTACAATACACTTAATAGGGAAACACAAGACAGGGTTATGTGAACAATGTTGTACTGAAGAGACAGTTGTACATGTTTTATTTAATTGTCCTAGTTTCAATGAAGAAATGGCAGTTCTGGAAGCTGAATTGAGAAAGGAAGGAGTTCACCACTTTACAATTAATACAACTGGAAAAAGCTACTCTCATATCACATATATTGCACAACGCTCAATCCATCATCATGTTGCCTCCACAGATGAACCGCCTGACTGATGGCGCATGCCGACTGGACCAACAGCAACAACAAAAGTTAACATTAAATTCTTTTAAAACGACAACCATGTGCAATCTTCATGTGAAATATTTTGCCTTATCCGTAAAGTGCTGTATGTTATAGTGCTTTGTCAATATCTAAAGTGCTGGTTGTCAAGTGCTGCAAATGATCATGTGGATAACAAACTGGCTGTGTGTTATATTACACCTTGTGCAAACAATGGGATATAATATTCCAGTGTCAGAACAGCTTTTACTCTTGGAACAGGAAGAATCTCTAACTGTCGCTGCCTTTATTGGACGCTGGCGGCTGCCATACACCACCGGGGGGGAACGCACAAATAGAGAGAGAAGAGAGAAGATTGAGGGGAGAGGAGGGTAGGGAAATGTGTGTGTGTGTGTGTGTGTGTGTGTGTGTGTGTGTGTGTGTGTGTGTGTGTGTGTGTGTGTGTGTGTGCGTGCGTGCTAATTACCGTTAACACACCGATCCAAACACTTTCCAACACTAAACGAAATTGAGAAGCACTGTCTGCATATTAACATGTTTTTCGAGCATGTAAGTATTTATTGCATGGAGGCGTCATGTTGAAGTTGTGCTCGTTTGCAATTTCTAAGTTTTGCAACAACAGATGACTATAAATGTCAATGTTATCACAGACAAAGGGAAGAATTTGGAGTTCTTTGGAGTTTGATCCCACTGCTTTAACACGATAATCCTTGGATGTTTTTAATCTAAGGGCTACGTATTACACAATTTTATCTCAAGTGGGCAAGACTGATAAAATAATTTTTGTCACTTTTGGACAAAGCTAATTATTGTGCTTCTATTTAGTATAAAGAGGCATCATTCAAATTTTTATATTTTAGAAATCTGAAAAGTTAATACAATTCTGATGAAAAATGTCAATGTCCTCGGTCTTCTGACTGTGTGTTGTCATAAATTGACTAACATGGTGGCTTACATGCTATTTCACCAACTGGTCAGCTTAGGTCTCATTAATGTCTTAAACATTACATTCACAACTAAATGCCTGGAATAGAAATATTTCAGTCAAAGTCAATGGTGTAATTTGTACACCTTGAAATGTCATTCTCGTTTTGGACCGTGAGACATATGTTTGACACCACAGCAAAGAAGCATCATTAATTTATAAGAAGAGATAACTGATTTTTTAACTAACTTTGAAGTATTCAATGCAGAATCCAATACAGAATATCTTTGAGCATATTACCAGCGGGTGGCTGTGACAGAGAACGTTTCCGTCTGTGTAGTCATGATCCTTTTCTAGATGACCTGATGCTTCCTGCTGCCACCACACGCTTCGAATGATGAGATTTACTTTGAAAATTACTTTAAAATGACACATTGCTTTCTACCAGTGACAGATGAGCTCAGTCACGATTGATATTTCCCAGAACACCCAGATGGTCAGTCCAGCCTTATCCTGAACTCACCACGTCTGTCCTGTTTATTCCACCGAGGTTGTGAGTTTCATACTTATGTGATTGTGATTAAGGAACTGATATTGTTTGATTGGATTTGGTGAAACTCCCGATGCTGTGATATCTGAACTGTGGTCATCTAAGTGAGGAGACGTGAACTGAATGTGCCTAGTGAGGATCCAGCACAATGACAGAATGATGAGCTGTGAAGGATTCCATGTTTACACCTGAAGATGATGCTGAGAGCTCAACATGCAGCAGCTTTACAACACTGGAACCAATGAGCAGCCTCTAAAATGAACCTGTTATAGTTAGACACAACAGAGAAAAAGTAACAAAACTACACCATATATTGCAATGTTGAGCGATTTACAGTCCAGATGTAAAATCAATTCACTCAGTTTGAACTTTAAGATTCACTCACCTACAAACCGGTGTACCACTATCCCAGTGAGTTCAACCTTGAATCCAAATATCCTGATTCTTTTTCTAATCTTTTCTATTATAACTTGCTCTCCTGTGTAAATCTGGCTATGTTGAGTTCCTGTATTTCTGCCAGACTAATAATTTTGTTTATAAAAAAACAAAACAAAACAAAGCAAAAGAAATACTGCATTGGTGCTGATTTTCTTAGTGTGCCTTTGGTCTATTTCTGTGTTTTTTTTAAATGGAGCTCAGCGTGCTTCTCCAGTACTCCCCCATATAGATGTTTAATTGGGTACCTTGCAGCAACTTAAAATGGCAGCTGATTATGCTGCTGTTTTGGGTGAGGGTGGCCCACATTGTTAACGCTGCACTAATTAAATATTTCCATTGAAAATGGGTCAGTGTGTAATGTGGAAGATGTCACACATGGTTTCAGATTTAATGCCTGCTGGTTTGCTATTCACTTTCTCTAGTCTCATCAGCCTTTCTTCCGTCTGCAGCAGGAAGCCAATTTCAGTGCAGAATGAAATGAAAGTGTGCGTACAGCGGCTGCTCAGCAGCAAACAGCAAACAGGCACAGCCAGACTGTTGTCGCTCAACACAGTGAACAGTTTACTGCAGTCATTAAGTAATAGGGATAAACTGATATCACTTTTTTTAAAATGAGAAATATGAGAGCTAACCTTTAGCTACTTGGTGATAGCAAGTACTGATACAAGTACTTAATAAATGCCATAGAGCCTCTTTCATATTCCACATGCAAACACTATGTAAAGGCTATGCATTGTCGAGAAGCACCTCCACACAGCCCGTATCAGCACTCCGTGCACCTCCAACAGCCTCACAGTCAACAGAATGCACAGCGCAGAGTGCAGTGTACTGTAGCCTGAAGGACGGCGCTCGCTGCGTTCCACGCACACACTCTAGCTCGCTGTTAATGAGTATATCCGTTATATTTCCATCAAGTGGAGTGTAGCACATTTGAAGAATTTCCCCTGGGGATTGGTAAAGTCATTCTAATTCTGACACAGCATTGTTGGTGTATGAGGCTTGAAACTCTTTAGCATGTAGCATTGTTGGGACATGAGCCTTGAAACTCTTTAGCATGTAGCATGTTGTACGGCTCCGCACCACTGCATCCATTGAGCAGTTTAATGAATGAGAGACATTGGGCCAAGTCTGCTGGTCCAAATGTTTCTGGTGATTAAGTTGCTGGTGTGATGGTGTCCTTGGATTGCAGTGAAAGCCTGAGACCCCGGCCTGCTCTGAGGTTTTTTTTCTCACTCTGATGGTTTCAACAAGAACATCAGAATGAGCAGTTTTATAGAATTAAGAACACATCTGGAAAACCTCCCATTTCTTTAGTTTGTTTTCAATGCTCCAGCTTCTTTATGTTAGTGAGAGAGGAGGCCTTGTTTATTCTCAGTCAGAAATTACAGAGGGGGTCTGAAGCCTTTCTTTGAGGCATTTTGGGGGCGCTCCAATGAAAACAATGGAATCCGCAGCCCATGCGGTTGCCCTTTATCTTCATGTTCACACAGGTGGATGTTTCGATAAGATGAGAAGCTGCTGTTGTGTTTTGGGCTGCATATTTGCACGACATTGGCATGGCAAGAGAGTGGAACAGATTCCAGAGCATCGTTTTTAAAAGGCCCCACTCTCCTCACCCAAGTCCAAGAAAAACACACCAACAACTGGCCTGGCTCATAACTAGATCATTGTTTCTAAAGGTAATGTTAAATCAGCATTCAGCAACAAAATCCTGCTATACGAACACACAGGTTTTCATTTACATTGATAATATGAATGCAAAGGTTTTATCCAAAGTTAAGCTGAAGTGCATTGTACACATAACAGGCCATGACAGGACAGCTTGTCTGACCTAACTCTCCAGTTGGAACAATTGCTTAAATAGGTTTTTAATCATTCTTACTACTATTATAAATATTCTTTAAATATTTCATTGGCTTTACTATAAACACTAGCAACATGTTGCTTTGCTACATTTCACAGACACTTTCAAGATGGTATTCTCAGTCACATTCATGACATCAGTATGGTTTCTCACTTAATAGTTATGCTTGAAAACAGTTATTATATATCACATACTTTAGGGCTGTCTCATAATTGTTGTCCAAATTCCATACATACAATAATAAATGGAAGACTGCAAATGCAGACATGAACAGAGAATAAAGTTCAAAAGCTTTATTTTGAAAAGCAGGTTTTTAAACCAGGCTAAAGTATTCAGGGTAAGGGTGATCCAAAGAGTAATCCAAAACACAAGCAAGAGTAAAAAAAAAACCAAGCATCAACAAGGGAAAGCATTGGGTTGTCTAGACACAAAGGTACAAAGATTATCTAGCACAGAAACATGAAGGAAGAGTTTCTTTACACAGGGGAAGTGAAATGCAGGTGAAACGCATTAGGCATGAGTCACGTCATCCCATACACTGAGGAAAGGCAGACAGGAAGACATCTGAGTGTCAAAATAAGACAGGAAGTAAAAAAAAACTGAATGACATGACACAGGTAGGACTGCAAACTTTTTTTTTTCCCCCTTGTCCTGTTCGGCAGCTTAGGCAAAGCTTAGGTGTGTGTGTGTGTGTGTGTGTGTGTGTGTGTGTGTGTGTGTGTGTGTTGCCACCCAGACCTGGGGAGGTACTGGTCAACCCCCCCAGACAGCCACACCCCTAACCAGGAAGCACCAGAGGGAAAACACAGAAAAGACCACCCCGAGCCAGGAGGAGCCCACAGGAAAAGGAGAAGGGAGGCAGGGCTCCTGGCCCCGAACCAAGCCGCCAAGCCGAGACTGGATGGAGCAGGGCCCGCAGGATGAGCAGGCCAGGAGCCCTCCCCAGTCCACCCGGGGAAGACCTCCCTCCACCACCCCATAATGCCACCACCAACCTCACCCTGCAGAGTCAGAGAAAGTGCCAGCCGCTGTGCCCAGGACCAGCAGCCCCCCGGCCAGGAAGAACAAAGGCCCGTCTGAGTCCGGTTGGAGGACAGCTAACTAACCCCGGAAGCCCTGCAGCCCTACCACCCACGTTCTCACCCCCTGCCCACAGCTACTCTCCCCGGACCCCTGGACCCCTTCGGAGACTGTACACAAAGTTTATTAAGTACAGAACGTGACCTGACAGATCTTGCTTCGGAAACCCCATTTACACGACAACGATTGCAAGTGAAAATGCAAAGGTTTTGTAGCGTTTTGGGTGTTTGTGTGGTTGGGGCCACTGAAAACGCAACTTTTCAAAAACATTCTGACCCCATCTTTGTAGAAATGCGAAAACCCACAGACCTGCAGAATCCCCTGAGGACTCAGTGGACATACTTGGAAAACGTTAGTTACTTATAGCTGTCATCTTGGTGGAAATTTAGAACACTGGTACCATCATAGACATTACACTGAGTAAACCATTTATAGTTTGTTGTTTTCTGCATTTCTGCAAAACTCTTGGAGCTTGAAATCATTTAAATTCTTGGATTGTGAAACAAGCTCCTCACTTATAACGTATCTATTGTCTTATCTATAATAACAAATATAATAGGATCTCAATATGGTTCTGTCAGGTTTGTTTTACTTGCACAATTAAACAATTCCATGTTGACCCAGTAGCAGATCCATGTTTCCATCTTCAACTGCGGGAGTTAAAAAGAAAAGTTGATAGTAATGAAATGTTTTTCTCCAAGGCATAATCCCATAATTTTCATATAATGGCTGTAAATGGCTGTTTCTTTCTCTCATGCATCCAGATTTACTCACTACAGATTTCAATTTACTTCACAATGCTGATAAAATTGGGGTGCCTCAGCTTTAAACAAACTAAATCAGTACAATCAAATGCATTAAAAATCGGCAGCAGCAGCAAAATGGAAATCTTTAAAAAGTGTTTACACGTTTGATTAACTTTCAGGAGGGTTAATTAATTCATTCGCTCAATTAGTTTGCACAAAATTATGAAAATGAGGGCATGGATTAACTAAAGCAAGGGCAGCAGCTCTATCTTGTGTGCTCGCAATATCATCTTGTGCCGCTCTGATATAATAACACAAGACTTTGAAATATATATTTTAATTCCCCACGCCCACTCATAGACTCCATACAAAGTAGTTTTAATTATTACAACCATTTAAGACCCTTCATCTAAACTCTTAGCTCCAAGTGGTCGTCGAGCCGGAGTAACACCTCTAAAATCCGACTTTCATGGGGCCTGACTGTGTGCCAAGTGACATCTCTTAAGCTTCGGGATGAGAGGCAGCACTCTAACTTAAAATCAGAAAATAAAAGGAGCACATTCTGATGCAGAGGCAGCTTATGCTTAAAGACAAATGTTTTCATACAAGATGCCACAAGTAATCACATCTGAAGGCAGCAGGGTAATGAAGTTGAGGCGAGTTGATATTAAGATAAACTGCAATATCTTAAAACCTATAGCAGAGCCTGTGAATAATACATCTCAATTGCAATTCTGAAGTATCTATTGCCTCAGCGCTCCTCCCTCTTCTGGGCCAGCATATATCTCCAAATGTTATTAAAGCTTTGTGAGACAGAGACAGATATTGGAAAAAGGGAATTGTGAAGAATGTCAGCCTGACTTTATAAGAGTGTGTGTTGTGGGAATGTAGATGAGTATGAATGACACAGAACTGTGTTGGAGAGCTACACTTTAAATAAACTGTGAAAATCGTTCTTTACTTGTGGAGAGTGCAGGAAAAACCCTATATTCTACTGCCTCTTACTTTCTCTGAAACATCTTCATTTTCCATTCATTTTCTGCCAAGGAAACATCTCAGAATGGTTTCACAACCACAAGTTTTACTATTTTGACGGTAGTGTGCTGTCTTTGACGGCTCAGGAATCTTCTTATCAAAGTGGAGGATGACCACACATTATATCAGTGGCATTTCTAAGAGATGGTCCAACAGCAATAACACTGAACTGAATATGTTTCACTATGTCTATGAGAAGGTTTGGTCAAAGAAGCTATCACAAGTAGAGCACAAAGGCCAACATGAGTCACGTCACGAGAGCATCAGCACATGTTAGCTTTTTCCTGCAGGTTCTGCACCAGTGCAAAGTGTTTCTACCTTTCATATTGGATTACCCCTCTTCTTTTCCAATAACTTGGAGCATCAATCTTTCTTTATTCAACCTTCATAGATCTGATCCCTGATTAGCCAAAATATTAAAGTGAAGCGTCCGTTTTCACTAATGCTCCAGGTCCTAAAGAGTCTGTTGTTTCAATGTTTTGACATTCCAAAATACATTCAGGCAACATCAGTGTAGAAACCTGGCAACCAGTCTGTTAATTGTACTGACAATGTGTCACTAATTTGTACCATTGCCAGCAATTCACTAAATACTATTTAGCATCAGGTACTGTAGATTTATCATCTCATCACATGCACTGAAATACTGCATATACAACAAAAACAGTTTGATTGTGCTGAATGCAGTTCAAACCTGTGTCCTGTGACCTCTGACCCTCTCAGTAACAGAACACTCAGCCCTCTGAGTGCCTTTGTCACAGTGTGTTGTTTGACTTGGTTGATCCCCACTCCATACCAGCTTATAAACTTATACAAGTTTCTCTTTGTTCATATTTCATACCTGTGACAATAGAAACAGAAATGAGAGAAGACCACATAAAGGAACCCTGATCCAAGGCACAAAACATCTGAATGTGAATACATACAATTCACTTTTCATTGTTTCCATATGTCACATTCAATATTTCAGACACTAATCAATGAGAGAAAACTTCCTCCCATAATGGCTCCGTCATGTAATTTGGTTGCTGCATGTGACACATTTTGATCATTTAAAGTGGTGACAGGTTGCAAAGCTCACGCTCATGCTAATGCTTGCGGTACTATTATGTATGACTGCTCAGCAGACTCACAGGGACAGGAAGAAGAAAAAACATGAAAGCTGGTCACCATGGTTACTAAAGAGAGACAGAAATATGATGACAGATGAACCTTAAAAACACTTGTGAAAATAATGGGGGGGGGGGGGGGGGAACCCAGAAAGTACTCCAGTACTTGTTAATCCATCCAGAATGAATGAGAGAGAGAGAGAGAGAGAGAGAGAGAGAGAGAGAGAGAGAGAGAGAGAGAGAGAGAGAGAGAGAGAGATTGACAGTGTTCATGCGGCAGTTAGCTCTCCTCCTGATGTGTGTCGAAGATTATTGAGAGGGCATTATTATTTACACACACACACACACACACACACACACACACACACACACACACACACACACACACACACACACACACACGCACACACGCACACACACACACACACACACACACACACACACACACACACACACACACACACACACACACACACACACACATCTCCTCTCTCCCACCGGAGGCCTTCCAGAGGAGCCTTACTTCCATGGGGAGGGACAGTTGTGCCGGCGTCCATCATTGCTCTAATGGTGATAAATGCCCTTTCATTAACATTGCCCACACGTACTATCACCACTCCACTCTAGCCACTGTGCATTTCTCCACCACTCCTGACCCCCTTCTCTTTCCGTATGTGTTTTTATCATCTGCTGGTGCTTTGTCTCAGAGATTCAGCAGTGTATTAAGATTTGTTGATAGGGTACAAGGCCAAAAAAAATAAAAGAAGACAGCTTGCTCCATGGCCTGCAGCATGCACTGAATGTGTGTTTAGGCATTGTCAGCGGCTCGTCTCACTGATCATCTGATTCTGCCCCACAATTCCCCTCAGTCGGAGTTTATGTTGGACCATTGCTGGTTGTTTTCTTCAAAGAAATGGTTTGTTATTTCAGATGATCCCTTGATTTGCTTTTTTGTTTTCTACGAATGAGATGCGGAGATGGATAACAATCTCAGAAGCCAAGGATAAGCACGGAGAAATGGCTTCTTTGTTACTTAAGATATTCCAAGAAGCAGGTCAAAGACTCATGTTCTCATTCTGTAAAGCAGCATCCAGCTCCAGTTGAATCTCCTCCTCTCTTGTTACGGCGAGGAGCGTCTGCACGTTATCAGCACACCAGGATGCTGTGTAGCGCTAATATTTCAATAAACCCAGTTAACAAATCAACCATTATGTAAACAACAACTGGAGGTTTAATACAGCCAATGAGCTATTTAAATATGTCTCCTTGTTGAGAGTGACGTATATCACGAATCAATCAGCAAACGGTTGCGTTTTGCTCCTCAAAATGGGAACTGTTCTGTAGTACTGAGTAGGGTGACGGGAAGATCATAACCCTTTGGTACTGTTTTGGTACCATCCACAACTTTTGCAGTGGGGACGCACAAAAACCCAACCCGTACTATACTGTACTGGCACATTTTGTACTGTGGAAGTGAGGCTTTACATACTCTTCATCTTGTTAATAAAAATGTTAATAAAAAGGATCTCAGTGTGTGAACTTCAGACAAAATAGTCATTTTAAAGATCCGCTCGTTAGGCCCTGTTATGACCAACTATATGAAATCGGGGTTGCCATGAGCACTGATTACCAATTCCAAAAGCAATGAGCAAATACATTTTAATTATAACTGGATATGGTATAGGTACCAAACTCAGTACTTTTATAGACACTGATCGAATTCCATTGGTACTACCTAAAGTATCTTCGTGACTGTGGTAGTAGAAGAGTGGGCGATTTTCCGAGCTGGACTCAAACACAGCATTGCAGTACATGAGCATGCAGCTGCTGTTCAGACAACTGAGCATCGTTGCGGACAGAAAATGCTCGAGAGCATCCGCATTTCAAAATGCAATGCAGATTACGCTTGGTGCAATATTTGTGATGTGAAGTGCAAGGCCAGCAGCAGGAATACGTCTATTCTGAGGACACTCCTGGTTGAGCACTACATTTTTCTCAAAGCTGAGGAGTGCACAATTTGGCAGCCTCTGATCTACCATCACAATGTTTCCAGAGGGGAAAGGACTATGTGGAGCTGGGTTTTAATTTGTGCATTATTAAGAAAAAACACAGCGTAGTTGTAGCTCAGGGTTGTTGAAGAAACTTGTGAAACATCTGGATGTTGTTAAACAAATACATATTTATAACCACATGATGTACCAAAAATTTGTGCTGTTGACTATCTGTGTTGATTCCCAGGTATCGGTACAGTATCAGTTCAAATGGGAAAGGTATAACTATCATCCCTATAACTGCAGCAAAATCCTGAGATCAGAAATCGGTGACCAGGCTAGTTTGAGTCTGAGTGATAAAATAACAGCCAATTTTGTAAAGATTTACTATATCCAATTTCTTTGCATAATCATTCACTGTACCTTTTTAATTCAGTGTGAATGTTATATGACCTCATAGTGACCCGAATGTGCAGAAGAAGGTGTGACATCACACCAAGTACGCTCTTTTATGGAAGAGCAGTGGCAGCTACATGCACCAGCATTAACTGTGTATATAGTGAAGCAAAGCAAATATTGGTAAACACACTGCTCAAGTCACCAGAACATCACTACTCTGTATTACATGATTGTTACTGAATTATATATTAAGTATGAAGATTCATACTTCTATTGCTTCAGGCCCTTCTTTAAAATTTGGAGGAATACAACATGGAAAATTCATCATTTAGAAGACTGCTTTAACCCCTTGATGCCTGAATTTATTTCCAATTATGAAAAAAAAAAAAGAAATTTGTGCTTTGATGCAAATTTGCAACAATCGGTGTCAAGATGTTAAAAAAAAACTTCCACCCTTTGGCACTTTCTCTGTGTTTTCACACAGTATATATTAAAATAATCATGTTGTGCATGAATATCCAGAGCATCATATTAGAATTACACAATTAAATAAGCCTCATGGTAGTTTCAGGCATGTTTAGAAAATGTGTAGTTGAAATTAACGTGATCAGGTTCAAAGGGAAGTTCAGGTGTCAGTGACGGACTGCTTCATTCAAACGTACATGTCTCATGAATAGATTACTAAATGGTCAATGTGATGAGCTCCAACGTTTATGACCCTAAAGAAGGGTTCCCCCATTCTGGGCCTCGAGGGCCGGTGTCCTGTACGTTATAACTCTCTCCAGCTTCAGCACACCTCAATCTGATGTTGATGTCATTGTCAAGCTTGTAAAAAAAGCCAAGTAACAAGGCCCTTATTGCATTCAGGTGTGTTGCAACTGGGAGAAACCTAAAACATGCAGGACATCGGACCTCGAGGCCCAGAATTGGGGAATCTTGCTCTAAAGGAGCCACAGGTTCCAGGCCCCTTGGCTCGTTTCTACACCCTTCTCCAGCAGAAAGCACTTCTTAACCTAAAACCTTCCACAACCATCTGCACAGTTTTTGGTTTCACAGAGTCTCACCATTGGTAATAACCAACAACAAGCATGCTGACAAACAGTGATTGCAACTGACTGTTCAATCTGTTTGTCAGGGTCGTCTTCCCATGAAAGCAGTATATGTTATAACAGTCAGAAATGTATTCATAAACTACCTGAAACATTACAGTTCAGTGTGGTTGTAAACTGGCATAATGAAATATTATCTCAGTCTGGATATATGGGACGTTTCTTCACACTGCCTCTGCACATGTTGTCTTTTTCTGTTCTGCATGTTTTTATTGACTGTTTACTACCAGAAATAAAGTAGTAGTCAATATATAAGCCATGGAATAATGAAACGTAATTGAGAGGTTTTAAACACAGGAGCACAGACTCAACAAGGGCTCTTGAAACTGACCTTCACTTGGCTGACAATATGTTACTAAAAAAAAATTTATAAAAGGCCTCAAATTAATAAGAAATTGAAGCACTTATATAAGATTACATCGTTTTTGGCAGTCTGAGTTCCACATCAGCTGGATAAACATCTAAAATTGGCCCAGTGTTATGGTCTTTATTATTAATGTGATCTTCCCTTGAACAAAGTCTGATCCACTCATCGATCAGAGTTACTTTGTGATGTTCTCAACTTCCCAGACCTTGTTCTACAAAAGATTTTGTCAGTTGAACTGCATCATCACATTTTTGGTATGGGCTGGATTGTTCAAATAGGAGGTGAGCTCCCATACATGTCGTCACTTTGAACACATGTCAGAGAGTTTAAATACAAATTACCAGCATTAATATGAATGAATATATCCACAATGATTTCAGATGGATAAAAAGCCTCTCATGAAAAGTGTAAGCTGTAACTCAGTGTAGAAACATTAAACACACTTTAATCAGTCACAAACTTTTTAGAACACAAGTCTCCATTTGCTGCCACTCTGCAGATATTTAGGTACAAAGTAGAAACTACAAACCAAAAATCTGCAAAAGCAGCAGACATATGGATGATCTCTGATGTCAGAAACACGTGTTACATGAATCAAGTACCAAAATAAAACCAAACAAATATTCTTTGTTAATGGAAGGAGTGAATGTGATGTCAAGGCCAGCAGTGTATCGAGCACTCAGGGAACTTTAAAGTAGTCTTACAGCCCTGTGATTTGTGCTGAAACTCTCTTTGTTGTGATGTTTGAGTACCACGTCTCTCCCTGACCCTACCAAGAGTTGCTCATTGATTTTACTCTGGCACATACTGCAACCTTTTTTTTTTGGAGACAATATCATGCTGCATTTTCTCTGAACTAAGTCTTCCACTAAATCGATGTGAAGGCCTCCTCTGTTGACCCGGGAGCTGCTTGCTAATATTACTTCTGTAACAGAAGCTATTGAGACTTGACACAGTGGAGCCACCACTCTTTCATTTCCATCAAGAATTCAGATGCCGTACAGATCTGTTTAACGATGAGCCTGTATGGAAGCAGTCAGTCAAACTCAAAGCGTAGGATGCAAGGCCTATCTGAGCTGTAAGTCACCATATTTGACCCTAAACACCTTGGAAGCCAATAGCCTGTTGACTGCTGTTCTTCATCCTGTGCTATCATCTCTCCACTACCCATTAAGCACAGGTGGTCTTCCTCTCTGATTCTGGTTCTGTTGGAAGTATAGTCCATTTAGAATAGAGATTGTTTTTTTTGTTTTTTTTTTCTTGATTGTTGTCTGTAACTGTTCATGTTGGATTAGATGTTTTAAAAGCACCTTTTTCTCAGAATGTTACATTCCTGGAAGTGCCAGTGTTGTTCTTAGTACTTGATCCATTAAATCCAATGAAAAACTAAACTCTTGATAAGCAGATCTTATCATGACTACACAGAGCTACATGGCTCGTGCAGCATGTTCCCTTGATAACAGTGCAAACAGATTCAAATGTTGATGCATTATGCTCACAGATTCATGCCAGATCATCCACAGTGAATATGCAAGCCATAGACAGACTCACAAGTCTCAATGGCTTGAGGAAAGAAGCCACAACAAAGTCCAGCCAAAAGGTCCAAATACAACAGGCAGCAGACCTGAGACTGGGACGCCCAGAGCAGTTTCTCCCAATCCAAAAAAGCCCCCTTGGTCTTTCTACAAATGCACATCTCCCAACAAGTTAGACAGCAGAGCCAAGCTGGCTGCTCCTCTGGCCTCTTTCACTCTTTTTTTTCTCAGCTGACATGAGTGTGTGCTGTAAAGTGTGAAAGCAACATCCCCGGATCATTCCCTGGTCAAGGCTGCAGCCCAGGTCACTGTATCTCCATGGAGATGTGATGGATGGATGGTCTTTCAGCCTTTCAGTATTAGAGCAACGCTTCACTAAATATCTATTTGATGTATTCTACTGATCTTCATCATAAATGTACTTTCTATTGGATCTTGTAACCCACTCAGCAAAAAATAATTTAAAATATGTTGAAAAGGAATCTGGTCCATTGAAATTGGGTTGTTATTGGACCATCCAATGTGGTCTAAATTTAGTCCAAATAAAGTTCAAAGGTAGTCAATGAAATTGAGGTGTTATTGGACTGTCCTATGATGATCCAAAAAAACCCTCATTTGGGCAAAATTTGGACCTCATTGGATGGTCCAAACATCATAATATTTCTTGTTGCGAGTGACATCTCCAGACACTCATCTTCACTTCAGTAAGCTTCTCAGAGAACAGGCAGGTTTGTTTCAGGGTCATCTAGAGGTTAGAAAGCTACGGTCTGACTTTTATAACCCTGCAATCTGCAACTTCACGTCGGCTGAGTATCTTCGCCTATACCTCTCTTCAAACATCACCCTGATCCTTGCCTTCTGCCGCTTCATTGACAAACATTGTAAGAGGACAAAGGACGTTACATTAAGAGTTTGATTTGACTCGGGTTCATCTCATACATCCATAACAAGATGATTCAGATGAAGGTCATGAAGGAAGAGGAAACACACAGATGGCCAGTTGATGGGTGAGACAACTGTGCACTGAAGACGGTAGGCATAAAGATGAGGTGTCAGAATGATGAGAACAATGATGGACGTGCAATACATTTATCTCAAGCACGTTAACATCTTGTTTCCCCTGTCTTATCAGCACCCAAGCAATGAAAGCAATAAAAGTTTGGACGACAGCAAGTCCATGAGTTGTCTCCTATTTTATTGAGGGCAGAAGAAGATGAAAGAACTCTAAAGTATGTAATGGGACCATTTAAAATATATTTTGTATAAAGATAATTTGCAAATTTTTAAATACATTTTCACAGTGAGAAGGAGAACAAGGGTTGTGGTTTGTGTCTGTGTTTGACAGGTAAACAGTGCACATATCTGGAACATTTGAAGCAGATGTTGGATAGAGGATTGGAACAGCTGGAACAACTTAATCAGTATCAGTTCTCATGTAACACACTGTGGTTCCTGCAGTCCTGTCAATGTTCGTCTTCTATCATGAGTCCTTTTGAAACCAAAAAACTCAATATACGTTAAAATCCATCACTTATTTCTACATTATTGCTAATTGTTTGGTAACTTGTGATCTGTAAAGCCAGGATCACATCACTCACAGCGACACAAGTGTTTTTCCCATCAATTTTCCTAAAAGTATATCACAAACACTTTGAAATCTATTCATAAAATCAGTGTGAGTCTTTCCTGCCACAGGGTTTCTCTTGAGATTAACGTGGTTCAAAAAATGTGTCTATTTACAGCCTTGAGCACATTTTCAACCTCACCCTCAAAATATAGCCTTGATGCTAATGGTAGCAAGAATGAAACAACTTCCACTGCTGCATCACAGCTTTTCCACAGGCCAGATAGCAACGGGCAGGTTCCCGGCCCTGATTTGCAGCTTTGACTCCCCCTGATATTCATCCTCATAATCAGCATTTTAACTTCTCACACAAAAGTGACAGCATTAAAGATTTAGCTGCACCTTCTATACCTGCAATGGTTTATTTGCTATTCACTGAGTTAAGCTGTTGTTGTACTTGTTTGCATTTCATCAGAATTTATATACTTTTCTTCTTCCTTAATGGGTGTGGGCAAAAAGGCGTCAGAAGTCAAAAGACAAACAAAACACTGCATCAGAAAAGTTGCTTGTGCATCCTCCTTTAACAGCTTTCATGGTACATATTATCACATTGTCAACATTAGTTTGAAGGTGTATGTTGTGTATTTTGGAGTTCTTCGCTTTGTGGAGCAGGTGATTGATCTCAGTTTAAAGGGTTTTAAAGGGAAAAACCACATTCATTTCAAGAAATGGCCAAAAACAGTTGATTATAACGGGCAAAGTCTTTCAGGGTTCCAGATATCCAGTGTAACATGTGAAGGGAGACATACGGTACCTTGTTCAGTGGGGCCAGACATGCTTGTTCACGGAGACTTTCAAGTTCACACTTTGTGCTCACTGGTTGTCTTCGGATTCTGGGTCTGGTTTGGTACTGTAACGCTAACCAGGACACTTCGGTTGATGTGGATGTCCAAATTCAAATTCTTCCAAACAGTTAGTGATCATATGTTACAGATAAAGACTCAAACTTTGTGTGTAAGTTTCTTGTCTAATAACTTCCCTACCTTAATTATATAATTACTTCTGTAACACTCCAGAAAATCTCACTGAGACTATGGAGGATCCACTGAGTCATACCTGATTATAAAAGTTGTAGTAGATGTAACTGTGCAACTAAATGTGTTTCATAACAAATGAATACACCATAAAGCATGTACATAGGAGCAGAAAAAGCTTTTTTATTGTTTGTGTTTGTTATTCTTTAACCATTTGTACAGCCTTCAGACTAGATCAGACCTGAAACCATCAAGATTAATTTGTTTAACACACACACGCACATACACACACACACACACACCAGTGTATACACCTTATCTCTCCAGGCGTATTCCATCACTCAGCGATTTTGGGGATGATCTCGTTCATCGTGCTGCTCGGCGGCTTCTTTAAAGACCATTTGCCTCACAAATGAGAGAGCGATCTGACAACACTGCATTTGTATGCAACAAAATATCGACACGAGTCCTGGGATGCTCTGCAATGACAAACAGATGTGCATTGTGTGATAACAAGTCTCGTGTGTGTGTGTGTGTGTGTGTGTGTGTGTGTGTGTGTGTGTGTGTGTGTGTGTGTGGGGGTGTGCGTGTGTGTGTGTGTGTGTGTTACATTACGTTTGCAGCCATTTTTGTAAATGCCATCCGTTCGTACGCACACACACAAGAGAGAGAGAGAGAGAGAGAGAGAGAGAGAACTGCTGACTGAATCATCTGGCCTCCCATCAGTTGGTGTAAATGTGAACTTCTCTTTCATGTTACTCGCTCAGTGACAAATCATTTACATCGTCACGATCAGACAGGCCTGTGTAGTTCGTCAGCAGTGATTAACTTGAGCCTCCAGAGAATTTGTTTGTGCACGGAAACGTTCTCAAATCTGACAGGGCTTATTTAATTATTCATTGACAGAAATAATAATGGCTGTGTGTTTGGGTAGCTCTTTTGTGGTTATACTCCAGAGATTCAGGCAAGATACATATATTTTTATTTTAAGACGTAATTTAAATACAAATAACTTAGATTAAATACTTTTGAGGCATACTGATCGTAAACTCTGACTGTTACTACCCAGAACAAACTTATACGGAGCTGCACTCCATATAAGTAAGTACGAAATATTAGCTGGAAAGCCTGAAAACAACAACATGGCGCCATGCAAGGTTGCCTGTTACAACAACTCCTGGTGTCGGGCCGATCGCACAGCCAGCATTCTGTTTACACGTGATCGGTCAATTGCTTTGAAACTGATCTTGTGGGCCAGAGAAATGTCCTCAATACTGCAGGAGTTAAGAAGGAGACAGCGAGGCTGCAGAGAAAGTGTGAAAAAGAAGATTAGGAGAAGGAGATTCAAACCCTGAATCCCGACAGTTATTACAGGATATGTAAGACCCTTGGTGAATAAAATCGATGAACTGGAAGTGCTCGCCGGGATGCAGAAGGAGTACAGCGAGTGCAGTATTATGTGCTTCACCGAAACATGGTTACATGAACTCATATGCTGATTCGAATGTGACTGTCTCTGGCTTCCTCACGGTCGGAGCAGACAGAGACACTGCGAGCAGCAAGACAAAAGGAGGGAGACATGCTGTGCTTGTAATCTCCAGGTGGTGAACCCCGGGCATATCTCTGTGACATATCACGTCTGTACTCCAAACATCCAGCTTATTGCCATCAGACTTTGCCCATCTTACTTGCAAGGGAATTCATAAATGTTGTTCAATTCATTGTTTACATTCCTCCATCTGTGGAAGCGGAGGTGGCTTGTGACGTCATTCACTCTGTGACTGTGGACCTACAGACAAAACATCCCGCTGCATTTGTCGTGATCACAGGTTTCTCTAACAATGCTTCTCTTTCCTTCACATTTCCTGCCTTCTACCAGTTAGTGGAATACACCACACATGATAGAAAAGACTATACTTGCTATATGCAAATGTCAAAGATGCGTAACTCTCCACCTCCCTCCCCCCAATTGGCAGATCAGACCATAATCGAGTCCTGCTCACACCATCAAATAAAAGCCTGCTTTGGAGAAGCAACCAGTGACTGTGAGGATAGTGAGGAAATGGTCTCACCATGCCATGGAGTCACTGCGTGGCACATTGGAGGCCACTGACTGGAATGTACCTCACTGTATGAACCACACAGTGAGGATATTAACAGCTTACCAGACTGTGTCTATTGGTTGCATTGGGTTCTGTACTGAAGATTGTGTTCCCACTAAACAGGTCAGTTGCTCCTCCAACAAAACATTTTGGGTTACCAGCAACCTGAAGACCAGACCTCAGGAAAAAAAGAGGGCCTTCCGATCTGGGAATGGAGCAAAACTCAAGCAGGTAATAATGAAACTAAGCATCAAAGAAAGCAAGGAGGAAAATGGAGGAGAGGTTAAGGAAGAATAAGGCTACATATGTGTGGAGTGGTATGAGCCAGGGGTACTGGGGGGACTGAACAACAAGCAAACGTCAGTTAGAGTGACTACAGGCCATTCGCACTGACTTCTCATACAATGAAGGTCCTGGAGAGACTGGTCCTGGCACACCCCAGACCACTAGTGTGTTCATCACATGACCCTCTGCAGTTTGCATATCAGTCCAAAGCCATGAATACATTGGTAGGTGAGGATGCACATCTTGAAATGTATTCTAGCAGCACTGGTGCGATGTGGTTTTTTTTTTTTTACACTGTTATGGATGTATTGGAGTTTTTGAAGGTTTTTGTTGGGGATGCCATCGAGGAGTGAGTTGCAGTATTTCAACCTGGAGGGGACGAAAGCATGGATGAGTTCTCAGTGTCAGGCAGGGTGAGTGATGGGCAGAGGGTTGCAATATTTTTTAGATGGTAAAATTATGTTTTGCACAGGTGTTTGATGTGCCAAAACAGAGGTGGGAGTCAAACTGCACACCAAGATTAGTGACTGTGGTCTTTCCATACCTTTATCTCCTCCAGGCAGAGAGTGAGTGGAGAAGTTGATGGTGGGTATGAGGTTGATGCTGAAGCAAGGCTTCCTTCACTGTGATGTGCTGGGGCACAGGCATCAAGGAAAAGAATGCCAACAAACTAAACACACTGATCAAAAAGGCCATATTAGGTGTTGGCTCAAAGCTCATCTCTCTGCAGGAGATGGCCGAGGATAGAATATTGGCAAAATTGCTGACAATCATGGACAATGTCTCCAATCCACTGCATGAAACACTGGACAACCTGATGAGCAGCTTCAGCCACAGATTCATCCAGCCTACTGTTTAAAATGACGGTACAGGACATCATTCCTTCCTCGTGCCATCAGAGGCTATGATCTATCTCTCCTACCCACCTGAACCCTCATTGAAGCACAATAATCTGCCTCCGACACTGCAAAATGTGCACTAATATCTCTACACGCAGTGTTAGGTTTTAACTTCTTAAAATATATGAATATAATTATTATTATCTGTAGTTTCGAATGTGCTTTTATTGAATCACATTTGTATATGTGCTCTGTACATTACTGTGACATTTTAATTTCCGTCTGGGAATCGATAAAGTAAATCCTCTCCTCTCCTCTCCTAACAGACACGTGACCAGTGATTAATGTAAATTGTAATTATGTAAGAAAAATTACATTCATTTAAAAAATAAAAAATAACAAATAATCCATGTTCATGTACCCAAAATATTTTAATTGCAATAATGGACTTGGCAAGTGCTTTATATCTGGTAAATGTTTGACACGAAAGCACATTTCTGTAGGAATCCTGGAGTTTTGTGTACTTTATTGATCATTTAACCGAGCTTACATTCTGGGAGCAGTGGGCTGCCATAGTGCAGCACATGAGGAGCAACTGGATGTTAAAGGTCATGCTTAGATCCACAGAGTTGACCTGTCAGCTGTGGGAATCAAACCTGCAAACCAAAATCCAATTCTCTAACCTCTCAGATCGCATTCTTCTTTATTTGGTGCATTTTGAACTTGAAGACCTTATTTCCTCTGCAAATGGAGGATGGAGCCCATATTGTTAATCTTAAACAAAACTTAGTTTGTGTGTGTGTGTGTGTGAGTGTGTGTGTGTGTGTGTGTGTGTGTGTGTGTGTGTGTGTGTGTGTGTGTGTGTGTGTGTGTGTGTGTGTGTGTGTGTGTGTGTGTGTGTGTGTGTGTGTGTGTGTGTGTGTCGCATTACATTTGCAGCCATTTTTGTAAATGCAATCCGTTCGTGGCTCAAACTCTTTGTATCTCACCAGCTGTCACTGTGTTGGTTGACTTATATAGAAGTGTGTGTTGTTACTAGCTAAGGTGTGTATTTGTAGTTGTGACTATAAATGTATCAGAAAGATAATGTGACAGCAGCGTGTGTGTATGTGTGTGCTCACGTGTGTGTGCGTGCATGCGACTCACTCATCCTCATTCATTCACTCTCATACATGTATAGCAGAGAACAGGCTGCACAGTAGCCTGCAACAATAGCCAATACTACAGAGTGAATAGATCAAAGTAACAAAGAGGGATATTCATTTCAAACACATTTCAAAGACTGAATGGATAAAAATATAAATATATATATGTATATATGTATCAGGGGAAGAGAATCATCAAAGCGAGTCTTGATTGATATGCAGATGACTGAGCTGAGGGAGGAAACAGGGCCAAGTCATCCATTTGCAAATGTGTGTTAGTGCTGAAAGAGGAGGTTCAGGGGTCAAAGCATCTATAGTGGTGATAAAGTCTACATTAGTGGATGGTGAATGAGTGAGAGTCATCAAAAAGGCCTGTTAATCAGCACAGGCTGCCATAAAGGCTTTGGCTATTTAAAGCAGTTTACATGATTTCTCATCTGCAGTTTGTGGTCAAATAAGGATGACGATTACAGATAACAAGCTTTGTTTATTAGGGTTAGCTGGAGATTCCATTAAGGGCTAATGTCACATTACGAGAATGAGACCTATAAACAGTCAACATGACCCATCACACTCGCTGTTTACTGCTGATACTGTTCAGGAGGCAAATTCAGCTCAGCAGGATGAAAAACATCAGGTTGGCATGGAGCTGGCTTTCAAGGTTTCACTTTGAGCTCCTGTCTTCCTGAAAGATGACATTCATGGACCCACTGTGAGAGTCTCTGCACACATTACTGTGTTAAAGTCCTTCAGTAGTGCTGTCCCACTTGGAGCTGGTCCACGGAGCCGGCTTGCTTCAGTGTTTGGTGTATGTACAAACTGAAAGCAGCAGCTCACACTGTTCCAGCTCAGCCTAAAGCGCTTTCAGCATCCTGCTGCTCCCTCTCACCTTCTCTCACTCAGTTTCCTGTTAGATCTATGCTCAGGAAGCCTGTGAACACTTTGACGACTTAAACTTGTTGAAAAACAGAATAAACTATTTATTGATCACATATGAATAATCTCAACAGATGAATGATGTAAAGCACATTGAGACTCCTCACACTGTTGAAAAGTACTATATAAATGAAGTCCATTTACCATTAAACAACTTGCTGGCTTTGGCCTTTTTTCAAACGACTTTATCATATTTTCTGCATCTAAATTCTGACCTTTTCCCTCCAGGTATGTAGTAATGTTGGAGTAATGAACTGTAAAATGTTCCGTTGTCAACACAAGATATTTTAGCTTGAGAATGACTATTGAATTATGCTGTATGTGTGGATCTTGAAATGGAAATGAGCTGGCTGCATGTTTTTAGTGGAGCGGAACAAAAGCTTTTTCAGTGAAATGTCTGAAATGTGTTTGTAGCCCCACCAGGTGTGAATCTTCTGCAATGCATGGTCACATAATCCTGCCATAGGTTTCGTCAATACTGCAGTCAGCCTGACACATAAAGCTATGGCTAAGCTGTGTTTGTACTGTGCTACAGGTAGACAGTCTGCAGTAAACAGGATAAGATCTTCACAAGGTCTCAGGATAAAGAAGGTACAGAGAATGGATCAATGTGTCAATGACCCTTATTCTGGAGTAGCATTTGATGTTTCAATGGAATAAACACATTGAACTGGTGTCTGCCTATGCAACATGGCTGAGAACACATGCAGTACTTTTTTAAGCATTTACTCTTTTCTTCTCTTCTGACAAGTCATTTTTTTGCATGATACCTTTGACATATGTCGATTGGACTCCTCCGTCTTCATCAGAGATGTTTAATAAATTGTGATCATTTGATTCTGCATAAAATCACAAAACTTCTCTGCCAAACAAACATGCAAATATATGTATGCCAAACAACCAACTGAGGGTTTGAAACTTTATATTAATAAACCCTGACTCAGACATGAAGGTTGTTCTTCAGTAGCGTTTCAATGCCATGTGTTTCTGAACTGGTTCTGTTATGTTGAATGCAGAGCAGGTTTTCACTGGTGCACTCAGCCTAAATCTATCAAATGATTCACGCAAACCTATCCCTCCCAAAAAATGAGGGTGACTGGAATTTGGGAGCAGACAAACGTATGTCACAGACGGCATCAAACAATCCAATGATCCTGTAAAAATGTAGAAGATAGAGAAATACTGCTACTTTGTGGCACACACACACACATACACGGACACACACACACACACACACACACACACACACACACACACACACACACACACACACACACACACACACACACACACACACACACACACACACACACGCCTTATACAATGAATGCAAGACACACAACACATTATGGAAGATATAAGAGATTGTTGTTTCTGAACAGACGCCTACAAACAGGCTCACTTTCAAAGGGATTAAGACTTACAGAGAGTTGCTGTAATGAGAGGGAGTTCAATAAAAACACTTTGTGATGTTTTCCTCCAGCATAATGAAGCAGACTGTTTTGCTTCCACTTGAAAGTGACATGTCATGTTGGTGTGACCTGCTCTGCGCAACCTGATGGGAACAAAACACCATACGGCCCAGAGAAAAATCTGTGGCTGTGCTGCTTTCCTCACCTGATGTTTGTGCCTCTGGAAATAACTGTATTTACATTGAACCAAACCCTAACATTGTGGGATTTGTTGTTATTTTATTAAATTGTTTTCATAGATTACTGCTGGAAATTCCATTTCTTCTCAAAATAGATTTTGCTATTACATTTTAACCACCGAAAATGGAAGATGACACTGAATATCACTTTGCTGTGGCACCTGTCTGATAGTGGGTGGACTATAAGTAATTAAGTAAACATTAGTGTTTCTGTATGTAAATACTTGGTGGGGCAAGATTTTACTTCAGGTCTCGTGGCTTCACTGAATGCTGTGGGTGCAAAACGTTTTAGCCACAACATCATGACAGCCGTATCGGTGCCGATGCCTTGAGAAGGTTGAGCACAAGAAAAAGCCAATCAAAGTAAGAAAAAAACTGCTGTTTCATCAATGGGAATTCTATCGCAAGTCCACCAGCAAAATTACAAAAATGCAAGGTTCTTATAAGGTGTTGGTCGTCGCGTCACCCAGTTTACCACCAGTTACCTTCAGGTTCTCCGATAATGTATGAGTTTCAAACTCATGCTAATATATTTAATCTCATGGGTTTTAACTTTATGTGTTAGCTCAAGCTGCTCACAAGCTGACATTTGTGACGACTCGCTTTGGCTCCGGACTTCAAGCCCGATGAGGCATAGAAACTACGTCATCTGAATAAACAATGCCTCTGGCTGAGCATGCGCACATACATTTCAGTGCATGCATTACATTTTATAGCTAGCTCTACTCGTGCACCATTGATGTGGATCAGGAGAAAACACAGCCTTATATGCAATTTAGAAGGTAGCTTTATTAACAGACAAGGAAATATTGGAGATAATCATAAAGAAATAATAGCATACTTTCCATACAGTGAGTGAGTGAGTGAGTGAGTGAGTGAGTGAATGAGTGAGCAACTTTATTTATAAACCACCTATCTTAGACATGGATCAAAAGTTGATTTTCAGCACTAAAGAGTGAAAAATAAAATAGATAAGGTAAGTAAAAATAAAATGGCAAGAAATATATACATACTTAAACAAAAATAAAAAGTCAAATTAAGCAGCTGAAGGTAAAAGACCTGTCTGAATAAGAAGGTTTTTAACTGGTGAAAAGACACACCCAGGTTACAGATGCAGGGCCCAAAATGCTGCTATATGGGTGGTATCCAATTTTGCGGGGCAACTATAAGAGCCTCTGTTTTGCTTGTGATTAACCAAAGACAATTGTCAGACTCCCACATTTTGATGGACTGCAAACAGTCATTTAAAATTGATAGTTTATTGCTCTCCTTGGGCTTAAATGAGTAACATAATTGAATGCCATCTATGTCTAAATCATCTAAAACAGTGAATTATGTGGTCCGGAGGCAACAAATAAAATGAACATAGTATTAGGCCCAGGAGAGGTCCCTGTGGTACACCACAGGATAGAGGGACTGTGTCAGACATGGACTTGGTCACTGAAACAGACAAGCCCCTGTGGGAGAGGTAGGATGAGAACCAGTCCAATGCAGAACCTGAGACACCCACCACCTGCATTAGCCTGTCGAGCAGGATGCTGTGATCCACAGTGTCAAACGCAAAGCTGAGTTACAAAAGTACCAATACACAGCATCTCTGTACCATTACTAAATAGTTTTGATATTTGGAGAAGTAAGACGTCTGAGGATTTCCACAAATGTGACAAGCAAAGTTGTGCCAGTGTAAGAACATCCCCATAACTAAAGCTGACAGCGTTTCTGTGGTCAGTTCCTGCAAAAGATAGAGATGATGAAAGGTTGTGAAGTTCTAAATAGACACAAACCTGCTCCTCATGCACCATCAGAAAATTGGTCATGTGAGTATTGAGATTGGGGAATGGAGCACCTGGCTAATGTCACATGTGTAACATGTGTCAGGTGAAGGTGAGTCCCTTCACCTGGGGACAATGATGAAGTTGTGGTGGTAGAAGCACTGTGATGTGTTGGGCACTGTTTTAAAACCTATGACACGTACCACCAATGTAGGGATCACTGCAGACCATGAACACTTTGTAAAGTGATGGCAGTGGAAACTGTCAACAGGATAGTGTGCCCAGCACATAGGTTGAATTCCAACAAAATAGTTTGAGGACCACAACAGATTCATGAATGTTGAGGCCACAAAAGATGGATGTGCACACATTTGCCAAGGGAACATTCAGCTATTGTAAAATTGACTGAAAAGATTTGGTTGTGCATAGATAGATACAGATTAATTATATTATGAATGCTTATTTTGACCAATGTGAACAACACATATCAGTGTGTTGTAATTTTGTGTGCGTGTGTGTGCGTGTGTGTGTGTGTCCAACTAACAGGAAGATATGGTGTATACACTTTGTCAGGGCACACTCTTAAAATACAGATTTCTTGAGTTCTCCATCTCTCCCTCTCTTTCTCATGTTTCCCATTTCTCTCCCTCTCTATCATTCACTCTCTCTCTCTCGCTCTCTCTATCACTTTCTCTCGCTCTCACACACACGTCCTTCCTCTCTCCAACCTCGTCCTCCTCCTCCTCCGCTCCCTGATGGCAGTATCCTACATACAAGCTGTGGTGTTCTGCTCATTTCCATTTCCATTGGTAAATGCTTGGGTTACTGGAGATGTGTTGAAAGTCCAAATGATAAGGGAAGTTGTGATATGAGTTTTTTTTTTACATGTGATATCACTTTGGATGGGCTCTTTCCTGCAAAACATGATACCATTTTCCAACCTCGCCATTCACTTAATTCTGATATTAATGGCAGCAATAAAGGAATGCTGCATGTTCCTCTTTTATTAATCTATATTACTCACTGTATTTTGGTAAAACACACTGTTGTCAACTGTACAAAAGCAACATTTCAGGGGTGAAAAGCAATAGTGCCTATTTGTTCTTTCAATCTGCCTCAGCCTGGTTGGACAAGTGATGAATTTATCTGTTTTCGTTGAAGAAAAACTTGTGCTTCCAAATTAATTTTATTGCACCCAAATGTACTTTTGCTTTTTATAACAGCAGGCCATCTGTGTAAATACTACATTGTGGTGAAAAATCAAGCAGTCTGATTCCATTTAGGCACCAGGAGCTTTTTGTCAAACAGGAGAACATGAGGTTTTTCTGCACTGTAAATGATACAGTCAAGTGAAAACGACACCTGTGATGAAGCTGTGGACTGAAAATGTCTGCAGCGTAAGGCCTCGTTCACACTGCAGGGCAATGCCACCCAATTGTGACTTTTTTTTGTTCACAATTGACTCATGTCTGACCTGTTTTGTGGTTGTGTCAAAGATCCAATTCCAAATGTTTTCACACCAGACCCAGGCCTCGATTGTATGTGGTACCAATTATGATATTTTTAAGGAGCAGGCATGAAAGACCAGGACCCTATTGTATTTGTAATGTTTGTTATTGTTTTTTCTTTGACTCCTGATGTGTCATTGAGCCCAAATTTGACCCGCTAAACATGCTCAAATGTTTATCAAATTTGACATGCTCATCAAAACTACTGGTACCCTAAAAATTTAAGGAAATGTAAAAATTATTATTATTAATCTCTCGCGTCACCTACAAACATTAAAATGCCCACCGCGACCTGTAGGAATGTCGAAGGGGGATCAAACCAAAATTCAATTGTTTGTCTCAACAAGACCTAAACATCATGCACCAATACCCCGGACGTAAATCCAACAGTAAGTCCCCATTTTGCCAGTCAAAATAAGATTTTCACCCAAAAAAGGCCTTCATGCCAACGCTATCTCCTCAGAGGGCAAATATCGTATCGCCTTCACAAAATACAATTAATGGCACCGAAGTCCTCCGCGAGCGCTCTCCTGAGCTCCTCTTTTATCACGGATGAGATGTCTTCTTTGATAGACAAAATAACTGGTGATTTTAAGTCTGCAATGATTTGGTCTGGTTAGCTTAGCTTTCGCTCCGGTGTATCGATATTTTCGTAAGCTGGACGCCATTCTGAGCAAAAATGTGGGCACAATACGTGACCCTGCACTCTTAACTTCCTTCTGAAGTATATGGTATATTCCTGTAGGTCGGAAAAATACTAGTTTTTGATACTTTTAGCAAGATTTAGCGGGAGCCTCCACAAACACGACCTACGCCATTACCGGCTCATGAGCGCCCCCCTCAAAACACAATTAAATGAAATACGAGACTCTCCTGCTCGATAATTCTGTTAAACATTTTGAAGAGTCGAGCGGTTTTGTTTTTATTTTCCGTCAAAGTTACGAACGCCAAATCCCGCCACCTCCCTCCTCTGATTCAAATACATGGGAAAACCAAAACGTCTCCTCAAAAAAGGCCGTGATAGAAAACCCTGAACAAGCGGCGATTGTGGATTTTAAGCAGGAGGCATCAGAAAAGTTATCACAAGGACAACTGGCTTGTGGAGGCCAAGTGTTTGTAGTGACCTTGCTTCGATGTAGGCTCCTCCTATCATTGTAAGGCAGAATTCACCAAGCGTTGGATTGTTCACCCACTAATAGGGAACTGGGAATAGACCGTAGTGACACAGGTTTGTTTTACCCTACTGATGAGGTATTGTTGCAATAGTAATCCTCCTCTATTACTCCTCCTCTATTACTATTACCTTCTGAGGAGATTGAGGTCCTTCGAAGTGAGCAGACCTCTGCTCAGGACCTTTTATGACTCGGTGGTAGCCTCTGCTCTCCACTACGCTGTCGTGTGCTGGGCCCCGGGCAGCACAGAGCGGGACAAGAACAGACTGGACAAGCTGGTGAGGAGGGCCAGCTCTGTCCTGGGCTGCCCCCTGGACTCTGTGAAGGAGGTGAGCGACAGGAGGGTGGTAGTTAAGGCCACATCCATCATGGACAACACCACCCACCCACTGCACGGGACTGTAGAGGAGCTGAGGAGCTCTTCCAGTGGCAGACTGAGACACCCTCAGTGCAGGACGGAGCGCTACCGCAAGTCCTTCGTCCCCACTGCTGTTAGACTGTACAACCACACTGTAAAGTAACATGCAATAACCTGCAAAAAACTATGTGCAATAACCCCTGTAGCTACGCCACTTTATCTGTGCCACTTTATCTACGTCACTTTATCTACGTCACTCAATTGACCACTTGTACTAGGACTGAACCTGCACTGCCAACACTGGTATTATTTTTTACTATAGTATGTTTATTGTACTTTTATTCTACACTTTGCCCCCCCCCCCCCCCCCCCCCCCACAATCATAGTTTAATTTCCTTGTATTTCATCTGACTATATACTTTGCTCCCCTTAGAACTTATTATACTTTATTATAGTTTATGATTTGTATCTTATTTTTTTATTTTAGTCCTATTTTTATTTTATTTATTATTACTTTTTACTGTAAATACTTTTGGCCCTTAGAGTTCTTCATATTCATTGTATATAAGATACCTCTATTCTTATCTAACTGTTTGCACATTTCTTGCCTTTCCCACTCATGAGTGTCCTTAAGAGCTGAAAGTAACAAGTAAATTTCTCCATTGTGAGATCAATAAAGCTTATCTTATCTTATCTTATCTTATTGCAACAACACATCTTCATCTCGTCCATTGTTTAAAGAGATTCAGCTCAATTTCTACTTTAGAAATTAATTGATTGAGGTCCTGCTCCTTCTTTATAGAAGAAGCAGTTTAAAAAAAAAAAAAAAAGCCCCCACATTTTTCAAACTAAAAGTAATTTTTTGTTAAATCCTTCAAAATGTATATTTGATCAATATTTAAAGGAATTAGGTCGACCCTGATGGGCCAGCATGTGAGGTCTTGATCAAGGCTGCGTGTAGATTTAATTCTACATGTGGCTGCTTCTTCATTGACGTGACTGAAGTCATGAATAAGTCCTTTTTCAAATGTTAAAAGCTGTTAAAATCTGTGCTCTCTTTTTTTCCTCATTCTGCTTCTTCTTTCCCTCATTTAGTCTAGAATTTGTCTGCTCGTATTTCACAACCACTTGAAAATGGATTACCAGATCTCGGTTATTTCTCTACTGGGGAGCCTAACTCTTGTAACTTTTATTTTTGTTTATTTCGTGCATTTGTGTATTCATGGCATGTTCATTATTACACATATAGTAGTTTTACAGTTTTGACATCATTTCTAAACAGGCTGAGGTTTGGTCAGGATTTTTATTGAAATGTGTGAGTTTTACTTTATTTGGGCTGGAAACAGTAAGTCACATCTGGCAACCTTGGTTCTGACTGGAAATGCTGTCTATATTTACTTCTGTCAGCAGCATCTTCTGCGTATGCGCTTTGGGATCTGATCACGTTCACACATCACTCTGATAGACATCGCATTTAAAATGTAATTTAAATAATCACACAAAAAAGCTGGATCCGAGCAAAAAAATGGAATTGAGCATCAACACCTGCAGTGTGAACATCATCTTGAACCACAACTTAATTGCCAAATGAACAAACCCTTTGTGTGCAATATGAAGAGACTCCACAGTGAGATGTTTTTCTTCTCTTGGAGGTCGGTCATTTGGCGGTGTGGTGATTTGGTGAGCTGTCACTCTTAAATTGCAATCCGTCGACTCCATCAGGAAGCTGCTTCATGTGAGGGACACTGTCAATTCTTTGGCTGTTCATCGTCTCATTCCATGAGTCAAGTCAATTACTATTATCTGATCAATGATTCAGTTTAATTTCCCGATGCATCACGATGCATATCTCCAGTATATGTTGCATCCTGGACTTTTTGCTCATGGCTAACTTTTCCCTTTCATGAACACAAGCAGCCAGGTAAATGTGAACTCACTTTTTTCAGGAAGAAATTAAACAAAAATATCATAAACATGACTTTAGTCTGAACACAGCAGACAACAAGTGTATTGACAAAAGTAAATCCTAAAATGGCATCAATACAGGACAGTGTAGTCCACAAGAGAGAATATTTATATGTTAACTCAAATGTCCAAACAATTGATTAAAATGTAAACAAGAGATGCACCTAATGAGGGACAATGACCAAACTCTGCTGGTCCAACTGTCTCTTTTCACATTCCTCTTGATAGTTTTTGGAGCAACATTTAGAGTCTGTCTCAGATTTGTCTAAATATAGACACGAATTATATTTATTATTTATATTTTCCAGTATATTTTCCACAATAATGATCCTGTATTTTCACCCTCAATTTCATCCCACAAGAACTATTTGTCCATTTCGTTGTTTATTACCTTTATAAATTGTACATTGCTGGACCACACATTTTCTTATCAAATCTACTTCCTACTACATTCTCTTTAGAGAAGAATCTTCAAAAATGATGGCCTGCCAACAAAATGTGGAAGGACTTGGCTTCTGGGATTCATTTTACCCTTGTCTTGCTTCGATAATATTGCAATTTTTCCTGTATCCTGTTATTATCTCTCCTAAAACAACCCAATGTCCCCACAGGGAACAATAGAGTTTAGCCTCACCCCATAACGATGACAAATTCAGCCAGCAAATTGTACCGAATTGTTTGTCTGAATACCCATTTTATGGACATTATAGACAGTATAATCAAATGCGACAGCAATGGATGAAACTACACAGCTGAGTCAAAGTATTCCACAGAAATACATTTCACGTTACAATTCAAAGCAAAGATTTATTTGTAATGCATTAGGTTCTGAAAGTGGCCTAATTCAAACCCCTGGAAGGGGAAAGCAGTGGACCGGAGCAGGGGGCTGATGGAAAATGAGTGAGTTCATTGTGTGGTGTAACATGACAAGGAAATATAGGAGTGCATACCAGGACACACTCAGGAAATGTGATAAAAGCAATGGTCAGATTACACTTGTCCAATCGTTCTGTCTTAGTCATTCATCTCTGGACCCTTCGACAATTCAATCATCCATTTATCTACCCAGCACTCTGTCTGTCTCTTCTTCACCATTTACTTTCAAGAACCAAAGGTTCAAAGTCTTTCTCAGGTTTACTTGCTTCATTCTTTCATCTATCCAGTCTACTATTGAACGCTAATACAAAATTGGTGCATGTTTAAGCATTTAAAGTTAAACATTTTCTGCTAAAATCGTACCTTTGATGAAAGGGAATAGATCAGTGGAGGCTGGTGATAAATTCATTGGTGGGGCTCTTCATTATTATTCAATTTCAGCCAAAGTTAACTTCATTTCAAACCACATTACAACAATCTTGCCATTTTTAGATTGAGAGAGGCCTCAGTGATGAAACATGGTTCTTCGAAACAGCTACCGAATAGACTCTTTTATTAACATACTTGTAAACAAATAGAAGCAGAAGCTTCATCAGTCTCGTTTTAAAACATGAATGTTATTTGGGGCTGGTTTATTGGAAATGACCGTCTGAGTTTTGGAAAATCAAAAGATATATCAGGTATATTTTCAAACAACATATCAATTCAGCTTTAAAAGCATTTTAGAATGCTTTGAAAATAAGAAGTGCAAAATAAACTGCTTTTTTAGGCTCTTAGATTTTCCGTCATGAATAAATATGATGATATCTGTACATTTATAAACATTAACTAACGTGGACACTTTTGCAAAATTGTGAACACATCTGGTTTTGTGCATTTAAAGATCACTATACTGGAGAAAGTTTAACATGACCTGCAGCTTTTCAGCCAAGTTTCTCCTTTCAAAGAGTGAATTAGAAAATGTAACAGAGTTAATAATCATGAACCCACTGCTTGTTGACTTCATCTCAACCTCTTGTAGAAACCTGGGAAAACAAACAAGAGCTTATTTTAAGCCAATCAGTGAGCCAGGGGCGATTTAAAAAGCCCCCAAGACTCACATGAAATGATGCTGATTCGTTTAATTTTCTGTCAGTCACTCTGGTGTTAATCAGTAATTGGTGTCATTGCTACTAAGCCCCGCCTCCACAGGGGGCTCATTGCAGAGAGAGAGCGAGAGAGACAGACAGAGAGAGAGAGAGAGAGAGAGGCAGACAGAGAGAGAGAGAGAAATAAAAAAATCCTCTCTTTTATTGATGATTATCTGTAGAAAAGGAAGCAAATAGAGATCGGGACCCTTTGTTAGTTTGTTGGCATAATAAATGTTGACAGTGTTACAGTTTATTCATATATTATATATATTTTTTTTTTTTTAACTCCTCTGGCTTCCACCAGGGGGGGCAGCACCCCAGCACCCTCTATTGACCAGCTGCCAATGGAATAGATCTATATTTTTGGGATGTCAGTCACACTGTGATCTGATCATCTGGTCACATGCAGGTTGCACATCCTTGCCTCCACACGTCATCCATCTCTATCAGCATCACCCATCACCCCGTCAGGACGCATCTCTTAAGGATAATGAGGCAGGCTTCAAACAATACTGAGACACTTCCATTCGCAAACACAAACATTGTGAAACCACACCTACGGTTTCTCCATTTTGTATCCAGCCTGGTCAAAATGTACAGTAACTCATAGACGTTCAATGCAGTTTTATTAGCTGTTACTCTCCAGTATGTTCAGGTACTTCCTTCATCAACACTTTTCGAGTACCTCCACTGTAATATATCTGATATGTGCTTTGCTTGGTTTAGTGCTCCACTCAATCACTCCATTTCCAATTCAAGCACTAATTCAAACAACAATCACTTGAAATCCAATGTTTGCATGAACTATCTTTCATGGGGATAGTTCCACATGGCAGCATGCATAACAGTACCAAAACTGACTGATCTTAGCTGTTCATGTCCATGGAAGAGTCAAGAGGTTAGAGGAGCAACATGGGATTGGGAGTTCCAAGATTGAATCCAACAACTGACATGTCACCCTGAGCCTGACACCCTCGTTGACACCCCCACCCCCCTCCCCCCATCAGCTCCCTGGAGTGCCATAAAGTGGCTGCCACCTCCACATACGAGAAATGGGATTGGTCAATTCAGAAAAAAAGTAATTTCCCAGAGATCATTCACGATCAAACTTAAAAAAATGAAAACGTGCAAAACAACTCAACTCACCCTTTTATAAACATGGACCTCCCCAACCGAAAAAGTTTTACCAACAAAGAAGTGACAAGCAAAGTGAGGCAGCTGTAGCAGAGCGCCGACCTGAACCTCTATGGAGTCTGTGTTTCTTTATATGGAGATGACATTAAGAACGCCCATAAAAGTGAAACACTGCTGAATGGTCAGTCTACTGAAGTGTAGGCTGACAGTGCATGAATGCAGGTTAAAAATAGGCCTCGCTTTGTGCTGTCTACACCAAACTGATTTATTGCAACCAGCCATTAAAGTTGTCTGCCACCTCGCAGTGTGAAAATGTGTCATTAATTCAACTCCACACATGGGAAGAGGTAGAAATGTAACTGACATTTCCGCAATGCAATCAAGCGTCAGTATATACATGTAATATAAATAGTTACTGATGAAATGGTCAAAAATACAATGCAAATTCTTAATTCAATTATCTGTTGCAGAAATTTAGAAACTCGTCAAAGCACTTTTATTTTTCAAGTACACTTGAATGTTGCCTTAATTTATAATAACTGCTTCATGGAGAGAGACTTATGACTTGCTAATACGTCCATTTTCATTTGACTTGTTACAAAAGTATATGCCTTTCAGCACCCACCGTTAAAAATAGCAGCGCTATTCTGCACCGCTGCTTTGTTATAACACATACTTCTCGACTCCCAGTGCAACCAGGGTGGAACCACACTTTTAATCACAAATTCAAGTTGTTTGAAGGAAAAATGTCTCACAGTTGGAAAATCTGTATTTGTCAATTGGAAGTGGAATAAAAAGCAGTGTTAATGTTTAATTAAAAATACAATCGCCTTTACAGAGTAGGCAGAGAAATCATCAAGAGGTCAACAAGCAGTTGCCCTTTGAGCTTCACATTGATTGGAGATGAACCGCGGTTATAAAGCAAGGTATCACAAACCACCTCTGGACACCGTAAACCATTAAGCAGAGGATTGTCATCCTCTGCTTAATTGCTGTCAGGCAACAAGCAGGACAAGCAGAACACTGAAGCAGGATGGGAAATAGTCTTTCTGACTGCCTTTTTTTTACTGCCTTTACTAAACACCCTACCTTTGAATTCATAGCTTGTGATGATTACGTTGCAGCAAGCAGCATAGTGAACCAGGTCACAAAGCTCATTGAGCTCCTTTTTTTGCTTCACTTTAAAGCTTTTCTTTGCCATAGTATTTAGTGCAGGGGTCTCAAACTCACAGCCCATCAGGCAATTACGGCCCACAGGACAATATTTCGTGGCCCCCACCTTGATATGATAGTATAATATTAGTGCACACGTTGCCACTCAACCAGCTCCCACCCGCCATCCTTCGTCGGGGGTGATGGTAGGGGCTAGGCTAAGCTACACCAGCTTTGTGTAATGAACAGCCAGACAGCAGACATGAAGCATAGGTCCTCCACACGTAGCATCGTTCACAACCCCGCCTACATTTTACAGCACTCTGTCATGGGACCCGGCCCACCAGCGCACAGAGGTGAACTGCAGTGTTGGACCAAAGAGCCGCATGCGGCTCCGAGCCGAGGCGTCGCCGAACCCTATTTAAGACATTCTGAGAGTCTCAACTGCTTCTTCTCTCAAGCCCAATGTGGCTCAGATAGATACATTTGAAGAAGAAGCGCTGCCAATTCCCTAGCAGCAAGGAGTCGTCACGACGAACCATGTTTCGAAGAGCCGTTCATGATCTCCATTCAATGTTCCATTTATGTTCAGGACATTTCATGTTCAGAAGAAATCATAAAAACTGCTAATAATGAAGTTGGTAGATTTTTATTCTTCAATTTTTGAGGCCCAACCTCACCCAGACTCTGCCTCCAGCAGTCCCCAGGTGAATTGAGTTTGAGACCCCTGAGTTCGTGGTTAGCTGCAGCCAACTGCCAATGTGGCTAATACAAATTTTGGACCACATGAGATTTACAGTCAACCGGGATGATTTTTTCTGTTGCGTGGTTGTTTGTAGATGGCTCCACAATTGGTTCTCATTTTAATATTTAGTTTGAGCAAAGGAGCACTATTCCATGCTATCAATGATTGACAGTTCCTGTGGGCAATTTACGTGCCCCTAACATCAACAGCGGTCAGAAACTTGCATATACTCTTGCAAGAAGAAGTTACAAAAGGGTCAGAACAAGCTATATGTTTGATTTGTTTTTTCATCCTAATACATTTTAAGAACAATTTAAGGGTGACTAAATACAAGAGACTACCAGATGAGGACTCCTTTAAATATACTGAATGGACTTTGTGTTTAAGTCAGTGTTGTCGGCAGTGAACTATAGTGTTACTGTGGATAACAACTTGACTCTACAATATTGTTTCAGCAATTTAACAGTAGTTAGTATCTCAGTCAGAATCAAATAAAACAAAATAGTTTGATTTTATCTGTTACAGCACAGGCACTTTGTAAGATCAACAGATGTCTATAATGCAATCAACAGAAGAGGTTATTTGTCCACCAGGTATGTTATGGTTTCATATTATTTGAACATTCACTTCTCTAAACCCAGCATTTTGAATTAATATGTTCTATCAATCTGCCACAGGTTTGGTTTTCATAATGATATGAACTTTCATTTTGCTTTCCTAGCTTCTGTTCAATTTCCACTGTTTTGATTTTGCAGCTTGCCTCAACTTATAACCGTGTTTGTAGTAACAATGATAATTAGACAATTATATATCCCTTTATTTATCGCTTGTGCATGGTGCGCCACTGAATAGATTCCTGGGCCGCTGCTCACTTCACCCATAGCAAAATCCTCCAGTGACTCTGAGAACTAGTCAAACAAGGTTCCTCTCTCTGTTCATGTAGCTTCTTTACTGGGACAATCTCAGAGGTGGTAAAACATGAAATAAGAGGGAAGACTTTTCAAAGCCCACATGATACGTCAGAAACAACAAGCAAGGAAAAAACACAATCAAAACTACAGGTTGTACAGATGTATTATAGAATATGGTGCCAAACTGTCAGTAAGCAGCATAACAGCAAGCACATAAACAGCAACACATTCTCTGATTGACTCCAGTTACTCCATTTCATTTAATTTCTCATCTGTAAACTCCACTTCCAATAAATTCAACCATATATCAAATTTTAATTACCTCCTATCGTCTGCATAATGGTTCACACGGTAATCCGCCAATGCATTAAAGTGTTGATAGCTCTCAGTGGCAGTGTATGAATCATGGGGAGTTACTTTGACATGTCAATAAACTTCATGTTCCAGTGCTGTCTCCAGACTAAGAGAAGAAATCTGGGGGTTTTTTTTGTTTGTTTTAATTTAACTTTTTTATTTGCAGCAGCACAACACATTTGAATATAATAATAAAATGAAAACATTAAACCCAATAACACCACTCAAGTAAGCAAAGGCAAGAGTGAAAGAATCATCTGATCCAGACCCACACTGCTTCCTGTGGGACAGAGACAGAGAGCAACAGACACGTTGAAATTGGAAAGCAAAGCAATCCTCATACTAAAGAATTGATGGAAGCACCGCTCACAGACTTATAGTTTCACTGTCAGCAGTGGCAGATTTTGCTATGGGCAAAGTGGGCAACTGCCCAGGGCACAAACTCAACGGGGGCGTTGCCGTGCACTGGCTCAGATATGGTCTTGTGATGCTGCCTCATGTCTGCACAGACAGCTTTCAGCTCCTACAGTTAAAACCAGACCAACATCGCAGCTCGGACACAAACACTCTTTTATAACTGAAACAGTTCAGAGAAATGTATTTCTGAAAACAAATAAGCTGTGCAGTTGAAAAGTTAAAACTCCACTTCCACCTGACAGCTCTGACTGATGCGTTCAGCTGCATCACGTAAGCCCGCCCTCCGACATGTTAACGAGCTGCGACGCTCATAGAGTAGTGAGGTTATATGCTAAACATTAAAATATGACTGATACAGTCATTAGCAAGCTGGCAAACATGGCAAACATGCATGTGCGGCACAATTAAGTGAGTGTTGTAGGATTGTGGGGGGGGGGGGGGGGGGGTTGTAGCCATGTCCACCACTGACTGTCAAAGATGCTGCAGGAAGGCACAGAGTCCACAAACGACAGCAGAGAGACACAGAAATGTATTTGTATTATTATTTGTTTTTCTGCTTGTTGTCCGATCTGTCTGATCACGACCCCCACGCTCCACTTCACGGTTTCCCATTTCTTGTCATGATTATACATTCTATCGAATTGCGTCATGGGGAACTTAAGTGAAGAAACAGAAATAGCAAATGGACTCTGAGTTCCAGGAGAAGGATCGACTCCTGAGAGAGATGTAGGAGGAGAAGCAGTCTCCAATATCACCAGGATGAAGCTGAAACTGCTCGCATCTCCTTCAGCAACCTCAAAGAGCAGTTTCTCCTCCTCCACAGAGAAGTGAGCCAGAAGATTGAGGAGGTCAAAAAGTTAAACCTCCTTCATGGACACCACCAAGGCTGAACAGGAGAAAGCGGTGACCACTGTGCAGGAGAAGGATGCTGCAGCGAAAGACACTCTCCGAAATACTCATGAGAGGACAGTCGAACATCTCGCAAGGCAAATCACCACCATGTTGCTTAATGTGAAGGATTCCCTCAAGGAGTGGGAGGACCGCTGGACCAATCGAGAGAAGCAATTGGCTTCACAAATCCCATCTCTGCATGAGGACTACCAGGAAAAACTAAACCTCCTTGCTAAGGAAAGAGCTGAAGCAGCCTCCATATCCCAGCACAACAAGGCGGCGCTCATGGAAAAGAACCTGGAACATCTGGCAGAATTCACTAAGGTGGAGACCCAGATGCACATCATGGAAGCTGACTGGAAGTGGAAGTTTCAAGATCTGGATGGGCAACTGCAGAATGAGAATAGGGTGAAGGAGGAGACCGTCCAGCAGAAAGAAGTCCAAACAGGCAGAGAAGACCTGGATGGCCAAGGAGGAGATAGGGATGGAGAACAAGAGGAAGGCCACACTGGACATCCAGGTTCTCATCGACAGGACCGTCAAGCCGAATGAGCCAAGAGTGACTGGGAGAAGTTTGAGATGAAGAAAAGAGAGGAGAAAGCACAAAAAAGGCCGCCAAGCAACAAAAAAGAGAGGAGAGAGAGGAAGGAGTGAAGGACATGAGACATTTCATGCATTCCATTTTTGTTTCTTGATCTCATAATATCATGATCTAAAGTGTCTGAATATAATAATAATAATAATAATAATAATAATAATAATAATAATCGTCATCATCATCATCATCATCAAACCAGACCTGGTCAACCAGAAACCAAAAGCCACATCATACACTCATGTGGACTTCCAAATGAAATTGCTCTCTCATACAAACACCAAATGTCATGACACACACACACACACACACACACACACACACACACACACACACACACACACACACACACACACACACACACACACACACTTCAATCACGTACATTTAAAAAATGCATTGGTTCTTTGTTCAACTGTACTCAAGTCAGCCTTTATGTGTGTGTGTGCATGTGTGTGTGTGTGTGTGTGTGTGTGTGTGTGTGTGTGTGTGTGTGTGTGTGTGTGTGTGTGTGGGTGGGTGTGTATGTGTGCAGACACTGCCACTGTTCTATTGAGAAAGTCTGAGAGAAAAACGACAAATATCATCATCATATAATGTGATATTAAGCTTCCGTAAAAAGACGAGCAAAAACTGAGCAGAGAAAAAATTAGTTGTCGCTTTGCTGCAGTTTTTATTCTTTCTTCCTTTCTTTCTCTCCGGTTGTTCATGAAATTAGAAGAAAATAAAAATCTAAAATAAATCAACTCAAATCAAAACACTTCACAGTTTCACTATGAATATTTAGATAATTAAATGTTCACTTCTATACTCACAATCTGTATTAGAACTCTCAAGGTTCAACAATATACTAATGCATAACATCAGTTAGTAGTCAGGAGAAAATAAGAAGTGCTGGTCAGTGATGTTCAATAGATTCTCAACATAGATGATCAAAACAAACATTTAGACGTAAATCAGAAATGCAAACACAAATGCTTCATAATACAATGGTTGTCACAAAATCTAACAACTTTACAATCAGGGTGCCCTACTCTTTCAAACACAACCCCCCACTCACAAATACATGAACGTCAAAATCAGCATACAATATCTTGTGGTCTGAATGACAATGAAAGGAGTGACAGTGACCAGACCTCTTGTGGAACCTCTCACAACTCCCATATCGTCACATGGATGATGTTCATCCGTAGACAGAATGTTTTCCCAAACTGCTGTTGAAACACTAACTGAAGAACTGAAAATTCGCAGTGCACCAGAATAACTAAGGAGCAACATAAACTAGCCAAAATAACACATTGCAATGAGCAGCCCTATCATCCTGTAGGCTGGACTGATTTCAGAGGTACAGTATCAATAGTAAATGTAAAATTTGATCCGGATAAGTGTGTGTAGTTGAAAACGCTTCCAGACACTAGATAGAGATGTTCTGTGGACCCGCCTGTGAGTCCTGGAACCTGCCTGATGAAACCCCTGCATTGAGTCACAGAGATGATGAGTACATAGGAAGACGGGCACACAGATGGAAATTGAAACTGCCAACTTCTTTCAAAACATATGGACAACATCTTTTATGAGTGAAGGTGATGGTGAAAGTCCTAAGACACCTTCTTTCTTATAACATGTCAACAAAAACGATTCTGCTGCCCTGAATGGAAGTAACCTCGTTTTATATGAAGGCATGTTCCTCCATCAATCGTTGACATTGGCTTCCTGTGCAGTTTAAATTCAAAATTCCATTAGCTGCTCTACCTCTTCTCACCTGATGTCTGTATTGAATCCCCCAAACCAGTCCAATGGTATTCATCTGTTTGACTCAGTAATGTTCCTACAATCTTACTACAGTTGGCGAGAGTAAGACACCACCTGTCCTCAGCAATCAGCACCAGCACGGGTTCTCCACAGGGCTGTATGCTAAGCCCCTTCCTCTACACCCTCTACACCTACGACTGCACCCCCACCCACCGGAGCGACACCATCAGGAAGTTCGCAGATAATACCACGGCGGTGGTATCATCCGTGGTGGTGGTTTTACAGATTTTAAATTTTATTTGCAATAATTATCTTTGCACGTTCTGTTGTTTGCCTGTTTCTTTATTAGAGCTGCCATTTTTTTTTTATTATTCCGTTGTGCTTCTAAGAGGAACAATGACAATAATGATTTCTGATTCTGATTCAGTTTAAATCTACACTTGGTTAATTCTCTTTCATGACACGGAAGCTTCTATTATCAAACTCTGGATTGATGTAAATCCACATCATGTCCAGAATGGAATCATCCATCATCCATCCATCCATCATCTTCCAACAACTAACTTATATTTAAGTTATTTAACATATCTAACATGTTCTGTTGTTGGCGAGACAATGATGACATCTTTTTTGCACACAATGGTGAAGAAATGTCCTACATTGGGTCATTTCTCAGAGAGTGAGATGAACTGTATTCTGTGAAGAATAGCCCGGAGCCCTGCGGTCTATCAGTGACTGATGTCTACTGTCCAGACTCACACTCCAAACGAAGGAGGTCATCACACTGACAATAGGTTTGTCCATCTCCCCACAGTGGCCTGAAAGAAAAAAACTGATTTTTGTTTGACGATCTCACGAGCCTTCCATGATCTCGGGATCTTGATGTTCTTGGGATCTTTTCATGACAGTGGATCAGCAGGGCAGCTGGCTTCTCAAAATGTGTGTCTCCCAGCAAAACCAAGCAGCTCCTCTTTACACTGTGAAACAAGCTGTCACCAAGACAGACACTTCATCTTTTCATCATATGTCTTTTCATATTCCCACTCTCCTTTAATTTTTTTTGTGAGCTGAATCGGAATAAGATGCAGCTTTGTATGATGTATGCTCACATTCTAATAAGCACTTTATTCAAACCCCTGAATTCAGCGATATTCCATGATAGTGAAATGAGGTGAAAATTCCTCCTCTAAATGGTCCTGAAAATCTGCCCACACAAACACACGCACACACACACACACACACACACACACACACACACACACACACACACACACACACACACACACACACACACACACACACACACACACACACACACACACACACACACACACACACATAACTTGTCTGGACGTCACCTCCACAAGATGCAACTTCCACAGCAGTACTTTTCCTGAAAGACAAAACATGTTTTAGTCGTTTAATCCAGTGTATTACCTAGTAAATCACCATGACCTTTTGAAAACAGCCACAGGAGTTTGTACAGAATGTTTTTTTCAGTTCTGATCTGCTGTGAGGATACTGTGCGTTTGAAGCCCGTTGTGGCTGAGTGAATGCCAAATGGCCTGGACTCATACAGCAGATGAGTATGAGTATTTCACTGCTCCAGCAGCCTAAGCGCTCTTAACATGAGTCATCATATTAACCCTTTCACACAGACCAACGGTGACAGCTGCCATGCAAGGTGCTTGCACATTTTTAGGAGGAAGTCTAACCTTAACCCTAACCCTGGGTCTGCTGTCTTGTCCAAGAATGCTTTGGCCTCATTTACTAAAACCTGGCATGTGTGCGAATTTACACCCTAACTCAAACATATTGTCAACTACGTATAATACGATGTTGGACATAACATGTCCAAAGGAATATTCAAATGAGGGCTCTGCATGCCTTAGACCAGAGGAGTTCATAATCATGCTTGTGGGCCAAAACCATCCCATGTGAGGAAGTGGATTGGAGATCCAGCCAAACTCACTGATGAAAATGTTAAAAATTCAAACAAAAAGTAGCAGACAGAAGACTTCAATGATGTCTGAGCTGAAATACTGGTTATGCTGCCATGAAAGCTAGCTCCACATTGCTATCAAACTCACCTCAAAGTCAGGTTGTCAGGGGGAATTTGTAAAAACACCCACAATGCAACAGCTTTTGGGATTTTTCACTGTATTTTTCAATTGACGCTGACATTAAAATTGTCTTTATGTTGAGATTGCAGTCATTAGTAATTGTTATGTTTTGTGAAAATATATACAATTCATCATCAGTGCTGCCAGTTACCTTGAAAAAAAAATGAGAGGAACACATTACTAACGCATTACAGACATCACTGTTCATCAAGTATACCACCTGCCACAACAAAGTTTATATAATATTATTTATTATGGGAGCTCATTTGACACAAAGTCAGCAATGTGTATGCCATATTTAGAAACACATTTTCAATACAGTTTGCATTAAAAATAAGTGGGAAGCCAGTTGATGATAATCTTCTGCCCACAATAATGTGAAATCTTGAGTTCATTTGTATTTCAAACCTGTTAAGTATTTTCTATTATTTTGCTTGTTCGGTTGGTTAATTCATGCTGGTAGATCGGTTTCCATGGCTGTGTATGAAATATAAAGGTATATTTCTCAGGACAATTTGGCCATGGACAAAAAGAGATGGGAATGGAATTAAAAACCTTTGAACTGAATAATATCTCAGTCCACCAGCTGCCACCACAATGAACAAACCCTTACATACTTGGTGGGGCATCTGTTATCAGCAGAAGTCTGGCATTTTCTTTCTTACTTTAATTAGTATCACTTCAGTATACTCCATGAGTTCTTCTATGGGATATATATCTTCTACATCTAGGTTGGAAACATTGGGTGACACTAGGATGAATTCTGTTCATTTCCACCTTAAGTTCTGATACAACGCCTGGCCAACAGCATTCAGACTGCACACATACACACATATACACACACACTCAAACACAAGGTCTTGATCGTGAAGAGATGAAAGGAAGTACACTTTGTTGAATGTTGGCTGTCAGTGCAAAACGTTCACCCAGTCATCATGCCTATGAAAGTCTTTACCTCAGCATAAGGCGTTTTCATATGCATTTGATGTAAACTTTCTGAAAAGTTTGCCAAATGTTTGTTTGAATGACGAAAGAACTTTGTCTCACTCCTGGTGTGTTTTTGTATTCATCTCTGTTGAGATCTCTCCATGGAGATAATTCAACATGTCAAAGCTCAGCCTTCCTGCAGAGTGCAGCTATTTTGCCAACAGCTCTGCTTCTGCGTAGCCTTGGATTTGGCACCACAGCTCTTCACAAACAATGCACCGACGGAGGTGAAGAGGTGGGTAGAAATGTGTGGGATAAACCAGCGAGACACTTAGAAATTCTTGGATAAAGCTACAGGGTGAGCTGTGTCAGTCCTGGTTAATCATTCTGAAATACTTTTAAAAGATGCTTCATTTGGCAGTGCAGGCAGCATGCCACAGGTTCACGCATGTTAAACTCCAGAATGACCTCTATGGAAACCTAATGTCAGCAGCACTTTCTGGAGACAATATTATCACTCTTTCTCAAATTTTCAATTGAGCTTTTTAAATCTAACTTGTGGTGTTGCAAACATCCATATGGGTAGTTGGTGAGAAAAAAAAAAAAAAAGAACAGTAGTGATAGGTGTGAGTGTGAGAGGAACAGATGGACGAAATATTAAGCTTTAACATGTTGCATGTGTCTGCAAATCACAACTCTACAGTTTTCACACAGCTACTTGATGTTCCTCCAATGTTCTACTCTCATAGATAAACTGCAATTTTAACACTTTGCTGTTTGACATAAACTGTCAAATTCTGTGTCGGGGGACTTTTTTGGGTGTACAACATTTAGATGTCCAACATATAGGAAACATGTGAAGGCCCCTTTAGCCAGCAGGCCTGGGATGGCAGGCCATTACACCAGTGTATAGCTTCAATAAAAGGACATCAATAAATACAGCTTTTTCAGTTCCAGAAATAGGTTTACTGGTCTGCAACAGTGAAATATGATGTTTCTCAGCATGTGTCCATTGCTTACTGAGAACTGGATTTGGAAACTGATCACCCACAGGAAAAGGAACCAGCAAGGAACAGACATATATTCTAGATCAGCGGTCCCCAATTACAGAAGCCGTTTGGTACCAGGTCGCACAGATAGAATAAATAACTTGCATTACTTCTATTTTATTTATTATCCGAGTCTGAACAATGTTTCATTTTGAAAAATGACTGACTTCTCTCTGTTACATCTGTCTATGACTCACGCTTGTCTCGGTCATGTGATACATTAGCGCTGATATGAAATCCACAAGTAGCAAAAAAACAGTTGTCTTTGGAAAGTTTCTTTGCAAAGGGTAAAATGCCCAGTGAAGAGAAATAAGAATAACATACAAGTAAGCAGAAAGACATACAAGTACACAGTGGATTCATGTTTATGATTATATTTACTAAAAAACACAGTTTTTGTGTTGGTCATATCATTTTATTTTGTGGAATTTATCCGCCACACCTTAAAGATCCGTTTGTGAAAATATTGGTGCACTAAAAGGTTGGGGACCGCTGTTCTAGATAACAAAATATTTGTGCCGTCAAAAATAACGCATTCATTTAATTAATTTATTTCAAACATTTAAAATGTAACATGATCAACACAGTTTTGTTTTCTTACTTTAGTTTTTTTTACTCCCTTACTGGAGCAGCAGCTTGTGCAGTGGAAAAATATTAAGGCAGAAAGTTTCAATAAAAAATATTTCCTAACAGCTTATCGAGAAAGTAAAAGACATTAACACACTTTGTAATTTAAGGACAACAGAAGTAATTCTGTAGCAAAACAGCCATGTTGGCTGACCAGGAGCCACCAAACCACTGAAGCTGGAGGAAATACTTGCACGTAATACGTGCACGTGTATATATATAAAACTTTGTTTCTAGAAATATTAAACAAAGGGGTGGACCTGTACTCTAACTAAAGCCAGACTTAAGTTAGTTGTTTATTAATTCATTCATTTATGTTTTTATTATTTTGCTGATCTTGGAGAGGAACAGTTTCATGCAAAGCTAAAATAAATTGTCTTCAGTCCTAAGCATAGTTTACATGTGGAAACTGACTTCTGAGCATATGTTTGTAAGCAGCGCAGCTCGTAATTGGAATATTTCCTTGACTGATGCACAGGTCCCCGAAGAGCGCTGCTTGGTGTTTGTAGCCGGCTGTCAGTCTGGTCTAATGGGAGTCTGGCTTTAGAAGAAGAAAGCTGATCTCACAAGTCAACCGTGTAGGAGTCCCTCAAATGAGGCTACAGTGGCCGTATTTTAATTGCAAAATCCAGACACAGTCTCTGTCTCTCCCGACCCAAACTCACCTTTCTGTCCATCGCTCATCTCTCGACTCCCTTCTCTCATTAGGTTGAGTCGAGGCGTCTGCAGTTGCTGAGGCTGAGAGTAGGCGGCAGTGCTCAGGGCAAAATGAGAAAACAGTTAAGATCCCTCTCTCCTCTCCGATACTGTGATTAAGAAGACGGAGCATCATTCATCACATATCCCATTGACAGCAGCACTTTCACCTTCCTATTACTTCATCAGCTCTGCCATGAGGCAAGGGAAAGGAAATAGAGACATCTTTGCCAAGCTGCTGAGCAAATATTGACTTCCATCCACCCTGCCAAGCAAAGCAGTTTAATTAGATTTGAGCAGATTCAATTAAATGTTTCATGTTAATGTGTTCCTCTGCCACTGTTCAAAAAGTTATCTGACATGATTTGAATGTGCTGAGGTTATGGCAACACTGCCATCTTGATTGAAAAACAGAAAGAGGATTAAGAAAAGAAAATGGCTCAATTTCACGGAGGTCTCAGTTGCTGCAATATTGAAATATCTCTTTTCACTCATTACTCGCTGCCTCTTGCTTCCTTTCTCAATAGTGGTAATGTCATCTGTGTTTCCATGGTCAGCATGCTTTCTTTCCTCCCCATGCGCGCAAAAAGTGTTTCAAACTCAATAAGATGTGCAATACATCAATGTGGTGGGCGGAAATGTTCCCTTTCAAATTTTATGGAAATTTCATTTCGTCTGCAATGCTTCTGGAGAAAATTAGATGTGCATATGCTTGAAAGTCAGCTGCCGTGATTGGGTAAGTGCCAGGCATACTTCAGCATGCATCACTATGCTGTATGGAGAGTTTAATTCTACAAGGACAGATACAACCACGATGACAAATTACAGGAGGAACACAGCAGTGTGACCACGGAAACAGGGAAAGAGTCCTGCTGCAGAACGAGATCCAGCAGCTTGTCTCTGACTGAAGCCCTATGTCGGAGGTCTGCACTCGAAAACAAAGCACTGCGAAGAAAGAAGAGATCAAATCACAAAGCATGTTCTCCAAAGATGTTGGAGGTGTGTGAACATAGGATAGGTCAAGAAACACGGTCCAAACCTACAAGCTGCTGATCACTTTACAGCCAAAGCATACAATGAGTGGTTATGGAGAACAACGTTTGGCACTTGAACAAAGCAGGCTTATTATCCACACGACGGGTAAAGTGAGCTTTTAGTGCCTCTGAAAGTTTGTCTTGTAAAGCACTCTTAAAAGCAGGAGGTCTGACTCAGTGTTCCACCAGTCACAGTGAACAACACCAGAAGAGACTCCAGCTTGTCACAAAGTGTATTCCAGAAGGTTATGTTTTTCATGCAGTGGATTTGTTTGTTTTCTGTGAAGCACTCACACCATCTGAATCAGAAATAAATGTGCACATGCTTCTTTGGTGTGGAGCATTAGTGGCGTGTCCCACCAATCACCCAACATGATTTACACATTGTTTTCTGGGCTGAATCTGGTCGGTCCGTTGAAATTGGGTTGTTATTGGACCTTCTCAATGTGAGACTTTTTATGCTTTGTGGGATCACTATGTTTAGATTGGAGTCACTGGGCCTATGACCATAAATGAAAGGTGTTGAATCTATGCCAGACTATCTTCTGGTTATATTGATTAAAAGTTCTAGTGTACACATGACTCTTCTGCAGCACAAGTGGACTTGAACACATCTGAAATACATTTGCAGCAAGTGATTTTGACCATTTAGTTTTGATGTTGACAGATATAATGCAAACCCACTTGCTCCCTGTTTGTCTTGAAAGGTGCACAGTGCACATTGCTGGAACACTTCAAATGTTCAATTCCTATAAAGCTGTAGGTTCAGAACAGATAAAGAGAAATGGCAGTTAAACCTCCCGGTTACTACTCCATGTAGTGATGGCACGTGATACTACAAGTGGATAAATTATTGAACACCTTGTACATGATCTGGCCGTCTCTGTTTCCTCCATGTTAATGATGACAGAGCGTATCGTGCTGCTCTGTACTGAAACAGCATAACAACTACTCCTCCTTGTGTGGCCTGACATAAACACCATTTAACAACTTCTCCGTTGGACATCATTAGACATCCCTCTTCCATTACACTCCACTTTTAATGAGTATAGTTTCAGTTAGGTATTATGGATGGATTTAAGGTGAAGGTTTAAATGAGTGCAGAATCCTTTGAATGGTGTGATGGAGACCAGGAGTTCTGTCAAGCCAGTTTCACCGTGCACTACGTGGCGGAGCGGGACAGAGTGGGAGAGTACGTTTCGGCAAAGCGCTGGAAAATCGTCGTCTGTGGTTGCAGTTTTTTCTGTACCATCCACAATTTGTTCAGTGGGACCACATGAAAACCCGCCCCGCGCCGGCCCAAAAAGTGCGGTGGGACCGCAGCTGTACTCTCTGCTGGTTTGGTTTAGGCTCACTTATGTGTTGACCCCTGGTTATGTGTGCTTATGCATGACTGTGAGCTTGCTAATAACCTGTTTCCTTGGCAGCTGATTGTCATCAGTGTGATGTGGAGCATCTGGGCCCAGTGCTCAAATAAGATGTAAAAGCCCAGCTTCCTGTGCGGTTCCTGCTGGCTCGGTCCCTGCTCCGCTCTGCCAGCAGCTGCACTGGCTCTGCTTATTTTGGTTTTACCATTTTAATACCATTGAAATGATCTGCTCTAATGCATTGTTTGCATTGAATATTACTTTTGACACTTGTGTTACCTTCAGATTCACTAAAAATAAAGATTAAAAATACAGGGTTTTGCCATTCATATGAAGTCAGATTTGTTGGGAAGTTGAAAATGAATAAAGCAATGGTGAAAGCAAGCAGACTGACAGCAAAACAATATCCGACTTTTTCTTCTCACTAAATGGTTTAATAAGGATGAAAATAAGGATCATCATATTCTACATTGTTACTATCATTAGCTGACAATCTACGAAAGACATACTGAAATGTAGTTAAGTAGATTATACCAGAAAAGAGCTGCTAATCAAATATATTTAGTTTTAATTTAGTGTTGGGTCCAGAGCCCAATGGGTGCTAATAGCCATATGGCGAAAGCATCAACCAACAGCTTATACCAAGACACACTAAATTATTTCATGATTTCTCATAAATTAGCATCAAAGAATATGCAACACATTACTGCTTTGAGTACTAAATCCTGCAATGCTAACAAACTTGCTAATTTGCCAGCCAACTGCATTGATAGTGACAAAGTCTTCAAAACATGGGGAAGGATTGAAATGACTGTATATCTATAGCTCCACTATCTTCATCTCTCTGTGTGTCTGCGTGTGAGAAGAACTTTGACTGATGACATTATCCAGCAGGTGATCGGTATGAGAAGTTGTATCTCCATCATCATTTTTCTTTTTCATACCCTATGCATTTCCTTTAACGTTTTCTTCATGTGGCATGAAGGCAGTTTATCAGCTGAGTGAAACAAAGAACCTAAAGACGTCATAATACCGCCTCTTTTTGTGTTCCAAACATTATGTCTAAAGAATGTAAAGGATGTAAGTACATTGTTTAATGCTCATCATTTTAGTATTTGACTTTTTGGAATATTCCCATGTGGTCTTGATCTCCAAAAAACTGCCTCATAATGTTTACCATAATTTCCAAACTCTAAGCTGCAGCTGACGGCCGTGAGTGATGCATTCAGGTGCATCATGTAAAGCCACCCTGCTGGACTCTGTGGCTGAGAAATCTTCCTCATCAGAATCACAATCAGAAAACAACTGATAAAATACTTTATAAACAGAAATAAAACATTATGTGATTGTATCTCTCTCTCTCTCTCCACAGTAGGTAGACAACGCTGGCAGACAACACACCCACACAGTGCTGTGTGCAGGAATTTCCAGCACTATGAAAGACAGATTTGCGGGAATCTACCAAAATATTAGTTATCCCTGTATTTATGCAGTGAAATTACTGCCCTGTTACAATGTGGACACCTGAGGCTTTTAGTCGAGTGTATCCTATATATGTACTTTTTATTTTTTTTTATTTTGTGGGTGCTTCTTCATTTCAAGTGCGCTGAATAGTACGGAAAATATGGTATTCTTCCCTCTATTAGGCTTCATCTAGTAGAAGGAGAATCAGTTTGTTGCTTTGCTTTCTAAATATTTCACTGACTAAATTTCTTTTTTTTTTTTTGTTGTGCTTATGGGTTGTTGTTTTTTTCCATTGAACCATTTCACAATTCTCAACATGTGCAAGTTCTGTTTTGTGAGATTCTTTTTAACTTTCCTTTGTTGGAGTTTTCATCTCACTCTCACATTCCTATTGTGGATCAAATTGTTTTTTGCAGTGACTGCCAACTATCATGTGACCAAGTCTAAGGAGAACATGACACTTTATTGTGATGCTTTATCTACAGAGCATGTGCTAAACAACTATTTACTACGGTCGTTTACTACACAGTGTTTCAGAAAAGTTGTGTTTCCCCTCATTTCCATGGAGAGTTTTCGAAAAGATCCCCCTTGGGAGCCGTTTTCAAAGGTGCATATTCTGTGGCCCTGAGCACCACCGTCATGTAAGAAAACACTCTAAAAGTTGTTTTTTGTCACTTGGAAGCCTCAATGATTCAGATGAACTGCAAGAACAACACAAAGGTGATATGGCTTTATGTTTATGTTAATGATTGTTGAGTCAATGAGTAAAATATTCTTTTAAATGTTATTTTTCATATTTAGTGAAGAGGCAGTGACGTAGATAAAGAGCTGGGAGCTCAGACTGACACTGTATATACATTACGAGTGACATACAGCAGGAGATGTTTAGTGGCTGTAATCCTAGGATGGACCTGGAGATGAAGGTGCACATATAAAAGTCCATGGAGGGATAATGATAGCCAGTAATCCAAAGAGTACAGAATACAGTAGTGAGTGAGGGATTCACAGTCAAGACAGCATCCAAAATGTGTAAAGAGCAGGTATAACAAAGCCCATCAGCATGGTCCAGAGAGGATCTGCTGTTTGTCTTCACTTGGGCAAGGAACATCATCTGGAGGTGACAGATTCCCTCCTTTAGTCAGGAAAGGACTCAGTGACTTGGTTTGGTCAGCGTGATTCTGTTCATCCCCAAAATACCTTCAGTTCTGCCTCTCAGAAGTTGATTTACACAGTGAGTGTGGGATATAGTGTCTGTCTCTCACTTCATTCTTCTCTTTTGCAAAGCAAACATCCATCTATCCAATATCTTTAAAGGCTTTATCCCAGGAAGGATCGTAAGATGATCTATGCTCACATGTCAAAGCCATTCCTGAATTATTCTCTGCCTTCTCTTGCCCAGGAAATGATGGTATTTAAACAGGGTCATAACATGAAAATGAATCCACTTTGTTTGTCAGAGGCAGAATGTCAGAAAACTATTAGACTGAAAGGAGAGCGAGACGGGGAGAAGCATCGTGGGGGGAGAGAGGCGGGAGGAGGAGGAGGGTGATGTCAGTGTACAAACTTGTTGTTTTGACAGTTGACATTCAGCACTCTGCTTTTGCACGGTGCCTCTGATAAACAGTCATGCCAATAAAGCAGCAGAGTTGAAATGGGAGAACTACAAGGCGTACAGAGCCGCCACTTCTCCTCCATTCCCACCCAAGGGCCCGACTCCTTTTTCACATTTAATGTTGCTGCAATCCATCAGAGCCTCCATCTGTTCGGTGTCACCCCACCGTGCATCTATCCATCCATCCATCAGGACCCCTGTCGCACACACACCAAAACACACACACACACCAACTCAAGAACACAGCTTCTGCCATCAATACATCATCAGAGTATCTCCTTTTTCACTCATTGTTCTCCTCATCAGTGTGACGATGCCTCATTATTGCAACTCCAGGCTTTATTATTGACATGTCAGCATACTTGCTTTAAAATTATAATTTTTGGTTTTATGTATACATAATTTCCTAACCAGGATGACCCGTTACCATAACACCTCCACGTCTTGAAGGTAGCCCAGGGATACCATGCCCAAAATCCCCAGTTCATGATGACATAAAAGAATGAAATACTTTTAAAAGGGGACATGTGCAATCAGTTCAGAGGTCAGTGCCAAATGTTCAGTCTCAAGTTTATTTATTCAATATTGTACTTTCATGCACAAGAACCAACACATATGCGACTGGAATTAGACTGACAGGTCTTTGATTTGGAGAAAGGAATTTACATTTTCAACAAATCGTATACATCTTCACCTATATGATGAGTGTGGTGCACAACTCTTGTGATCTTCTTCGTAGGACATTTCTAATCTTGACTGTATCTCCTGCATTGAATTTTAATAATATTGATTCAACTCTTTGTTTTAATTATTCTATTTCTAATGTTTTTCCACATAATTGCAATAGGAGGCCAGTCTTTTCCATATCATTGTGTTGCTTCTGACCATGTTTATTGGACTTAATCGGTGTGTGATCTCAAACAGCATCTTGCTGCAGCATCACACACTGCCTGTGTTAAAAAGAGTTACATATGCCTGTAAGATCATTTGGAGCGGTGCTAGAACCTCCAAGCTCCTCTGGAGGCAGAGGGTAGTCATGCATTAATCTGGAGCTGCCAATTAGAAATGAGTGTCTGTTTTGTCCAGGGCCTGCACGCACTGAGAGCTTTACATAGGATTAGTGTAGGACTCAGGGGTCACACCACCAACACAAGAAGAACTGAGAGCAAATATGAGAGAAAATACCCAGTCCGTATGCCAGATCGTGTGGTTACCATAGTGATGTGTATGTAGTCAGGATGAGTGATGAATTTGACTTAATGTGCAATGAAATCATGTTTTCATTCGCATTCAGAGAACCTGCTCAAATCACACACAGCATTATCTAGGCTGAACATCAAGACAGAAAATTCTGGTCCACACAAGATTTGATAGGAAGGCATGAAAAGCAGTTATTTAATCCAATCTGTAATAATAACACTTAATTTTTCTCTTTCAGTTTTTCTCTTTTACTTACAAATACAAACAGTGTCCTTTATGTCAAAAGATCTTCAGGAAAAATTAAAAACCCAGAAAAGTCTGATTTTTTTTTTTTTACAATGAATCATTTCATTGCAGCAGCGCAGAGTTAACCTCCAGTAGTTTTAGTAGGAGATGAGAAAGAATGAGCACAACCAAGAATACCAACTGTTCAATACTTGCTGTGATGAATTTATGAATTTAAGAGGGACTAAATATGCTTGTGTGTGTGGCGCATACGTGAATTCAATGGATGTGGATTTTCGTTCATGGCTTACAAATAGTTAACATTCCATTATGTTTAGTGGTAGAACTGAGCTGCATCTATCTCCTCTGAGTTTGGAAACTTCCATGTTTCACTTGAGATAATGGCTAAATGTATGCGTTTCGGTCTGATTTCCTCTGTGGTGAAGAGGTACAATCCTGAAGAAGCTTGTAGTCCTGACAGTTTGTACAAAGACATTCAGATGAAGTCTGCAGCTTTGTTCTGCACCTAACCCCTTCACAAAGCATCCAACAGACCAAAGTGAGGTCAGCAGACACCTACCCAGAGGTCAACCTGTGGCTCTTCAGCTGCTGTGTAGCGGCTCCATGAAGCTTTCAGAATATGTAATGTCAATAAACATTTTGTTTTGGGATTTTATTTGCTGAGCACACTAATTAAAAAAAAAAAAAAGGTCTAATCTCCAGGCTGAAAACAGTGAAAGAAGAAAAAACAGCTAAAAACAGCTAGAATAGCTGGAACTGCTAAAAAACGCTAAACTACCTAAAACTCCCAAAAGAAAATAATAATACAGTGAAAACCGTCAAACTAAAATTATTAAAATTGCTGGTTCTGATTTTCTTTTCAGGGTAGAAAAAAAAATGGAAAAGAAAACAAAAAAGGGGAAGTAGAAGAAACAATAAAGAACAAAATGGAAAAAAAAATACTAAACTAGAACTGGCACTCGGTGGCACCTTCGCCAACACCACATTTGTTTGCGGAACTGAGTTATGATAGCCATTATCTCATATTGACGCTAACTTGGTAGGTCAGGCAGGTACATCACTGCGTGAATCACTGAGCAGGGAGCATCTCCATAGCAACAGACGCTGATCTTCTTTGATCCCCTACATGAGGCGCTTCTCTCATCCGATTTGTATGGGAAATTTGTTTGCAATTCTTGGGTTATGTGTTATTGTCCCAAAATCTTATCAATTGGTCCTTGGGTGTTGATAAATCATCCCTGAAAATTACTTGGGATTCGTGTAAGTAGTTTTTCCAAAAAGTTGGTAAAATACATACATACGTACGTACATACACACATACATACACACATACATACATACATACATACATACCAATAAATAAATAACATAACAGGCCAACTTCATTGGCGAAGATAATGAGAAGAAAAAAAAACATGGTAGAGCAAAACCGGGTCTGATAATTGGAAAGTACACAGTTAAGTAACTGGAGCAGCTGAAATAGCAAAAAAATAAAAAAATAAAAAAATAAATAAATCCATGAAAAAAAAGGGGGTAAAATTGCTACAAAAGCTAAAAGCATATTAAAAAATACCGAAACCGCAAATTCATGACAGCAACCTCAATTTCTGTATGCATAGCATGTTTCTTTAAATATTATTTTTTCCTTTTCTTCATTTCAGATCATTTACAGGTTTTATCGTCAGGTCTCTGTGTCTGCCCCTGTGTGTCTCACCTCATGTTTCCAATTAACCAATGGCCTTCTCCCTCTGTATCAACCAATCTGAGTTCCACCTGTGGCCACCCCTTCCCAGTGTATTTAAGCCTCCCGTTCTGTCTGTGTCAGTTCATTTTGGTCAACCTGTCTCGTCCCCATCCCAATCCCCCCTTTGGTTTTTAATGTTTTTGGAGTCTGGGTTTAGGTCTGTGTGCAATTCCCTGACATTTGTGGCTCCAAACAAATTTTATTTGATTGAAATCCAGAAAAGAGTCACATCCTGGCTCTTTTGCTCATTAAGGTAGCAGACTTACCCCTAACACTTCAATGATGATTAAATGTCTCCAATTACTGGGGACTTTGTCATTGTATTACATTTTAATCACATTTGACACATGAATCAGCATTTCTCAATTCAACTGATTTTCTCAGTAAAATCATATTGATTGTTCAGATTACCTTTGTTTTAACATCAATTGCTGAAATGGACGAGTAATTGTCTTTTGACACTTTATTAAAGGAACCATATAATTCCAGTATGGGGCTGCTGATCTAACTACTTGCAGATTCTCCAGCTCCGCTTTCTCCACACTACAGCTCCCTTGAACACTCTGTACCCTAGATCTGGTCCCGAGGCCATCTACTCCCTCTAGAACAGGAGTACTCAATTCCAGGCCTCAAAGGCTGGTGTCCTGCATGTTTTAGGTACCGTATCTCCCAGTTGCAACACACCTGAATGCAATAAGGGGCTCATTACTGGACTTTTTTTTTTAAAAAGCTTGATGACGACAACCTTAGGTTGAGGTTGGCTGAAGCTGGGAGACATTCAGAACGGACAGGACATCGGCTCTCAAGGGCTGGATTTGAGGACCCCCTTATCGGGAACCTCTATACTCTGTGCTCCATGTCCTCTGTATTTTTTTTTTTATTTTTATTTTTTTTGATGAGTCACAGTGCCCCTAAAGGCCTGGCATATGGACTACATGCTCTTGCATTGCGTTGAGCTGTGTTCATAGTGAAGTATGGTTGGAAAACAGTGTGTTGACAATGCCGGGGAGAAAAAAAAAAAGATAATTTTGGCTCATGTGGACGAGGCCTTGGACTACTTGGGATAAATTTACAATATAATTTTTTGTGCACCTGATACTTTGCTTCCATTGTACACATCTGGAAAACATTTCTTCTTTTGTGGATCATGTGATGCACTTTGTGACCACTTTGATTCTGTTTCTTTCCCTCTGTGCTTTGACAGCTTCTCTCTGCTCTTTTGAAGCAAAAAGCTTTTGTGCAATTAAACAGCCTATTGATTCAGGTGAGTGCTTTGTCCTGCATGCGGTTTGTAATAATATAGTGCAATGGAGTGAATTCACTGTGAGCCTTCACTCATTCCACTGCCGGATAAATGTGCTCTTCACAAGTCACAATGCTGATAGTCTAATTAATCTCATGTCATCATTGTGTTCGTCACACAACGATAATGAGGTGAGAGTAAATGCAGTGCAGCTGAAGAGCCTTTCAGAGTGAGCTGCTGCTGTTAACACCACCAGCTGATGGGTACTGGACACAATTAACCTTTAAGTTGATCAATTGATTCTAGCATTGCTGTAAAGCTACACAAAGAGGTAGCTGATATGAAGGTACTTATCTTCACATGTGGAGTTTCACAGCTTTCACGCACCAGTGTATTTGCTTTCTAACTGGAGTGCACCAGGGTCATTAAGACATTACAACACAGCTGTTGGCTGCAATGAGTCACACTTTTCTTATAGTTGGTATAATTTCAGAGCATGGAATTAATTTATACAAACTTATGTTATCCTTTTGTGTTTAACGTGGCTTCTACATTATCATCATCATCCCCGTCATGTTTTGTGTTTTGTGTGCAGACTGTATGATGACACGTGTTGACATGACTGTGCAAGACTGCATTATTGCACCAAAAATTGTGAATGCGCAAATACACCACATGTGAAATATAAACATAACCAGAGCCCTCGCCACACAATTTATGCGTGTGGAAAGAAATCTCGAAATAAGGAGTAAGGAGAACAAGGAAACAGTTGAGAGAGAAGCCAATTTGGGATGCTAGTCTCACAAAGGGAGCTTGAAGTAAATACTTGTTAGCAACTACTAGCATTTTGTGTTCGCATTTAATGTATTGGCCATTCATTTTCCAACAAAATACACAACATGCGCACAAAAACCCCCCCAAAAAAACAGGTCACAACAGCAGCTACGATCGCCTCAAGTATGTGACACTGTCTATTGGTTGCAGGCTTATGACCACAACGTCATCCGTACTTGACTCCTTGGTGATGAACTTGGCTCACGGTGCAATGTATGGCCACTGGTTAGAGGGGCAAACAAAGAATTCGCCACAACTCTCCTGTGATGTCAATCTTTCGTCTGCAACAGACAGAATTCGCAGTGTGTAGTGGACTTAAGTCTCTGGATATCCAGGGAGAAGACATCTCAAAGCAGTCCAACCAGGTCAACTGTACTCTATCTAGCAGGCTCTACCATGCTACTCCTTATGTTTTCTTTGGTTTTGTGTAACATTATTGTAGTTTTAATTGTGTTCTGGTGCAACAATAAGGCTTTGGGAATTAGTGGTGGACGGATTGATCCACACATTGGTGTCGATACCGACGTTGGTATTGATATCGAATGACACCAGTACAATGAGATTGATACTTAGTTTCAGTTGCTCTCCTGTATGCAGTGGCACCACCAGCCGGAATCCTGTACGCACTGTGCCTACAATGTTTTTGAAGGTTTCGCATCTTGGGAAGAGGAGGAAGTACTTCCTCTCGTGGCACTATGGGCCTACCTTGATTGGGCATGGCAAAACTGTTGATGACACGATATAGGTTTTGATTTCTGATTGGCTTGTTGGAGCAACACACTTTTTAAAAACTGAAACAAGCCAGGGAGAGACATTCGATATTTTGTTCACTTCTTGGATATCTTTTCCAGGTATGGGGAAGAATATGTCAGAAATGACCTTGTTTAAGAATGTATCATGCACCACTGGACATTTTTACAAGAGATAGTGACTTATTTCAAATAGATTTTCAATATAATAACTTTAGTCCCTTTTGAAACTTTATTATCTACTACCTGAAATAACTCATTATAAACTCTGATCCTCTCTTGTCCCTCTGCACATTAGTGTGTGTGTGTGTGTGTGTGTGTGTGTGTGTGTGTGAGAGAGAGAGAATCCTGGAGCTGCAAGAAAATGTTTGTTTTATGTATATGTATATTTAATGCATGTTTAAAACATTAACATTAGAGCTTTTTAATTATTCAGTATTTGTGAGTATTTCAGTGGATAAACGCAGAAAAAAAACCATCTGCCAGTGCAGGAAACACAACTTTAATCTCAGTGGGAAAAGTCTTTCACAGTGAGGAGGACTGAGCAGAAAGTTGAAGCTTTAGTTCACATTGAGATACCAGGATTTGATGAAAAAGTGTTGCTTCTATAAAAACAAAGAGCAAGAAAAATCTGACTTTTTTAAATGTTGTCATTCACACTCACTGTTTCACTTCACTTTCAGTCTCTCATTCATCCAACAGTCCAGCTGTGACAGACAGCCTCAGGTCACATCCATAAACTCAAATCAGAGGAACTGTTAGCTTCCTGGTCTTGGTCATTAGCATACTGGGAGGGAAACTTACCTCTGGAGGACAGAGAATTTGAGCCACTTTGTGCTTGAACTCCACTCCCTCAGTGTCCGTGCGTTTACAGCTTCCTTTTTTTCTTTTGTTTTTCTGATGTGAACTGGATCCAGTTGAGAGAATTCCCTTCCTCTTATCCCCATCCTGTGAGTTGTACGATGTGGAAAATGCTTTTCACAAAATTGCAGAATTAAAGTATATATATATATATATATATATATATATATATCATCATCATGTCCCTATAGCCACAGACATGTATATAGAAATACACACAACACATGTATCTGGTCCAACATGTCTGAATAGAGGTATGAAGCTGTAAAAAGGTATTTATGATTAATTAATCCATTCAAAGTGTGAACAGTTATTTATTGACAGGTTTGTGACAAGCAACGAGATGAATCGCACTGAAATGGAAAAAGACAATGGAACTGCGTATTGGACATTGGATTAAGCCAATGATGGTGACTTCACCACTGGAGTCAATTCCATAAATCCTGAGAGGGAAACAGGACATCTTTGAGAATTTCTGGAGACCGTTTGTGAATTTTGTGGAAGGATGAAGAGGAAGAATGAAGTCAATGACATCTGATTGGAAAATTTGAGACAATTAAAATTAATTGTCTGAAGAGTTTTATTTTATTTAAATTTTTGGTTCATTTTGGCTGTTCATTTATTTGACAATGTCATTGTGAGTCTGTAAAAACAGCATATTTTGAAAACACCCCCCGGACTCCAATGTTCCTGAGTTGAAACCATCTCCATGTAACAGGAAAAACACACATGCAGTTTTGAATTCAGTCAACAGATTTTCTCTGAGTGAATGGCCAACAATCAGAATGGAGGATTCCAGAGTCTTTCTGCTGCTCAGTATTTATTAGTAATTTAACTTCTCCAACAAAGTGCACACTTACTACACCATCTTGGTACATTTCTTACAATCAGATACAGTCCTGAGTGGAGCTAAAATAATGAAAGACGATAGACAAAAGGAGCTGAGCTGCTTCTATCATACTGTTCTTTTCAATGTCTTTCAGTATTACCATTTGTTTTCAACATTGTGCTTTTTGCTTTACTGAAGCAAAACCAGATAAACAGAAAATGTTTCCAGCAGATAAACAGGACCTAAAATTGACTGCGAGTGGATCCTGGTTCCTCTGCACAAGATTAATAAGGAGTCACAATATCACCAAACACAAAGTTGATTTCAGCATGAAACCTGTTGTTAACTAACCAGGTATCTGTCATGGTCTGGTCACATACAATATCAATCTATCTCACTGTGGCAGTCACTAAAAAAACAATCTTCTCCCAAAGAAAAAGTGCAATTACAGTTTTACAAAAAAATGAGTGCACATCGAGCAAGTTTTTTTTAGTTTTTTTTTAGGTCAAACACCTTATTTTGTGCAGCTCACCAAAAATCCATTCAAACCTACCCACATAGCATATTTGGGAAGAAAGGTGACTAAAAGAGCAAAAAAAAAAGTGAATCTTGTCAGGGCTGTCAAACTGCTTCCTGCTGTTGTCAGTGATTCATGTGGTGGCATTAACAAAGCGAATCACAACTCTGAGCTGACATTCTCAAATTATGACAAGAAAACTCCTCATAACCACAATGGATCTGATGAGAAAATACGTCAATATAAAATCAGCAGATCTGGAGATAATAAGAAAAGATCAATGGAGGAACATCCTCACCTTGTGAGTAATAACAGGAAGAGATCCCACGAGAGATTATGCAAGAAGAAAATGTCTCATTACATGGGAAGCTGAAGCAACGTTGCTGTGGAGATGAAAACAGCCCCACCTTCCACTGCCTTGTGTTATCAAGGTAAAGTCTCCAGGTGACGTTTGTGAAGTAATGAGAGGCATTTTGTTTGCTCAGTAATAAATGGCATTACAATATCCACTGAACATGGATTACAACACATATATGTTTACAGCACCAGAGATGATGATTTCCTTTGTGCAGCAGAGAGGTGAAACTGCTGCCGAGCATATTAAACAGGCTCAGCTGTGAAGACTCGCCCTGAGCGCCGCTCATACTAAACTGTTTAGTAAGACAAAGCAATTATGTGCCTTTTTTTAATCTCTTGAAAAGGCCCAGGTGCCCTTCCTGCCGCTTGTGGCATGATATAAATAAATACGAATAATACCGGTACTTAGAAATCAGTGTAGGCTACCAACGATGTAAGGCGAGGGAGTCTGGAGTTGTCCTTGGCCATGGCGATAAAATGTCACCTCCTTCATGGCAAATTTCATTTATAACTCCCACACATTTTAACAAGTCTGTGGACAGACATTTCCTCCTCAGAAAAAGGTCAGAGCTATCTTTACTTTGACTTTCTAAGGGCTGCAGTCTGCTGAATAATGGCAAGTTCAATGTTTCAAATAAGAAATAATGGAATCATGGTGTACAGTATCTTCAGATAAGTCACTGATCTCATCCGTATATGTTTGACTCATGCAGCATGTTGTGTCCTGCTGGTGACAACACGTCAGAATGCTAACACTGAATGTAAATATAAGGACGTGAGTGTTTAGCTTCTGACTCTTCCATCAGATGTAATGATGAGGTCAACTCAAAACCGGGGCTTGTTATTACCACATCACTATTGCATTAGCACACGGAGCATTAATTTATCACATGATGACACTTAAGATGCAGCTGTTGCATTGGGGGGGGCTCCCGGCCCTGCTTCTCTCGTGATGTCCAGCAAAATCCACAAAGTAACATCCACAAACACGTCAAGAACGAACAACGGCTATTTCCAGAGCATAGCTCTGCTTTTGTTCGCTTATTTACCTCTTAATGTACATCCTGATGACAATGTTGACAAAGTAATTGATGCATATGTGATGTCAAAATAAATCTTCATCTTCCATTCCCGGTGCAGCCATGTTGTTTGTCTCTGCAGGTGATTCATTGGTATGTGCAGTCATGATTCTGCAGAAAGTGTGATGGAAGTGTTTTTACTTTCAGTGAGAAGAAGAGTTGCTCTGCTGATAACACAACCCAGCCGTATTTGCACTGTCTGCTCTCAGCCATCATTTAATTGACGTAAGTAAGTCTACTGTGATCTTCACTTGAAACAAGAGTCAGTAACAGTCATACAAGACGTTCATCTCGGGTTAGTTTTAGGCAGTTATCGTGACCATGAGTGAAGAAGATCAGTTATCACCCGACTAACTCTTAACTCAGCCCAGTTACATATTAGGTGTTCAGTAGTTTCAGTGTTGAACTGCACACAAGTAGAGGAGACTGCTGGATGTAGAATAGGAGAGAAAAATAAGAAAGTGATTGAAAAAGAAAATCCACCTCTCATCATTGTTCTCAAATGTAATAATGGAAGAGACAAACTGACAAGCAAGGACAGTAATCATGAGTGCACATCCATTTGTCAATGTCAATAGATTTTCAATGGCAGGATTTGGAGGGTGAGGGAGTGTACCGAGGCTTCATTAGCTGTGTCAGATGATACCAAGAGCTGTATCGACACGGCCATTAGCGAGGAAATCAAGTGAGTTACTGAGTGAAAAATGTCTCACTCAGGTTTTTTTTTTTTTTGAGGGGGGTGGGGGAGGGTCAGTGGAGTCTTGTGGGTTCATATGTGTGTAGGTATATTATTATTTAATTCTAATCAACCAGATCAGTCAAAATTCAAAATCCAATAAAACACATTTTTCCAGGATCGATGGACATGCACAGAACGGAAAGAATGTCATTAAACACAGTCAATATACTTCTTCTTTTACAGATCTAATAACTCAAACTTTGAAAGTCTGAAAGACCAGAGCATTTTTTCTTGTTGTTTTTTTATGGCATTTTGTACAGCCTTTAATACAAATCCAAACCAACCAAATCTTCATCTAAGAGCCAAGAAGAAATGTTTACAAAAAATTAGACCAACAACAAATCAGCAATCCATCAGAAATAATCTACCACGCCCACTTGTCTTCCACCAATCAGCCATTAACTCATTTTACTGTATGGCCAGGCCACACTAATGACTATAAAGTTCCCAATAAAGATGTGCGCATCCACACTGACAAGCATTAACATTTTGTGAACATCAGCTCTCGGCAGGTACCGTGTGTTTAGCTGCACAGAAGCTCCGAATCCCTTCAATTATAAACAGCAGAGCCAGCTGCTGTGCCTGACCTACGGTGATGCAGGGGAACACATCCAGTGGGGAAAATAACATAAAGTGGGTCTCTTACTGCAGTATTTGTACGGATATACATGTACAAAAAAGAGAAAAAATGGGGAAATGGTCCACGTTAGAGCTTTTCTGAAATAAAATTAAGAGGTAACGTGACATATTTGCAATCTCAACCTCTCTCTCTCTCTCTCTCTCTCTCTCTCTCTCTCTCTCTCTCTCTCTCTCTGCCTAAATTTACTTTGTTTTAGTTAATTGTCTGGCCATTTATAAAGCAAATTGAGTATTTTTGTTTATGTGATTTGATTTCATATTTTGACGGTTCAAAGTGTGATATTATATTTTTATTTGCAAAGCTAAAGCCGTACATTCAGTACCTGTTTGGCAGTGCACACATACAGCTCAGATCCAGATGCAAATCCATAGTTTGAATAGACCTTTGACGACGCTCTGATACCCTTAGCAACTGTTGCCAACGTGGACGAGCCATCGCCAGCTGAGACACTTCATACCGCTGTTCATGTACCCCAGCCGCATTGATTCACCATTTTTGCATCTTAAAACACTGAACCTAGTAAACATCATAAGTGTCACCAGCTCTAATGCTTCTCTATGGAGACTGTCCAAGTGAGTTAGGAGTTGAACACCATTGGCTCTTTTGCGTTTGGGGCGGGGCTTAGCCAAAGGACAAATGTTAAAGTGAATTAGCCAGTAAGCCATTTTGGTTTCTAGTAAAACCCTTTGTCTTGTATTTGAGCTATTTGAATGTGCCAGAGTGGAGCACTGCAGCTAGTCTAGTAGTTTGACTTAACCTAGATGAGTATCACTCTGTCTTCTTCTCCCTCTTCCAGGTATGATCAGTTATTGGTAACTCGTTGTTGAACAAAAGATCCTCTTGCCGGAGCCGAGATGTGTTAACAGTCATGTTGCTGGTAACCAGAATAACAAAGCATTTCGTCTTGGTACTTCACACGTCAGGCTTTTCGTTTCGGAATCATTTTGGTATTTGTGATAGCAGCTGTACTTTTGCTTGGTATTGTTTCAGAGAGGAGATCAGTGGCATCACACATCATGACTGGGACATAAGCTGGTCACTTGGTCCTTGTTGATGAGGCTTCTTCAGTACAAACAAACTGGTTTAATGACATGGTTTTGATTCCTGGTTGAACGAATCCTCCTGCAATTCAAAACCCATCACACACAGGGCAAGACATCGAGGAACTGCTTCAAACTAGCATATTTCTGGATTTTAAGAAGGGATTATGCACATATGTTTGTTTTAAATCCAGACGCTGCGAGAAAGGTTCACATCTTGAAGACTGTCTGACACTTTGTGTTTGTCAGATGTGTGGAAATGCCATTCTTCTCGAACTGATAAAACGGAGCGTGTCTAACGCAGCAGTGTTTGAATATATTCTGCATTGAGTAGCTTAGCTTGATGCTGTTGTCAGGTTTAGTTGATCAGGTGGCTGTCGCTCCGGTTTTGTTGCTGTCCTTGAGCGAGGCGTCGCCTCTGGGGGTACAGGGTCGTTCTCATGCAGCGTCTCTCCACATCAAGGCAATGCCATTCTTCATACAGTTGTGAGCTAATTTCCATAGAATAGGGTGATGAATTCTTTTATTTCCCGAACACGTACTCACCATCTCAGTGGGAATGTGTGTTGCTCTGCGAGAGAAAATTGAATTCCCAACTTTGTTGCTTGGTGCAGGAAGGCATGAATGTATAATTAGAGGCCTGTAGGCGATAGATAAGAAAAAAATAAAGACTTACTTTGATGTTGATCACAAATTGCTTCATCTCTTCACACACACACACACACACACACACACACACACACACACACACACACACACACACACACACACACACACACACACACACACACACACATTCTATACTGACACAATAACATTAATAATTTCAAAAGCCTGTTGATGCATCAGATTTTCCTCCGTCACTATAGGACCCTTTGCCTCATGATGTTGTTGTGTCTTTCAGGATGTCTCCATCCGTCATACATGGAATTGGTTGTCATTTCTCGAATAGTTCTCGCCACATCCTGTCAACAAGCTTAAAGGAAGCCTGAAGAATTAGGCAATGCAAACGGAAAAAAAAGAACCTCCTCGTATTGGACGAGTTGAAAGGAAAGCAAACAACCGTGTTCGAAAAGAAACCTCTGCATGGTTGAAGGGTGGTGGCAGAGCGAGTGTTAGACATTCACGCCATAAAAGTGATTGACAGAGCTCCAACCATGAGCGTTCTCTAGTGGACTGTGGTGGTGATTGATGATGTGATTGGTGCAGATTCTGGGTGGGTGGGGACTAAAATATGCTTTATTATGGCACTATAACCCTCCAGCTGAAGCGGCAGTTTTACGGTAACACCATGTTGAAAGAACGTTGTTACTCCATACCGTTTTACCAGTAACAACAATGATATTGCATTTTTAATCTCAATCACAAACACATTCAGACAACATGGAAATTATTCATATCAGCTCCTTTCATTTTTTCATTGTCCACATTAATTCTGCATAACCAATTTAATTGATTTGTTTCAACATGCAAATTAGCTGAAAACTAAACAAACAAAGACAGATAATTTTCATGTATGCAATCTGAGAGAGAAAAAAAAAAGAGGGCTGACCAGGAGAAAGTTTCCACCTGAGTCTGGTTCTGCCAGGCTAACAATAACCCTAAACCTTGACCCTGACTCTGGCCCTCTAGTCTGGGATTAGACCATCGTGAGACAGGTTAGTATTACCATACGGATGATGCGTTGTAATAGTAATCCCAACCCTACACCATAAACCCGAATCAATTTTCTCCTTCAACTACTACTGGAGAAATTTGAGCAACACTGTTGATGAATGCAAATTATTTTAATGACATTTTTAAAATATTAATATTTTCAACAGACTCCCTTGTGTTTACATGTTCTGCATTAATTTGTTTCTCTTTTTTTATTCTCCTCGAGGTTATAAACTCCGTCTGGCTGCTGAATCGTTGATCACAGGAAGTTTGCTCCACAGCCACCGTCACATTGGTTTTAAGTTAGCCTCGACAACAGTGTCATTTTAAACATTTCAGAATTGTGGAAAGATGATCGGCTCCTGCAAAAGAACCAATGACAATGAGAAGAGATGAGGAGAGTGAGACTGTGGGAATGTTTGTTCAGGCTGCCAACGGAAAAGCCCTTTGGCAATTAGAACCTGCTGATGTGTGCATCTTTGATTCACTTTTCAACCAATGACAGCTGATGTAAAAAATAACTCTGTTTCCTGGTAAATCCTCTGGATTGCTGTGCTGGTGATGGGGAAGATGTGGGCTGCCCAGCTGTTGGTCTGAAAGGCAGAATGGGAAAAAAAAAAAAAACCCAGTGGTGTTAGTTGAAGAAGCCTGGGCATGCCAATCATTGGCCATAAACAGAGGTGTAGATGTGTGGTGTGCAGTGGCTGGAATACATGTATTCACGCACGTATAAATGGAGTTTTGTGCTATCCTTGGACACCTGTGATCACAACCAGCATATTTGTCATAACGAGGATGCTCCCGACCACGTGAACACGCTCAGTGTTTGTCGGATATGCAGCCTGACATTCGGTAGTCAGTGTGCAGTGAGGAAGTTGACAGCATGTCTCCGAGCAGCGCAGGGTTGTCAGTCAAGGGAATTTTCCACTAAAAGGCTCAAGGTTTAGATGTAGTTTCCACAAGCAAAAGAATAAAGAAATGCAGCCGTGAGATTAATAAACTTCACAGCGTTTTTACCTGTGGCTATATTTTCACTCTCTTCTGAAGGACAGTGGTGTTAAATGCTTCCTCAAAAGTAGCTCGCTGTTACCTGGAGGCGGTGCTGTGAGAGGCAAGGGCTCCCTTTGAGATCCTCTGCGTGCAACACACAACATCTAGCCTTCAGTCATCTCACACACACACACACACACACACACACACACACACACACACACACACACACACACACACACACACACACACACACACACGGACAAATACATATGCTGTAAAAATAATGAAGAATGATTAAAAACACAAAATCAAGTCATAAGTAAACGTCTCATAAATGGAATGAACAAGCAACTGCAATAAAAAATTAAACCATAAAACAATGTGTAATTTCAATATGTTTTACACTTGTACAAAAAATGGTACATTTTAATAATGGACATGATGTACTTAGGTAGGAAAAAGTGAATATGAAACATCATAAGATATAATAATGTTTTTAGATCATATCATAGCATATTAGCTAAAACTAGAGTATTTCACTTTAATTCCAGTAACTAAGTTACATAGATATTTTACAGTGGGAGTTAAATTATTTGGCACATCTTTTTAGGAGCAATTTTACATTTTCATCCATTCTCATACATCTCATCTCAACAAAATAACCTAAAATCCAAATGTTTTGCTTTGTTTAGCTGTTACAGGGAATCATAATTTACATTTTAAATCAACATTGAATAAAGCCTTTTGATCCAGAACATTTGAATGAATGTAATTGTTGCAACATTCAGACTGGTTTGAAGATATTGTCTTGCTTTTTCTCTTCTACAGGTTGAAGTTATGTGATAAAGGCACGTACAAGCCCTTCCCAAGTCTATATGACCTCTTCTGGGTGGATGGATTATACTGCATTTATAAAATCTTAAACCTACTTTGAAAAACAAAAACACACCGTATTGAAAAATACCTGACAGCTGGAGATGTTGGTGTGAGAAAAGGAAAGTGAGAAAACAGCACACACTCACAGGCTGAGGTCTTAATTTTTCGTGGAGCGGTTTTCTCCTGATGCAAACCAGAGTAATGCAGTGCCATGCAGGAGAGGCGTTTTGTCGGTCAGTGTCTGTGGTTGTGCAATTGGCAAACACACTCACTGCATGACAATTATCCCACACAAATGCACGTATGATCACAGTGAATTGGATGGCATTGCCCACAGGGACACCACTAATCCTCAGCATTTCCATTTATCAGCTGTGGGCAGAGGCTGCTCTCGGCGGATCACGGCCCATCACTTCTAACAATGTTTGAAAGGCTGTCAACCTGTTTCCCGACAAAACAAAACCCTCTCATTCGCTCCCTCTCCCTCCATTAATAGCATCTTATAAGGCCACGGGCCAGCGTCTAATGCCTCCCAAACATATTCAATTTCATCATAATTAAGAATAGATTATCTATCCAGCTAAACACAATTTATCATAATCATCATTCCAACCTTTTAGGGGTTTAAATAATCTGATGCAGGGATCCATAACTCTTTGCGACACCGCAATAATTTGTTTACAGCCACATCTATTTGCTATACCATCCTATAATCAATAGCAGTAAATCTAAAGTCCATTTTGCTGCACATTCCTCCTCCTGGTAAAAAAAAAAAAGGCCTTGTTGAAGCATTTGTGGCCTCAGAAACTGCTTCCTTACCGCTCATGTCTCACCAGGCTGAATGGGATTGTATTAGGCTGGTAGTTGTAAACAGTGAGGAGTATCACGGGGCCTTCCATGGGGCATTGATGGATTAAGATAGGAGTGGTGCCGGTGTCATAAACAGAGATAATCAACTGATTCATTAAGATAAGAGAAGGAGTGATAGCTTGGGGGAACTTTCCCGGCGCACTTGTACACAGCTTGTTCACCATCTCGCTCATTAAATAGAAATGAAACGGCAAGCTGTTGTATCCATTTGGTGTTCCACTGTTAAACCTACTGGATGTTGACAGGCTGTCCTCAAGCTGCCAAACATCCAACAGATCTAGGTACAGAAGGATGGCAGCTGCCACCCGCAGAGCAGCATACAGCCTAACACACTTCCACCGGAGTCTGGAAGTGAAGTGCCTGCTTTCACCAGTGCACTGCACTTCTAATATCACCTTTCAGTCCAAAATGGCAAATTCAATGCACAGCTCAAATATCGCTTTGTTTCCCATTTCTTTGGAAGCTTTGGGAATCAAACAAGCTTTAAACTGCTGTGAAATCAACACTGCTGTACAGGAGCAATGACACACAAAGTATAATTTCTTCGTTGGGACAATTATTTTACTCCAGTGAATCAAGATTATATGTCAAATCAGTCTATAAGTTGCTTGTCAGGTTAAGGGAAGATTGCAAAATGGCTGTCTTTTGTTTTTATTTTTTGGTTTCTGCAGATTGTATTTTCTTCCATGGGCTCAAAGCAGTCAAATAAATAATTTAGCCAGTGACAGCCATGTGTAGCAGTCACAGTTATATCAATTATAAATGTTAGATGGATAGTTACTCTTTTGGTTGGTTTCTGTAACCCTTCTAACTATAACTATCATTTAACCAAACTATTAACTACATAAAGCATATTTGGTACTGTTATGATTAGATTAGGGTCAGTAGGGATAGAGTTAAGGTTATATTAGTTTTATATTAATTAACCTGCCCGTTGTCTGCGTTTAGCAGGTTGTCCGATCGTAAAGGTGTATTAACAGTCAAAACCTGTCCATGTATGCTGATTTGTCCACTCAGTGAAGGATTTTCACTCTTTTCAGGATAGTTTTCTGTAGTTGACTTTGGTACTAGCGAGTAGACCAGCTGACTGCTTTGCTGTGGCCCAGGATGAGAGATGTTAGGGGCCGTCATCACGACAACGCCGGTTCACATAAACAAACTGTTTTTGGCCGATCATCCACACGAGGCGGCATTTTAGAAGCGTAAAAACTTTTTTTTTTAAACATGGGATTGATTCGGGAAATTCTAAAACCCCACCGTGTGCCGTTCACACCCTCAGGTGTGGACGGCAAAGACGACCAGCTCTCAGATAAGTATTAATGTATGAAAGTCTGCTGTGCGTAGAAATGTTTTTATTTGACCTAGAGGGTGTTACAACTTCCAGTTTGACATCATGGTAAAAGTGTTGCTTCAGGATAATAGTATCACTCATTTGCTCAATGGCTCCAGCTAGCTACAGTCCAGAACAACAAGTTGTTACTTTTTCTTCATGTTCAGAGTTTGTAATTAGGCAACACTGCAGATGCACCTGAGGATTCTGCTAATATGGAAATTAGTTTTGGTTCCGCTCCTGAATCAGATCGTTAAAAATCAGAAGCAAAGCATGGCATTTAACAAAGGTCAAAATATATCAAACCAGCATCCCATGAGAAGTTAGGACTGATGAGAGAATCTTGTATAATCATATCAACTCCCTCATCTGTTGTGCAATGAATACACATATAGACTCCAGCAGTTGTGACCCTCTCAACAGCTCATATGCATTGAAGTGAGAAACTGGAGAGCAGAGTAGGGAAAGAAATGCTTGAGTCAATGTACCTTTACTGAATCTAGATTTAGATCTGAACGGCAAAAATGAAATGAAGCATTTCCTTATTTCATTTCGATTTTCCTCAGCAAATTTCCTCATATCATTTTCTATATTGAGCTCGTGGAAAAACAAATCATTCCCCAGAACGGTGGCTCCATCACCCCCACCCACACATATCCTCACCCATGAAACTTCAGAACCAACAAGGACCACACTGTGAATGGAGACGACGAGTTCAGAGCTTTTCCCAAACTACAGCACTGGTTCCTGTCCTGCTGTGGTCAATATCTGACATGGTCAAAAGATCTATGTCATGAGCAGCTAAGACTTACTGATGCATGGTAAGAGTGCAGGCTGGCCTGAGAGGTCCAATCCAACAGATAATCCAACAGAAATAAATGTTGCTTCTAATAGCAAGGTGTCAGAATGAAATACTGTATGTTTGCTTGTGGGTCTACATAACTTCTGCACCCAATTAGACCACTGCCCCCTGCTGGTGTGTCACAATGTGAAAAGAGTAAATGGAAAAATGTTGGTGTCAAAGAAAATGTGACTCATCAGATTACACAAAGTGCTGGCATGACTCTCAGGCAAAGCATTGTGTGAGCTTCTTTTAGTGGGAACAATAATCCCAGAGGCAGTCACATCCTGTGACAAGTCTGATTCAACAACAGCTTACCTCATATTCTGTGGAGGTCGGTGGCCAAATACAAGCTCCAAAGCAGTATGTCAAGCTATTTCTACCACCCTTAATATGCACATTATCGCAAACCAACCCTGATGGTATGGCTTTAGAAGCGATTGTAAATGTTTAATGCTACAACTCTAATCTCTTTTTCTGAAGTTTTTGGTCTCTGTGCTCTCTTTTTCTCTTATCTTACTGAAACAATGTGCTGCCCAGTGTCCATCTATCTCATATACTTCTGCATCCTGTTTAGGGAGGTCGGGTGTTGGAGCCAATCTCAGGACTCTGGGAAGAAACCCCATGACCTTCTTACTCTGAGGCCAGCGTGCTAAACACTATCCCTCTAAACTTCCCGAAATTAATGTCCTGGGATGCAGTTATCTCACAGACTGGATTGACCATTTCTGCCGGCCGGCTTTGGTCCATGGGCTTCATATTGGACTCCCTGCTTTGAAGGATCTGCTGCTAACATCCTGGTCCTCAGTACCAGGGCACGCCTTCAGAGCCTCGTTGCTTCAGGGCTGATTTGACTTACAGAAAACATGATCTCATGGCTGATCTCCATGTGCCTGTAAAGGATTTAACAGCAGACAGAGGAGCAGCATTTAAATGTCAGAGATTTAATACTAAACCAGTTCTATCTCCCACTATCTAAGAAGCTATCTAAGTTCTAATCATCTGAAGCGAATTAAGGAACAAGTTTATGTTTTAGAAAATAATGATATATAATGATTATATATGTGTACATATCTAAAACCCAACATTACTTTGTTTGGCACTGTTTCACAGTGGCTCAAATGTTCAAGGCTCTACAGATATTTAATAAAAGAATCGAAGAAAAATGCACTTGTTGGTGCCAGAACAGGGTCACAGAGGTAATGAGGAGCTGGATGATGGATGGATAGGTTGACTTATTGAACTCCAGCACCCAACAGTTTTGTTTTTTCTCTTGTGAAAGCTAATAATACCAAAATCAATATGCACTGTGAGGCAGGAGGGCTAAACAGAAGGTGGTTGAGAAGACACCAATAACTGGAGGGCGAATGTGGAGGAAGGTCTTTGAAGATTCCACGTACAGTGTTTGGACTGCCGTTGTTGGTATTTATGCTTCCCGTGTTGTTGCTGCGCTCCGCAGGCGCCACCGACATCTAATTGCCTGTCACATGAAAAGCTTTGTCTTTTGTCACTGTGGATCAACTGGAGATCAATACTGCCAGCAGAGTGAGGTGTGTGTGTGTGTGTGTGTGTGTGTGTATGAGAAGACAAATTAGTTTGAATACCTGTGAGGAAAGGGAAGCTTTGAAGGAAGCAGCAGCGTTACTGTCATCTTGTTGCTTGGCGTGCACAGCAGAGAGGACCGAATTCCTCCACGCACACACATGCAATCTGGCATACACACACAGTGACACACTGTGACACACTGTGACACACTGCCTCGCAGCACTGCCAAGTGCAGGGTTAAAAAGTGGGTGGACTCAAGCTGGAAAACCTCATTAAGTTTTAATTCCTTTCTGTATCCTATTTCTATAATGGGGAATTGATTTTTACTTAGAGCACTGGACCAGAAATAATTCTATTTCAAATCATTTTATTCTCCTCTGTCTGTGTGTGTGTGTGTGTGTGTGTGTGTGTGTGTATGTGTATGTGTGTGTGTGTGTGTGTGTGTGTGTGTGTGTGTGTGTGTGTGTGTGTGTGTGTGTGTGTCTTCCCACATTTAGCGAGAACACGCTGATGTTTTTCTTTAATCCGTTTGGAGTGAGAAAAGAGTGTGCCAGTTTTTCTAATACCCACCGTTTAGCTGTTTTAATAGATGCACACTTACTAATGTGCCCACAGAGAGCATGCATTTAAGACCTCCAGCATACTAAAATAACAGGTGATTCTTTGGAGCAGACAGCATGCTATTATCACGTATCACCACTGTGTCATTTGCAGCACATGATAATATCTGGGTAATTTCCTCCCAGATCAACAAGTCATACATAATTACTTTGAAACAACTTCTGAAGATCATCTTGTCAGTGAACATGGGATAATGAGGCCTGGCTGAGCCACAAACAGCATATTGATTAGCGCTGAGGTTGAAATTGGATTCCCGCACACGACCCGGAAACAACACCTCTACTGAGTTTTGTTGCTTTAAGAGAGCAGACTGCTCCATTAGCATAGCTCCAACCATTTATCTTAAACATGCTTTGGGTCACTCAAACAAGGTGTCCTTCCAAAAATCCAGCATCCCCCACTCCATTACTTGCTTCCTCTTCAAGGCTGCACACTGGTGATTTTTACTGCCTTTACAGTCAACATTAATAAGTTCCTCTCAAAGAGATAAAGACAATAAAGCTACTTCTTCACACAGATTTGTAAAGCTAACATCACTACATGTAGGTGGTTGTAAAAAGTCACAGGGATCTTTTAAATTAACTCTTTCTACTGGACTAAAGTTGTTTGAACTAACGAACCCAAATTCTTCAGACCTGACCAGGACTCTTTGACTGGAGTGATTAGTGACCCCAGAACCTTTAAATAAAATAATTCTTTCAAAAGCTTTATAAAAAACAACATTCGAAAATGTGGTCTCCCAAATGGTTAAATAGGATATTGACTGGTTAAGAGTGTTCTGGTTATTTAATCAAGACTAATGTAAACTGATGGTGCTCCATATATGTACTGACAGTGAAGGTGACTACAGAAATGGATCTGAACTGAGTGTCTTTCCTTGATATGGAGCCGGAATATTGTTTTCACCACATTATCAAAGCTGCTTCTCTCTGGCTTTCATAAACATGGTTTCTGTAAAGAAAACAGTGTTTATGAAGGAACGGCTGTGGAGTCAATGATCACAAGATGTTGGAAAAAGAGCTGAAACAGTGATATTTTTGGACAAATGACTACAAATCTCAGAAAACATAAAATATCCCTTGCCAACATCTTGGTGCCTGATATCACAGGACTGTAGCATGCTGTTAAGCTGGAATATGCCTGACATCCATGGTGGGAAGTGGTGGTTTTGTTGTTTTGTCTCATGTGCACACTGATAGCCGATAGCACTGATGTTATTTCCTCAGATGGCCACAGTGGGCTCTTCAAGGTGAACTGGCCTGGATTCCACCTGTGAGAAAGCGGATCAAGGCAGCAGTTATCCTGTCTTGAATAAGGTCACTCGGACAACCCCTGGAGCAAAGCCAGGGGTGGCTTCCTCAGTTCATCCCCGGCTGCAAGGCAGGTCACGGAACCAGGCATGAGCCACCACAGGGGTTTGGGTCACTGGTATTTATATAACTGGAATATGGCACAAACCCCTGTCGTGTAATTCACAACTCTAAGACCAAAGTGGGAGCTATTTGTCTAAATTATCAAATACGTTTTGAGATATTTAAAGGTACAGCAGGTTTTTCAGTGTGAATCACAAAGCATGTAAATCAAAGCTCGCTCCTTTCACCCCGATTGCCTTGTGCCACTGCCACTGAACTTATTGAGTTTGCCACTACAGCCTCAGAAATGAAGCCTAACATATGCACCTTCCATTTTAATCATAAACAGTACTCAGCTGCATCCTTATTGAATGCACCATCCTCGGCAAACCTTCTAAAATTGGCAGCAGCTTTATTATTAATAAACGGCATGGAGGGAAGGGTGGGGAGTGTTAACTGCTGGGGCGCAGGGGTGAACAAATCTCCACGTCAGTCAGAGGAGAGGACAAAGGCAGACAGCAAAAGGATCAAAACATCTGTGATAGTTTGGGTTTTATTTCTCCTGTGATGAATTTGAAAAGGTTTTCGGGAGGTACTCTCGTTGCCTGCTTGGCGTTCTGTAAGTGACATGGTATTGATAATGCTTACCGTATGCGTATTAAAGTGGCACTGCTTACGGGTATGACGAGGAGGATCACTGACACAATCAATCTTGATAGAGTTAAGGAGGCTTCCAGCTCCTCATCAGACATTTACTCTCTGCGGGTGTGAAAGTCTCCACAGACTGCAGCTCCGGCCCAGAGGCCTTCTCTGGCTTCACTACGACGACTAATAGGCTGCTACCCCTGAACATCACATTATGATCGATTGGGATTCTTACTGTGCTGTTATATCAAATTCACTGCGATGATGATCCTCTCCTGCAAGTGAAGAATATTTCTGCTGCCTTATTTCCCCTTCGACATTAAAAACAGTCTTGGTTATTATTATATATCAATATCACCGTATCATTTTCCTCTCACTGCCTCTCATTCTGCCTTTTCAGCTCAACTTTCACTTTCCCTTACAGGCCTCTTGTCTTACCTTTCTTTCTCTCTTTCTCTCCCATTTTGACCACCTCCCTCCCTCCCTCCTCCTCCTCCTTTGTTATAAAACCAAGCTTTCTTATTAAGGCTGAACTCCTCGCAGGCTCCCCTATCTTCCTCTCCCTGCATTCACCTTGCCCTCATCTGCTCCCATGGCTTCCTCACAGCCGCCCAATTTCCCCAACCTGAGTTTCTGAGTTCCACCTTTGGTGCAGAGAGCCTTTCTCTGGGGATCTCAAAGCAATAACAGCGTCACAGGCAAAGACAATAATCAAATCCAATGCACTGGCTGATCTGACTTCGTAACCCAGCTATTCCTTAATTTATTAGACATGGGAAAGAGGGGCGATTGAGGAATTCAATGTGGGCCTCACCCTTGAGATGCTTTCAGAAGATATATTGTTTATTGGTCTGGGTTTGAAACCTGAAATGTGGCCTCCAATGGCTTTGAAAAAGTCTCACTTTGGAGATAACATATTGTTTCTGCTCCAGGTGCTACAGCAGCTTGTGTTTCAAATGTTGGACTTGTGTGGGTGGACGGAAGTTGACCAATGATCAAAAAAAAACTTGATAAATAAATGAATCATGTATTTGAATGTTTTCACTGTTATTACCAGAAAAAAATATTTTTCCTTGAAATTCTCACTGAAATGATAAAATGCAATATTGAAGCAACATTTTTGAACCAAATATTTGCTTTGAAGGCATTTTAATGAGCTGTGTTTGTAATATTGTCAACTTTAAATGTTGTGATGAGATTTTGGATAATTACTCTCAGGTATGCTGGCTGTTGTTGCAACAGGATTTTTAAAAGTGCTTCACTTCTTGGCTGATCTGAAGCTGTCGTCTTACTGCAGGACTGCAGTTTGTCCTTATATCGGTTTCTCTTTGATGTGGACTGCTGTTGATTGGCATTGCACACTGTGGTTGGTAATTGTGATATTGTGGGATCCAATAAGGTGGTGAGGGCAAATTGAGAGGTGTGAATAAAAATGAAAGTAATTTGAAGCCCAGCAGGAGTGTGGCTAGAGTTGTCTGAAATCTAGGACACTGATATAGAAAGCAAGTTTAATTATCATACAAATGAATAGTGTTCAAGAGCTGGCACATTGACCCCAGAGCAGCCAAAGTAGACAGCGAGACAATTGTGTGCGATTCCCTTTTCAGGTAGATGGTTTCACTGTGGATCACTGAGATGATCCCCAAAGTTCGAGATGATTCTCGGATGTCTTGATTACCAACCTCCCTAACCAACATATTTTGGACATGGAAGATGCTAATAAATAAGAAATACTGGTGATGTGTTCACAAATATAAATATAAATGTGTTGTGTGCAATGTGTGTACAGCTAAAAACTGTTTTGTTTATGATTAAATCAAATTTCTCTGCTTGACAAGTAGCTGCAAACTGGCTGAGCATGTGGTGAGAGGCGTTTCCACATCTGCCCCCCAAAGCTCTTTTTCCTGCACATATTTTGTGTTCTGCCTTTTCTTTGCTCTTGTAATCTCTTCTGTTTTGTTGTTGCTCTCATTATCACCCATTGGTTGTTTGAAAAAATAGTTTGATAATAATGAATGTTTAGTAACCTCCCGGAAGCCTTTCTTTAGGAAAATATATTACTTTGTTATATACATGACCCTTTTCTCCAGCTAAAGTAGACATACATTGAAATTAAAGCATCTTTGTGTGAACTGTTTGTATGTTTTAAGTACTTGGATGTTGGGCCAAGTTACGTCTTGTTTGGATATGAATATATGTATAAGCTGTGTAACTATTGTGCTCCCGTGTCTGTGCTGAAACATGGGGAAGAAAGGAAGTGATGGAGCATGTCTGCTAGCATTTGGAGGACGACGACTTGCAGAGCGAAAGTATACTTGAGTCAATATTCATTATCAGGCAGGTAATGTGATGCCACAGTAATGTATGTCACTGAGTTGGAAAAACTCTCGTTTCAGTGCGACAACTTATTGACTCATAGCCACATACATTATACATTTCTATTAACAGAGGCCAACATGATTAAAAAAAAAAAAAATTAAAACAAACAAACTTGTCAATTAATGAAAATTAAAGACAAAGAAACATGATGTCAATTCCTCATTGAAAAACATAACTACTCAGTCTGAGTGTGATGTGATTTATGCCAGTAGGTTAAACAGTTCAGAAAACACTAGTAGTAGACACAGCATTATTGTTGAATCGTGCGCACACATGGTAGCCGGGTAGAATTAGTAGCAAGACTAAAGGTTCAGAGGTTTGGGAGCTAATATCTATCATCACATAAACTGAGACGGATCTGATGTTTGCCCAAATGGTGTTGTACAGGGAGGCTCCTCAGCAGGAGCAATCCTGTAATGCACTTAGTGTCTGCAGAGAAACTATGAGAGGTACTGGCTGGCATCCAGGGAGGCAGCTCCGTTTGTTGAAACACAGATGGGATTAATGATACATCAATACTCACTCTTTATTCATATGCGTCTGGTCTCTCTCATCTCCCAGTATGCACAGATTTGTTTCGCAGTTGCTCGTGGCTGCTACAGAGCGACTGAATTGCATCCGTCAGTGTGGAGACGGACTGAACGTCCGAGAAAAATCCTGCTTTACCACAAAGCTCAAATCTTTGTCCAAAGCAATAATAAGATTGGAAAATCCACTATGCAGCTGATTGAATATATGCGTTGTTGTCGGCAGCCAAAACTGTTCACACTAAATCAAATGCGTAAGTCCATCAACAGTCTGATTCCAGTAAAGCCAAGTCTTATTTCAGCTTCCTTTTACAAATCCAGACTTAATGTTTACATGTTATAAAGCAGGAAAATGGTGCCAAAGCTCTGTCAAGAAAAAATGAACCGCATAAATCTTCTTTTATACCCACTTTCCAGCCGTCACCATTAATGTGTGAATGTGTGTGAACGTGATCAACAATGTAAAGCACAGTGAAAGACATCTTTTGTCTCTGAAAAGTGACTTCATTCTATGACACACAGACACTCACACAAAGAGAGGTTGGATGGATTGTGCACCATGTATGGCATTGCTGGTGTGTGAATGGGTGAATGATTAACAAATTTCAGTCTGTTTAACTAGTCACAGGCAATAATTCCCCATGATCTTCTGATTGCACTTTTCAATATGGACATTTTTTTTTAGAAAACAATGGTTGCTTAAAAAAGATTAACAGAAACAACAGTCTTGAGGTCGAGTTTACATTTTACTTGCAGCAAGGAGTTGACATACAGTATGAGAGTACAGAGACCTCTGATGCTGGGACATTGGAAGGAGCCAGGTTTAATGTGTGACTTCATAAGAGTTCATATTTCATAAAGATGTTTTCTTGGGAACATTCCGAAATGGGGGTTATGAAATTGTTATCAGTGCAGTATCGGGATATTCACAGAGATAGACTTGATTTTGAATTGATTCACAGTCAATTCACTGGAAAAAGGGAGTAGTGGCTGACAAGAGAAAATAATTTCACTCTGCATTCAATGCACTTTTGATGGAAAAATACTACCATTTCTAGAACTTGTCCATCTTCACACCAGAGGTGTCAAAAGTACACTGAAAGAAGAAATTAGTTTGAAATAGTTGGACCAACTTAATTGAATTGCTTGAATTGACAACATCTAAATGAATAAAGTTCTTCTAACTTAATTAACTAATTGATTCATTTAGATAGTACCTATTCAAGCAATTCAATTAAGTTGGTCCAACTATTTTCTATTTGCAGTGTATATAGTCTGTCAATTGCCTCCTGCTTAGACATGATTTGTGTTTGTCATTCATGTGCAGGGGTGCTGGATCATGTATAAACCAACAGGGTGTCTGAATGGTGTCTGTTTATACTTGTCATCCAATCACAATCAAATTAACTCACTGGTTTGTTTTAATTGATAATTATCAACAAAAAAACCCCACTGAAATGAAATAATAGTAATGCAGCTGTTTTTAAACATGTAAAGGGTAAAAAGTATACATTATTGTGTAAAAAAAGGTAGGGAGTTAAAACATTATTATTCCAGTAAAGTATAGATACCTCAAAATTATACTTAGGTGAGCTCACAAAGTATTTGTAAATTATTACTTGACACCTCTACTTTGTGCCACTGAAAAAAAGAAAATAGTTGGACCAACTTAACTGAATGCTTCAATTAGCAACATCTAAATGAAAACATTCTTCAAACTTAGTTTACTTATTTTACTTAACTTGAGTTAATTAATTAGAAATGCATTAGAAGAACTAGATTCATTTATGTGTTACCAATTGAGGCATTTCAATTAAGTTGGTCCAACTATTTTCTTTTTTCAGTGTAAAACAAATGAAAAAGCATGGAATTGCCTTCATGTTCTCGTGGTTTATATGTACTGCAGATGAAACTGTGCATTTCTGACCCCTGAAGTAAGACAAGCTGGTTACCTCTGGTGTTGGGAAGTTAATGATTTCAGTGGGAGGTTTGAAGTGAGCATGGAACAAGAACATTCTTCTTCTTCTTCTTCTTCTTCTTCTTCTTCTTCTTCTTTGTCCATTTGTAGAAATTAAAATCAATTCTGGCTTAAAAGAAGGAAGAAGAACAATGTTGAAAAATGTGTTGTTTGGCGCTTTAAAGATATTTTGTGTTCTCATGTTGAAAATAGTCTGGTTTTTGGAACAGTTCTTATATTTATATACTTGTATATATATATATACACAATGTGTGTGTGTGTGTGTGTATATATATATATATATATATATATATATATATATATATATATATATATATATATATATATATATATATATATATATATATATAATAATATGCATAATAGTATTTGTTTTTTATCAATTATTTATCAACCACCACTATATTGTCATTGGAAACTTTAAAGTTTTCCATTTGAGGACCACAGCAGGTGACAGTCTGCTTCCAAAGAAACTTTGTACAGCTCTGTGGTGAACATAATATTGATCAAATTGCTGTAAATGGATCAAACACAGAATATGATGAATCTTAGAAGTGCTAAATCACTCAGATTGATTCTTCTTTAACTCTGATGCAAAGTCAATAAACATCTGCTGCTGTTTGTTTCAAGATGTATTCTTGTAACAAGCCTGTAAGGACATGAGACCAGAACAATTGCTGAGGTTTTTGGAGAGTGATGTTGTCTTATTCAGGTGGAATTTGTCTTGGTATCTCTAATCTCCTCTGTCATCCACAGTAAATATTTTCCAAAGAGAATATCGAATGTTGAGTCATTTGATCACAGAGAAGTTCTCCACTGTGCCTCAGTACATTTTCAAAGAGCTTATTCATCTCTTTTGGATTAATTCAAGCTTGCACCTGTCGACTGTACGGAGAAGCGTGTTCACAGACAATGACTGAGCCCATGCAGTGGTTTCTGACCACAGAATCATGCCTGTTGATAATGCAGTACTGCCTGAGGGCCAAAGGATCAAAACACATCCAATATTTACCTTCAGTCTTGCATCCTGCACACAGTGTGGTCTTAAAGTTATTCTGCAGCCCCAAAATTACAATTCATATATAATGTTGTCTAATAATTGAAGGTAGATTGGTGGATTTCTACTCACCTTTAATTTGACTCTTAATTAATCTTTAAATACCATCAAGTACCAGCAGCATTCAAATCAATACGTTTTATTACAAGTTCTGATGTGTAAGCTTAATCACAGTGACTTTAACATCAATAACAAACAACACATGTCTGCTCATGGTTTTTCTGCAACTTCATATACCGTAGTGAGATTAAGGGCTGCATCGTTTTAGAATCAAAATGTGTTGTTAAAAAAAAAAGGGTTTGACTGTAGATTAATCAAGCTATCAAGAATTACAAAAAATGCTGTCCACCATCAGTGATTGTTTCCGCCATTATTGACTTCAATACCATCCGTGGATCCAGCAGTAAACAGCTGCAACACCATCAGCCTTACTCAGGTTGACTTGGTTGCTGATGGAACAAGTCACACTTCGCTCCACACTTGATTCTGTTGCACCCTTGAAGATAAAAGCAACAACTCAGAGGAGGATTACTCCATGGTATAATGATAATCTGAGAACTCTAAAGACATTGGCATGGAAATTAGAGAAGAAATGGTACTTAACTTACTTACTTAGAAGTATTTCGAACAGCCTGGAGAGATAGTTTGTTAATCTATAAAAAAAATACCTTCGCAAAACATGAAATGCCTATTATTCCTCATTAATAGAAGAAAACAAGAACAATCCTAGATTTCTCTTCAATACGATAGCCAGACTAACAAAAAGTCATAGCTCTGTTGAATTTCCTAGGTTTTCTAAAAGTAGAATGGGAGGCAGAGCCTTCAGCTCTTATGCTCCCGTCTTGTGGAACCAGATCCCAGTTTCAGTTAGGGAGGCTGAAACAGTCTCTACTTTTAAGGTGAGAAACTTTTCTATTCACTAAAGCTTACAGTTAGGGCTGCTTCAAATCACCCCTCCTCCGCACCCTCTCTCTCTGCCTCTCTCTCTACCCCTCTCTCTGCCTCTCTCTGCCTCTCTCTCTACCCCTCTCTCTGCCTCTCTCTGCCTCTCTCTCTACCCCTATCTCTGCCTCTCTATGCCTCTCTCTCTACCTCTCTCTGCCTCTTTCTCTACCTCTCTCTACCCCTCTCTCTGCCTCTCTCGCTGCCTCTCTCTCTACCCGTCTCTGCCTCTCTCTCTGCCTCTCTCTCTACCCCTCTCTCTGCCTCTCCCTCTACCTCTCTCTCTGCCTCTCCCTCTACCTCTCTCTCTGCCTCTCTCTCTGCCTCTCTCTCTGCCTCTCTCTCTGCCTCTCTCTCTACCCCTCTCTCTGCCTCTCTCTCTACCTCTCTCTCTGCCTCTCTCTCTACCCCTCTCTCTGCCTCTCTCTCTACCTCTCTCTCTGCCTCTCTCTCTACCTCTCCCTCTACCTCTCTCTACACCTCTCTCTACCTCTTTCCACTTCTCTCTACCCGAACCAGGGTCTGTTTCTTGCCGATTACCCGAATCAAGGTTTTTATCTCCCCACCCAATCTATCTCTCTGTCTTCCCTATCCTCTCCTCTCCTCCATCTTCTCACCCCAACCGGTCAGCAGAATGCCGCCACCTCTGAGTCTGGTTCTGCAAAGGTTTCTCCCTGTTAGAGGGAGTTTTTCCTTTCGACAGTCGCAAATAAACCTGCTTGCTCATGTGGATCTGTTGGTTTTTTCTCGTTTCTCTGTTAAAAGCATCTAGGGATGACTGTGTTGTATTTGGTACTATATAAATACAGTTGAATTGAATTGAAGTTGAATTTGAAGCCCGAAACCGAAGAGAGTTTGATGTTTTTGCAAAGCTGTGAAGAATGTCATTTAAATACTTCTAAGTGGGCATAAAATGAATTATTTCCCAACCCTATGGCATCACTCATCTCTGTGTTTTGTACTAGAACATTGTATTGACTGATTCCACTCTAAACAGTTGAAGACGAGCTAAAGACCAGTGAGACTTCTTCATGATGTTAAGGCTGCTCTGTAGGTTTATTGAATAGATTTTTGTTTGATTGGCTATTTTGTTTTTTATCCTTTCCAGAATATAACAACCTCTGTGTAATACATGTGGCGTTATTAGAAAACCTCACAGACTGACACGTGGCAGCAGCTCTCCAGGGGGCCTGTTGGATGTATAAGCATGTCTCTGAAAAGTTTGAAATGTTTGGGAATGTGACTGTGTGGCGGACATGGGGAATATATATTAGGACAGTAATGTTGGTGATGCAGTGGCAGGTACAGGCTTGCATGTCCACATTCAGGTAGCAGGGATCACACAGCAGTGACCACACACACACACACACACACACACACACACACACACACACACACACACACACACACACACACACACACACACACACACACACACACACACACACACACACACACACACACACGCACAGACAAACTTGCAAATCCCAGTACAGGCTTGACATGTGATTTATCAAAAGTCTTTACTTTGCCACGGCCCTCAGGAATCGAATTACTCAACTTTTCCCCCCCTTCTTTTGCAGATGAATAGCAGAGAATGATTTGTTGGAGTTAAATGTGTGAGGAGTCACTTGTGTCATCCATTTAATCCCTCAGCTGTCTCCCTGTGGGGCTGGCTCTATAGGCTGTGCAGTGCTCTGGGCTGCATTTGGGAGCTGAGTACTGTGATTAAGGCGGGGATGCTGAGAGGCGTGAGCCGCGGCCAGAGCCATTTCTGTGTTTGGCTGCAGAAGTGGAATCAGTGACTTGATGGGCGTTCTGCCTCTTTTCAACAAGCACAAGCTTTTGAATGATGATAATGCAGACACTTATTAAGTAAATAATACACATTTACAAGGGAACCACTCGTAACTGATTGCACCGTGGCCACACTGAGTAAATCAAGCTAAACTTGGCTTTGCAAATGTTCACTGCATTACGCCTGAGGCCCATTTAGGCTGCCTTACTGAGTTGTTGTTATTGAGGTCTATGCAGTGGTGTAAAGCTCAGTTTCCTCATTAGTTGAAATGTTGTTACAGACATGTGGAAAATGTCTACAAGTTTTTCACTCTCACCGTGTCTCTCACTGCTCCAGCCTGAGCATTGGCAAGAAGTGGAAATAAATACACATGAATAATCCACACAAATACTAGACAATCAGTTCTCTTACAAGTAATTACACTGTATAGCTCCCACACTTCCATATGCGCCGATGAAAGAAAGGAAACACTGTTACACTCTGAGATGAGCGCTTGAACAAACAAACACACAAATAAATGCCTTTATTGTCATCCTACAAGGTGACAATAAAAGTGAGAGTTCTACTGAACAGTGCAAATGAGCAAAAACTTAAAATATACATGAACTGAAATGTAGTTATAGAGCAACATAAAATGTGTTATAGATACCTTTTATCTTTGGTATGTACCCACAATATTGTATAGATCAAATATATAATAATGACTGTGATTGATATAACAACACAAAAAATTCACGGGAGATAAAATATCCAACAAATAAAATGTAATAGATAATGTATGGAATTACTGGCTTAAGTAGGATTATGCTTCAATTCTTTGGGATAATTACATTGAGTCGCGGGGAGAATGAGGCGTCGGGCCAGTGTGACAGTACACATCCGAAAACCTTCACAAATTCTTGCTCTATCTATGATATTAGTAGATTTAGCCAAATTTGTAGCATTTATTTATTCATTTAATATTTTGTACATATTGTACAATATACACAATTAAAGAGGTAGCTTTGGCACTTAAACATAACAAAAAATGAAGATCACAAGGCCAAAAGGGCATCATAGTCCAGACACACTCATAGAAGGTCATGACGAAATTCAATTTAACAATATTTGTAAAGCACCAAATATAAAACTAACAAAACTATCAAAGCATTATTACAGAGAAAGAAAAAAAACTGCCCAGGTTCTTGTGTGTGTGTGTGTGTGTGTGTGTGTGTGTGTGTGTGTCTCTGTCTGCTAATAGCTTACTATTAGCATGATTTAATCTTCAGTTATTACATAGTTGATTTTAAAATGGACACTGCTTATGTTTCCTGAACCTGAACTGAATGATATAAATTAAAACATTGAAAATCGATTGAATAGATAATGTACTACTTTAGTGTCAAATACATTAGTTTCTAGTGTTAAAGCTGAACTTAAGGATTTGTTAAACTGATTCTACTCACGAACAACACTAATTCATTTCCTCCCGTTTGTGACGGGCACGAATGTGAGACATGTAAAGTAATTGCTTTTTCACAGACAATACTGAATTAAGAAACCTTATTGGGTGCATGGGTGATATTAGGACAATTTAATGTTTTTCATTGAATTTATTGTTTTTATTTGAATTAGGACACATCTCATATTCATGCAAAGACTCTCGTATTATGTGCCTTTGCTCTTTGAAATCAAGTGTTAAAGCAAACATTGTCTCTTGCTTGCTTTAAAATATGGGAAATGTAAATGTTGTCATGAAATATATTCATCCAGTGTGGTGCTACATAAGATTTCATTAAGTCATTATAATGAAATTTCTTCACAAAAAAATCCAGCAGCTAATTCTCTGTATTCCACCTGGTTCAATATATTGAATATACAGGTTTAACAAACCGATCCTAAAAAAATCGGGTCATGAAAACGAGACACAAACAGGTTTTTCCAGTTAGTGAGGAGATGTTCCTGGGAGTGGAGAGAGGAGCATTGAGGGAGCTGTATAGTGAACAAAGTGGCAGACAGACATGGAGGCCAACAGACAGAGCTCACGTAGAGACAGGAGGGAGGCTCATGATCAATTATTCAGTTCAGCACTTGGGTTTCCTGGAATGGGCAATCTGCAGCACGGGCGGTCAGCTACATCGCTTTGGTGGAGGAAGACACCGAATGCATCCCGTGTTCTTTTTTCTGCATTTGTGTGAAATATCAGCATGTGTTTACCTGCTTTATTTACATTATGGAGGAGAAATTCCATTACGACTTGTGAGATGAAGGAGCTCGGACTGAACCATGTTAATTATCCCCCTCTTTTGATCAAACATCTAATGACGGCAGTTTATTTTCATGCATTCATTTATATATTCTCTATTCCATTTGTTTCTCTCCAGTCATTAATTTGACAAAAGGAACATTTTCCAATTAAATTATCCCTTTCTGGCACAATTAAATGTGCTCACTGAGGATGTTAAATGATTTAATGCACTTTGCTGTTGTCTTTTTTCTTTTCTCCCTGCAACATTTGAACGCTTATTCATGTAATTTTAAAGGGCTTGTTTTTGTCCTGGATTTCATGCGAAGCTGCAGTCCCATGCACAAGCTTAGGGATGGGCTGGTTCGTCGCTGCTCGTTCACATGTGCTGCAACCTGATTAAAATGTCTGGGCGGTTTCGCAGCCCCCCTGGACTTTCGCCTGGATTCAGTATGTGCATGTTTCATGGAGATCCAGAGCGGCAGTGAAGAACCAGAGCCACACCATCCATTATGATTATAATTCGACTGAAGACTGACGAGAGAAGCTCAACTGAAGGCCAAGTCTTTCCTTTTTCTGGTTTCACGACGGATGTGAGCCACCTCATCTGAATAAGCAAGAGTCTGCTATTGATTTGTGAAGGAGGCCAGAGAAAGTGCACTGCAGTAATCCAGTCTGTATGAGACGAAGGCATGCATCAGCTCGCGTGTGCTCAACGGGGCAGGGTGCGTTCTGACCTTTGCAGGGTCTCCTGAGCTGATAAAAGGCGGTTTTAAGATTAGAGGATGAAAAGTGCTCAGAAGTCGAGGTCAAAGTAAAAAAAAAAAAAAAATCTCTTTGACTACTTCACTTGCTGATTGAAAATGTAGCAATTAGTTTACATCCACTGTGAAAACGTATGCTCAAATCATATCTGCTGCAAGTGATCAAGAAAGGGAGCATGGAGGTGGAAGAGCGAAAATCAAGATTTGAAGATCACAATGACGATTCTCATCATGGTTTCAGTATGAAGAGTCAGGGGAAAAGACGAAGGCCAGTGGGGATGTGTGTATGTGCTTTATATGCCAGACCACTAGTTGGTGCTTTTTTTGTATTCATACTTTCCTTCTTCATGGTATAAGTCCACTCAGTAGACGAAATATAAATGGTAAATGGGTTTCGCTTCTCATACTTTTTGAGCACGCTCCAAGCACTTGACACTGTTTATTGCATTCACTTACACACCATGGAGGTAGCTGCTATCCTCCATTTGGAGCAAATTGGGGTTATGTGTCTTGCTCAAGGACACTTCAATATGTGGATGGATATGAATTGAATCTGCATCCTTCCGATTGAGAGGTGACTTATGCTACCGGCTAAGCCACAGCTGCCTCAAATGTGTCTGTGTGCAGGTGATGTTGTGGAAAATCTTGTAAAGAAACACTGAAACCTTGATTGTTGTTGCTCATTGACTCACACAGGAACAGAAAACTTGCTGACTGTAACTGTAGTTGTCCAAGTCATCTGTGTTTCAGAAGAATAGATCATTCCCCCCCCCCCACTGTTTAGAAGCTAGAGAAGTTACAAATAGCAGCCATTTTCAAATTGTGCTACTTATAGAGTTTGTGTAACCAAACTGAACTTTCTGGTCCAAATACTGTGTTCAGTCCAGTTCAGGCCAGAAACCTTCGAAACTGTGAGATGACGTGAGACGCTGTGAAACTATATAATATTGGTAACGGGTGCAATATAAAATTAACATATATTAAAAAAAGATGCCTCATCTGTCCGCTCACCCTCGTTAAAAAACAGTGGTACTGTTGATTGTGAACAATAAGCATGTGACTAATGTGAGTTTGGTACAGGTCACTGTGAGAAATGGCAGCAGCTGTGTGCAGCATGAGGCAGGACAAACACGATCCCTGTCAGTCTTTGCGACGACATATGAAAGAAGCAATTATAAACTAACAGTTTGATCTGTGGCGCATGAGCTCTGTGTCGACAGAAATCCCCTGCATCCTGTAGCAAAGTCATGTATTAAATTGTTTGTGTGAATTTACATGGCATCTACATATCACAGGCTGTCAGCCAGGATTTCAGGAAACCACAGGAATAACTAATGCATACATCATACCTCAGTTACTGCTGTAGTTTTGGTGGCATGTTGTGTGGAATGAAACAGAAATGACATGAACTTCAGTCCTAGAAATCAGGGATGAGTAAAGAGAAAATGTTATTTTAAGATATCTGATGACAGGCCAGTTGACATCAGCCAGGAAAAGTGTTTTTTAAGTATTTCAGCTCAACCTGAAAGCAATAAACTCACAATGCAACATAAACGTTGGTAATGTGAGAAGGCCCAGTTTCCATGACAACGTTTCAAGTGAAATTGTATTGTGTTTGTACTTTAATTTCAGAAAGGTTTCATGTTCAAATGGCAACATTTTGAAAATGATAGTTGGTTTCTATAAAATGGCAGAAAGAAATGACACTCCTATTTACTGTGGCTGTTGTGTGCATGACCAGTCGCAGTGTTTTTCCCCTGTGTTTTCGGGGTGTTTTGGAAAAGTTCCACTGGACAACTAAAATGCTACAAGTTTTCATTTTCTGAAGTCTCATCCTGTTTACTGTCTCTAATAACCTCTGGTGTTGTCCGAGTGTTCTCATCCCTGTTTTTACATCTTGGAAGTCAATATAAGACACGACTTATCTCAGTCCTTGTGCAAAGAAACAGTGATGTAGTAGGTGTGATTTGATTTACAATATTCAATTATTGAGAAATGTTCTTCTCCTCAAAAATGGTTAAATCAAATGTGCTGCAACAGTCAAAAGAATGGTAATTTGGCCATTTCACTGTTCTTTCTACTGTTACTAGTTCAGTCTTTACTATTAACTGCTCAGAAAATCATTGGCTTTCACACCACCAACTATTTACTGTAGATCAGTCCAGCTTTATAACCTTATGACTTCACTTTTGTAGCGTTTCATTTTAACCACTGAATGGGTGTTTTCGCTCATTTAATTTTACTACACACTAACATCACATTACTCAGACACATTTATACGCTGATGTTCTGCTGCTCACTATACTGGGTCTATCGGGCCTTCATTTCACAAGCTCCATTGACCTTTCTGATTTACAAAAATCCTGAAAAAGATAGTAACTTCCACAATAAAGCATTATATTATGTTTTCAGCTCTTTTTTGGTTTTTGGGTGATTTGAATTGAGCATTTATGTGAGGGTTTTGCATTTTTCCATCCATGTTTACATGAGAATTATCAGCTGGAAAAGGTAAAAGCTTCTGTATTAATTTGCTTGAGGTCATAGAGAGTGGTCCTCGGGAGCCCCTTCTGGCAAAACAATGTGGATCTGAATGTCTTGGTGGAGGATGAGAATATATATATTTTTTTTTTTAATATTACAATATTAAAGTGAATACAGATGGGAACTACAACTCAATTTGCCTCCCTGTTAAACTGTGTCTTATTCTCTGTTTCCTGTTAGTAGATTTGCTTCCATATCAAGTGTGGACCGGTGCACAGTGGTGAGCAATAAGGACCTGGTTCAAATACATCTCTGCATGGAGTTTGCATGTTGTCACTGTATGTGAGTTCGTTTCTTTTGGGTGCTCTGGTTTCCACCCACAGTCTAAAAATTATGCAATAATATAACAGGATTTAAGAAAAAAATTAAAATTATGTTAATAGTATAATGCTTCAGTAGATCAGGCACTCTGTGTGTGTGTGTGTGTGTGTGTGTGTGTGTGTGTGTGTGTGTGTGTGTGTGTGTGTGTGTGTGTGTGTGTGTGTGTGTGTGTGTGTGTGTGAATAAATCCTTCCAAGCCATGTGCCCCTCAGGGCGATGTCATGCGGCCAGTGCCCAAGCAGCCATACCCTAGCTAATTTACAACCAACCCATCTTCTGTTTTGTCTATGAGTGTAAATGTTTACGGGATTAGAGGAGCTTCATGCTTCATGTTTTCCCTTCTAAAAGAAACTTTCTTTGGAGGAAAAATTGGAAAAGTTGAAAGGCACTAGGAACATGGTTTGAGGCGGCGAGCCGCCCAGCCATCATATGGACGGTCAATTTTTGGAAAAGACGGCCGAAACAATAGCGGATGGGTTGTCAAAGTTCTAAAATATGTGTATAAAGGCCTTCGCTACTTGTCATTGTCTAAATCACACAACACAACAAGCAACCGACTTAAGGTTTTGCATTACACCCAGTAATGGCTGATGTGATTGGCCATTTGAAACCACGTGGTATATACCTTTTGAAAGGCGGCGTCTGATACGTCCATAATTCTCTCATTTGTCGTGATGCCTTCAAATGCTGAAGCAGAGAGAAGTTTTATCATCCAGAATTGAATCAAAGCATGGCTGTGTTGCCACTTATCGATTGAGCAACTGGACCTAGGGAGGAATTTCCTTTCCAAGGATGCTGAGGAATTATATCTGCAGAATTCTATGGACCGATGATCTAATTTGTAATTTCCATAAAGTTGACACATATTTGGATATCCATACATCATCCATGTTTTCTGTTGAATAATAAAATATTCTTTGTTGTGAAAATTTTGTTGATTTTAATATAAGTATTGACAACCACAGTTGTTCTATCACCAATTTATGTTTGACTGTGACATTCTAAGGCCTTGGGACCAAGCTATAGGTGGCTTGCAGAAATAATCCAAGATACAATACTAAATTAAAAAATAAGAAAACTATGTTGTGTCAACTATAGGGGGCATAAACAACACCCCCCCCCCCCCCCCCCCCCCCCCCCCCTTCCAACAACATTTTGGAGATGGACATTCAAAGCACTAATTTCTGCCTAAAACCACGACTAGGACTATAGACATAGATAGAATTCAGGACTTTATGCAACTGAAAGTATTTTCCCTCAATTAAGTATTTAAAGCAATTTTCAAATGAAAACTGAAAACACATTGTGGTTGGATTCAGATTGTGGAGTTTACAAGTGGTTGTCACAGCATGCGGGATCCCTGCAGACAGGAGGCTGGAATCTGGGTCAGTGTGTTGTCTCTGGTTCAGGGAACAACAGTGGCGCCACCCAGCAGGCCGCCGACAGCCCGGGGTGACACACACTGACATGGGGGCGGTGGACACATGCTGGGTGACAAAAACGACCGTGAAACAGAACACAGTTGATGTTGTGGAGTGCCAGACAGTTTTTCCTGAAGTGACATGGGGGATAATGCACCATCAGCCCGCTGTGCAGACACTGGCCGGATTGCAGGTTGCGGGATTGTAAATTAAATCGTATGAGCAGAAAAATACACCTGATGCACCAGAGCGTTCAGCTGTAAACAGATGCGTGCCTCACACTGATATTTCTATCTGTGTATTAAGCTCTCTCCGTCATACCAAATCACATTGTGCTACAAGCTGTAGCTTCAGCTGTGGAATGGTCAGCGAATAGTAATAGAGTATAAAATGTAACAAAACCTCTAATAAATAGGCTTTTTAACATCATTTCCTTGCAAAGATGATCTGAACACAGCTGCTCAATTGATGAACCAGATGACATGCTGAAAGGCTGCACTGTGGAGTCTCTTTTCACTGCAAGTGTGGATACAAACAACTACATCACAATAGTCATGTTTTACATCGCTAAAACTTCCCCGATTTCAAATAAATATATGTCTCTATGTGTTGTACATTCAGACTCTGCATGTCAAAATGTTTACCAACCAGATGGAGTCCTAAAAGCACAACAATCCAGAAAAAAAAATGAACCAACAGATCTGCATGTGAAAATGTAATTTCTTCCCAGAGCAGCTGAAGTGTCTCAGAGAGACCGTGTTTAAGATTCCATTTACGTTAAAGTTGTTATACAGTATTCACCGTCCACGTTACTAATGGTTTCTGCAAGAATAGTTTGACACATCACACAGTATTCTCCATACTGAACAACATATTGCAGGATCAACTCATCTCCATGTGTAAGTGAACTTGTTCTTCTTCATACAGTCCAAAAAACTAGCATTCTGACAACAAATTGATCATTTGTGCTAATCCACATTTGCCATAATCATGACTTTGCCTCCTGCTCTCTGTGAGTAATTCTTCCTTCAGCCTCCATTGCTGGAAGAAGCCGCCAATCTTTCGGCTGGTTATTTGATCTGTTTACAGTAAGCACATCTTCTTCTTCTGCTGCATTCAGAAGGAAAACTCATATGATTAGTTGATTTCAAGGTGACTCATAACCCTTTAATGGAAAACAATAGAAACCTTTCTTATGCTCTTCTCTTGTTGCCACATCAAATGAAACACTAGTCTGCTTTAATTATTATATTATGTACATTCACATTACTACTACTTCCCGTACAGTTGGTGCTTTGTATCTTAAGACGTTCCCAGATAAACGTGATGAGAGAGTGAGTCTGTGCATCACAGAGCACACTTCCTCTGCCCTAACTACCGTCTCTTATTCACAAAACACACCGCGGCCCACATTGTGCAAAATGAGCAATCTGAAAGACAACATGCTTCAAATATGACCCGGCAGACACACAGATAACAATTGATCATACAGATAAAATATATGCAACATCCCCAGCAGATGCAGAGGAACTATATCTGATCCCCAAATGAAATCAAAATGACCTAAAGAGACACAAAAGCATCCAAAGTGATTTGGGAAACGCTGCTGCGCGTCAGAAACAGTTTAAACAGACAAAACCTCAACAGACAATTTGTACAGTGTAAGTCAGGGTGGATGTTTTTAAGAACTACCACAAACAACAAAGTCAAGAAACTGCACTTCGTAAAGTCTGTGAAGCAAGAAAAAAAGCAGAGTGTCTGAGTTTGGAAGATCATAGGACTAACTTCTTAGTGACATTCAGTATTTATTCCTTTTCCTAACTTTAATTAGTTTAACTGGGATTTCACTGAATTCCCACAATGATTCAGTAACATTCATTAATTAGTACAGTTGTGGTTAATTTGATTGAATATTGCAACATTTCGGTACATATTCTAAGGAATATTAGTAAAGAACAGCAAATCTGCATCTAAGACGACAATAATGATTAAATTGTTGAACACATTTATTAATACATTTGCAAATAACTACATTTACCTAAAATATTGTGCGTGCATCATGGGTTCAAATACTGCGTGCAGTTTGTGTGTTCTCCCCTTTGTGTGAGTGTGCTTTCAAACTATCACCAAAATAATATTCAATTCAGCTTTTCACAGAATAAAATCCAGAGCCACAAAACATGATGACCCTTTAAAATAAAGTGAACACAGTTTATTGATGATGCTGTTGTTTCAGATTCTTTTGTGTCACTGAATGCACCATTAGAGCGAGTTGCCTATGATTGGCTGAGAGTGGAGCAGGGGGCGGGTCAGGTGAGCATGAGTCATATGACAATCACTGCCACTGTCCTCCACTGGCTCCAACATTGAAGTTCCTCCTCACCCAAAACACCCTCCATCACCAGTTAGTTTATTCGTTGTGCAGAAGTGATACCTTTTATGGGAAGAGTAACTGGTAGAGTAACTTTAAGCTTATTTACCCATTTTACCATATCTTACTTTTTAGCGTTTCCAGCTGTTTTATTGGCTCGTTTAATATATTTGAAATATTTACTCTATTTGGTGCTCTTGAGACGATTTGAGCCGTTTTACGTCTCCTCAGTGGCTTTATCACTTTCAGATCTTCATCATAACTAAAGCAGCAGGGTGTCAGTGAAAGTAAATGAGTGAGACTCTATTTCTCTCTATATTATTATTTATTCCCGGTTATCTCACCAAGAGGAGACTGTGGACATTTCTCAGCTGAAGTGAAAGCCAACAAGCAGGACACACACTGGGAGGAGACTCAGCCCTTACTGGATCAAATGGAACATTTTGACTTTGTATTACCATCAGTCCTTATGACGAGGAGCTAATGTACTTAAAATAAAAGTCTGATAAAAAATATTGATTCCTATGTCTTATTTTTTCCGGAGGAGCTATAGAGCTGCAGGTTGTGGAGCGCTGAACTAGTTGGAGGAAAAGGACTGGCGATACCACAGGAGGCCTCTCATGAGCCTCCTAACGAGTCTCCAGCATGTAGAGGAAATATAATAGAGCCCTGTGATAATCATCCTGGTGTATCAGTGTGTACATCATCAGAGATGGTCCCAACAGAAATCACTCCTTCTATTTGGTCCTATTACGGGAGTTGAACCTCCTCCGTCAAACAGGGACATTGTTCCTTCTAATTAGCTGATTCAAATCATTTGTTAGATAATTTTCAGCCTGAATCTAATTTTGAACTTTATTGCAAAGGAGTCAAATGGGTGTAATAAATATCAGAATAAAATAATTTCATGTCCCCTTGCCTATTACTTATGTCTCCATTAAAGTAGGGGAGTGTATTAAGCTGGCAATTAGGATTTCATTAAAATCTATAAATGGAGGTTCATTTATAGTGGATGAATTATCAGAGACATCTTTACACACTGTCTCCAGGGCATATTGTGGATGTCTGACACACACACACACACACACACACACACGCGCGTCTTTATTTCAAAGCTGATCAGTTTACTCCATCATATTGAACCAAATCCATCCCGGCGCCATGTACTTCTGGGAAGGCCTGCTGCACCTTGCTGGATGAACAAAAAATCCAGTGTGTGTGTGTGTGTGTGTGTGTGTGTGTGTGTGTGTGTGTGTGTACGTGAGGCTGAACACAATAGCCTATATTAATATTTCATATCCCCTTTTGTCTTCATTGACCGCCACGTACCAGAAATTCTTTGAATGACAGTTTTAAACAAGTGTCTGGATCTGGGGCAGGATACTGGCCGACTGGGCTTCAAAGGGCAAGTATTCACATGCTCCTCGTATCACCACTCTTTCCTGATAGAACTCCGTCTCCATAATGAGCTTCTGGTAAAGATACATTATGTTGAGTTGAAGCCGCAGGAAATATCCAGAATACTGATGGTGGCTCTTTTTCAGTTTTACAGTGTGTAATTTCATGATAATATGTCTTTTTGATTGCATTTTTTTTTCAATTTCTGTTAAACAGCAGTTTGCGTTGAAAGGCACAAACATGCATCTTTTGGCAAGAACATCCAAAGTTAACTGTTTAGTGTATTGCCTCATCTCTCTGTGTGTGTATGCAATGCAAGCAAAATCTCAACTCTCTTGAGCCAAATACATCTTTCTTTTCAGGACAACCAGAGCTCTGCTTATAGATTATGGTGCACCAATAATACAATGTAAAGAGTTTTACTAATATGAAGACAATTCTAAAGTACACATATCAACCATAAACAATATTTTTATGGTTTTTAATATTTTATTTTCAATCTTTCCAATAGCATTGAGCATTGCAACAAGATTTTCTGTTGAGTTGATTCAGTGAAACACTTGAACACACACACTCCGAATGTTTACTGAGCTGAGCCACAGGAGGCTCTTTTTATGTAGCACTCATGCAAACATTTTTGTGTGCAAAAGCTTGTTTTTCTTTATTTTTGCCTGAAATGCACTAACTTTCCTGGCTCAATATTTGTATTTTTTTTACTTGCATGCATCAGATACAATGGAGTTGAAACATTTAAATTCAAAATGTGCACAGATCAGAAGTCTGCAAACTCTTTTCAAACTTAAATATATCGATTTTCTATCTATGTGAAAACTGTTGTTTCCGTAAACAAGATAAACACTGCAGTTAAGTGTCACAGACTTTATTTGGTATTTAACTGTCTGGACTGTTTTAGTTGTCTTTAATGTTTTACCATTTATGGGAATTTCAGACATTTCAACTGTGTTATTTGAGTCTTTTTTTATACTATATTAAGCTTATCAAGCCGAACCTAACATTTTATTTATTTATTTTTGTTTTTTTTACTATGTTCACACTGACGTCTTCTTTTTTTTCATGTTTGAGACCAGCTCACAGCCTCAGACTGTCCAGACATTTATGTAAGTGTGCAGAACTCCATAAGAAAAAACATGTGCAGCTCATCAGAACACTCACTGCTCACTGTTCTCCAATAAACAAAAACAAAGTAAATTAAACCTATATAAACTAATTAACACATGTCGACCTCACTGCTTGTTTTTGGTCCAGGAGATCATTTACCACATTTCCCGACAAGGTGCGGGCGCATTTTTGTGTCAATGGATTCAATTCCTCAGGAAGGTGTTACATGTCACATACCGACTTCATTTACTGTGGAACTTTACAATCGCAGAGCTGCAGCTCCTCCTCCTGACACATCCAGCCTTCCTCGCGCTTTCGTCCTCTCTGATACCTGTTCCATGTGTTTGCTGGTGCTAATTAGCACAGGGGTGAGGAGGCGGAGGGAAGAATACTCATGCTTTCGGCCTGACTGGCGAGAGTGACACAAAGATCGACAAGCAGCCATTCTCACTGACATGAAACAGGATTTCATTCACACATTCACAAACACTCATCTTTCATTGCAGTCAACACAGGCTGCTTTGAGGCAGCCGATCAAAACAGAGCAGTAACAAAGTGACCTGTTGGTGTTGTTCACCCATCGACCCCCGTCATCAATACATCAGTGATCAACAATGAAAATGATCCCTTTAAGGTGCTTCAAGCGCTGCTCTGTGATGACACATGTTCCAACAGATCAGTGACAAAGTTACTGAATTTTCTGGATATTTGAATCATCACTGCGGCATGTCAGAGTCCATCTGCGCCACTATTTGGTGACTATATTCCGATTTTGTGGGCATATTTAAGTGCAGATGTGAGCTTTCAGCTGGTTTCACCCCACACAATCCTTCACTTGCAATTTTCAAATCATGCTCAGCTTCTGCCCCCTTAAGGCTCAATCATCTTCAACAGAGTGATAACAACAGATATGAGAGCTTTAAATGATGTAAATGTTACTACTGCTATTCCGCCACGCATCTAATGAATCAATTATATTTTGCAATTGTATTATTTTTGCTTCTGCTGTTGTTGTTATTTTAATAAATTATTCTCACAAATTTGAATTGTTTTTCTCTGCTGGTTGATGTTGCCAAGGTTTCAGTCCGTACTGATCCAGACTCAGTTTAGAATCATGACTTTTTCATATGAATGAAGAATGAAATGATGTTTTGAGGTCCTGAAATAAAGATAGTGTTCATATATTTCGATGAGAATTCTAGTTGTTTCACTACCATATGATGCAGTCTAAATGGCATCTCAATTCCAAGATCGAAGAAAAATAACTAAGTGAATAAATAAATAAATGAAGAAAGGGTTTGGGTTTGAAATAATATCTGGAATGTTACATTTCTGAAGTCGGTAGATACGCAGAAGCCCGCGGGCATCAGAGCTTCCATCCAAAGGCGGATGCCATCTGGTGTGTCCCATCCAGAGACCAGCACATGTCAAACAATGCCAAGAACACTGAGGAGCTCCACAGAGATGAAGATCAAACCACTCTCTGTACCGTCTGTACTCTACCACGAAAGCAGGGCGGGAAAGGAAAGGGAAGAAAGCTAAAGAGAAGGAGAAGAAAAAGACACTGCACAGCCAACGAGATGCAGAAAGACAGGCAGATACAGTACAAGCCCGGGTTTGCGGCTGGGAGTCCAAAGACTGTGGGTCTCAGGAGTTGTAATTCTCAATAAAGTGGGCGTTCTGCGCTCAACCTTTTACCTCCACATCTTTATGAAACACATAAACACACACACAAACACAGGGACAACCGTAAGGCACTCAGGCACCCACTCGAAAACAAAAGACGACAGGAAAGCACTCAAACAAAACATTGCCTCAATTCTCAGAAGAGAAGGTGGAATGCAACATTTATGACCTGGACTCATATTGTTTGCATCCCATTTTTGTCTGTGTGTGTGAGTGTGTTTGTGTGTGTGTGTGCGTGAGAGAGAGAGAGAGAGAGAGAGAGCAGGCTAAGGTAAGATGGAGACAGGAAGCTGCAGGATAGAAAGGCAGGCAGCACAAATTTACCTTCTTAGAAACTTTGGACTGATAGATTGACCGGCAGAAAACAATTAAGATGTCCGTGTAGTGCACGGTGAAATCTCTGGTGGTGTCACGAATCATTTTGTCCCACTGGTTCAGCCACGCTGGGAATGCCTTCAGGTGATTTGTCCAAACATTTCAAAGAGAACGTTCTCACTTACGATGTGTTTCTCAGGCATCCTTCAATTCTCTGCCTTCATTGAGTGTTTATAGCCGTGATGGTGGCTCTGGGCTTCAGACTGATATGAACGCCACAGAACAGCGTTTCTAACAATTGCCGCAGGACAATTTTCAACTTAGTTAATAGGGACCAACTAATCGATGTTCAAATTCAGCATCTCCACTTGTTACGATATTATTGAACTGAGTTTCTGTGTCATGGTGTTCTCTGAGCATCTTTGTGACTTCCTTTCGGAGACCGGCTGCCTTCAAAACATGGGCTTCAATGGCAGGGGTCCTTTTCATTCACGTCTGCCAAAGAGCTGATCACTCCACTGATGACAGGGCAATCAAACCACCGACCTTGACAATGGATCCTTTATTAATCCAAGAGGGGGATTCCTTAGATGAGCCACTTAATGGAGGTATCCACAACCAGTTGGAAAGTTTCATTAGCCCACCTTTTCAAACAGATCCAAACGATTCCGCATGCTACCCGAGTGATCTTTACTTACACTCATTCTTCTTCTTACCTGTGTGAGCTGCTTCACTCTGCACTGACTGATGTCTAGGGTAGTGGTAGAATACTGTGGATTTGCACTGTGTGCTGAATGAAGATTATCATCTACATCAGGTTAACCTCCCTCTATATACTAATATTGTGGAGAATTAAAGGATTTTTGACCGAACACCATTCAGAAAATCTTGTTGATTAGAAAATTAAAAAAATCTTGATGCATATTTTCAGTAGATTGGAATAGTTTTGAGGTGTTTACAAGTCTCAGTAGAACTGGTTGCCTGCATCATATGATGGAGTTGAAAATCTTACTTCTGGTCAAAAAAGCGTTGAATGGTCCCAGACCTCAATCCATTCTAGATTTACTTGTAGAATATGAATCATCCAGAGGTCTCCAGGAAGAGGTTTTCCTTAAGGTTTTTCTATGTTGGATGCATGGAGCTCCACTCATGGATAAATAATATAATTGATTATTTCTATGTTGGGTGTGTGGAGCGAGTCCGTTGTTTGTGAAGGTTCCCAGAACAGCGTGACGTGTGGGCTTCTCTGACAAAATGACATATTTGTGGGTGATTTAGGATGCCAAATACCAATACGGGAAAAGTGTACATTAAAGTTCCGCCAATTAAAATTATGTGATTGTGTAAGACATTTTAAAGTTATTCATACTCCTAATTGCGTAAGATACTGTATTTCTTGCTTCAGTGTATTTCTTTTATTTCTTTGTAAAGCTTTAATGTATTTTTATTTTATTTCTTTGTAAAGTTTTAATCTATTTCTTTTTTTTTGTTAAATTTAGTTTTTCTTTTATTTCTTTGTTAAGCTTTAATGTATGTCTTTTTTTTTTTTTTTTAAACCACTGTGAATGGCCTTGTGTCTGAATGTTACTCTTTAAATAGATGTACCTTGCCTGGCTTTTAATTGTGAAAAATTATCTTCCATGTCAATTGCAATCCATATCATTTTAATGAATTCATCTTTATCTATAATGGCTTGTTATACCATTATTGTTTTATGTTTAAAGTATCTATTCTAAGACTCTATTATAAGACCTATTAAGTGGTACCATAGAGATGATCTCTTCACAATAACAGCGGCATCTCTTCTCAAAGCTGAGGTGATCTACACCTCCGAAAAACTCTTTTTACAGAGTGTAAATCAGCATTTTATGAAGTTCTAAATCAAATTGTGTGATGTATGAAACTTGTGTAGATCTTGTAGTAAACACCAATATTTTGAGTGCCTGATGTCCCAAATGTGTCAAGGTAAATCCACTAAATGGATAGTGTGTGTTTATGATGCATCTGTCAGATATAATAGTATTAGTATTTCACGTCTATCTTTTTAAAGACCTGGAAACATTTGTTTATGATATGTATAATTGTTTTCAGATTTTTGATAAATGTTTGAAAAAATGTCATCCTGCTTGTCAACACACTGTGACAGTGATGTACAAATAAACATATACTGTTTGAGTAGAATTGTGAAAACAACTTAAGCAAAAATAGATGTCTAAGAAGGATGCACATGTGTTATTCCCCCCCCCTAATGATAGTCTGGTGACCCAATCAGTCTCCTCCTCATGCACCTGCAACCCCCAACCCTACTGTTCCCACTGTCACGGCTTAGAAAACCAACCTTTTTGTATTGAGTCTCTCCAGAAGCAACATTTAGGAGTTGAACAATCTTCTGTCATTAGGGATCATTCTTCGCTTTGTATCCAGAAGCCCAGTTTCTTAGAAATGTCTTCTATAAGCTGGTGATATTTGTGCATTCGCTTGCCTCCCCAGTTTAGTCAGGTGAAGCTACAACCCGCAAGGCTCGTCTTTGTTTATATGAAATATATACTAATCTATGTAATACTCTGAGAGGAGAATTAGATGCCAGGGAGACAAATTCCCTCCTTTTGTATGCTCCCTGAAGTCACTGCTGTGTGGGTGTGTGGGTGGCGTTGGTGGTGGTGTTAATACAATGTTGGCATATTCTTGTCCACAGCCTGACTATTAGAAAGAATTAGAAAGCATCCAGTCATCGATTTTAAGCTCAGTATTGATTGTTTTGTTTTGGTTTTATGTCAGTAAGAGCCCAGTGATTCCAGTAGAGTGATGTCAGTTTTAACCATATATCACAGAGCAATCAAATGCGTTATGGTGTTCTGTTCATGTTACCATGTGTCTGACAGAAAGAAAAATCAGAGCTTATGAACTCAGACCAGGTTCCGACCTGTAGCTCGAGAGCCTCATATGGCATGTGCAGGGAAAGCATGCAAACTCCACCTGCCCAAAGGCACTGGTGCTAAAGTCAACCTGGCTCTTTCCAATGGTGGTGACACTGTAGTGCCGTGGTTAAACGTAAATGGATTGTCCTGTTTCATTGTGTTTTTCACTGTGTTCCTGTTTTTGTATTCCTGATTATCCACAGTATATCTCTGGGTTTTGACTTTTTATCAGCTGGAATTGTTCAATTTCTGAAATAAAAAGCTAACTGGTATCTTTCGGTTGTATTGATACTAGTACTGGAAAAAAACAACGCGTTAATTCAAGTAATTGGTTAGAAACATTTAACTCATAACAGGCAGATCGTTCCTTTTTCAAGCACTTGCAGCACTTTAAATATTCACCAGCACTTTGAGAAGCACACAGCACTTTAAGATCAGGCTATTTGAACATGGAAATGACATTTGCACACAATTGGTTTTTGTTTGGTTTTTTTAAACTTATTTATTGAATTTTCTGTTCTCGCCTGTAGATCCTGCCGTCTGAAGCAACACAACAATTAATTGATAAATTGAGCATTGTGCAATAATACAGTATATGTTTATTTAAGTCTGGCTGATTCTTTTAGTTGTTGATGTGTGTGCGGTGAATGTTTAAAGATGTGAGTGACAGTGTTGTGTGGCATGTGAGGAGAGTTTTCACTTACCTTCTTCTCTTGTATTGAGGCCGGTGTCCAGGGAAAATATTCCCCCTGGTACAGCAAAAGAAGGTTCAGGGCTGAACCAAGAGGAGGAGCAAGTGGGGGTGGCACATAGTTTCAACAAGGTTTAGGATTTAGTTTATTATTTAGGTTGTTTTTTAAATGTATTTGTTACTATGGATTTTTTTTTCATTAACTTATAGTTATGTTTTGGGTTTTTTTGGGAGGATTTTAACTTAGTTTTCTGAAACTATCACCTATGGAGTTTTAAATGGTTTCATCCAACTGAGTGAACTGTATTTAAGGTGCCTTTTAACATCATTCATGGTTCTGCTGCTGGAGAAGCCACACTCCTGAATCCTCCCATGCACTTTCGCACATTGGACTGTTGAAAATAAAAAAACCCAAATAGCTGACACCGTCATCTCTTTTACTCACTGTTCAAGTTTCACGCAAAGCTAAAAAAGAAGCTATAAAAAATAGTCTTTGAATTTAAATATAGTCTGTGTGTGTTGAGTCGACATTAATTCCGTGGTTTTCCCTGAATAAATATCCATTATAAAGCTTCAGTCTTCAGGAGAAAAACAATGCGATTAAATGCAATTAGTTACAGAAAATTGTGCAATTAATTATGTAATTTCTTTTAATCGATTGACAGCACTGATTTGTGTTTGTGAAGTTTGAATTGGAAACGGCATCTTTGCCTGCTGGTTTCTGCACAATGCGTGGCTACTACCAACTTTCTTGTGTACACAGAGAAATTCATGGCCTCATCAAGCTACTTGAATGCATTCAGGATTTGTTTAGTTTTTCTTATGCATTTGCACATTTAAAAGAAACCCATTAATCTTGTTCTTGAATCCCAATCAGAAGTGAGGAAACACCCAAACTACTTCTGCTAAATCCTTGCACACACTACAGGATCTTCACTGATAAAGAGACCACACTCTTGATAATCACAATAGTCAATCACACAAGATCTTCCTCTTCAGATCGGATAGTGTGTGGTGTGAACTATGGAGTTCACCACATACTAACAGATTCTTCAGCAGAGTATCAAAAAATAAATAAATAAATATATATATATATATACAGTATATATATAATTCTCCTCTCTCTCTGCGGGCGGTCACCTGTTTTTCTATTCCAAGCTCGGGTCCTCTACCAGAGACTTGGGAGCTTGTGGGTCCTGCGCAGTATCTTTGCTGTTCCAAGTACTGCACTTTTCTGGACTGAGATGTCTGAGGTTGTTCCAGGGATCTGCTGTAGCCACTCCTCCAGTTTGGGGGTTACTGCCCCGAGTGCTCCGATTACCACGGGCACTACTGTCACCTTCACCTTCCAAGCCCTCTCCAGCTCCTCTCTGAGCCCTTGGTATTTCTCAAGTTTCTCATGTTCCTTCTTTCTGATGTTATCATCACTTGGTATTGCTACATCCACCACCACGGCTTTCCTCTGCCCTTTATCAACCACCACGATGTCTGGTTGGTTCACCATTACCATCCTGTCTGTCTGTATCTGTCTGTGTCTGGATATATATATATATATATATATATATATAGTAGCGATCACAGAGTTGGTCGCTGCAGGGCATGATGGGAGTTCAGGTTATGTGTTGCCAGAAGTTGTTGAGGGTTATTATTAGGGTTGTTGTGTGTGTTGATTTGTGCTTATGTTGTGTTTTTGTTCCTCAGTTCAGGGAGTTAATTGTTTCATCTAGTTTATTTTGGCTTGTTAGATGTTGGTGTGCAACCATGAGTGAGAAATGTGTGGTGTAAAGTGTCATCCTGCTATGAAGTTCCGGTTGCGGTGTTCATGTAAAAATAAAAGCCTCTGGTAATCAGCTGGCAGAAAAGAATCTCGACTCAGAGCCATTCTTCCACGGCGCTCGCCACATTGGTGTCAGAAGTGGGATGATGGCAGAAAGAAGAATTGAAGAGGAGATTCGTCAGCTGGAGCAGGACATCGAAGAGAGTACGTCGTTCCTGAAGAAAGAACAGCGAAGAGCAAATTCCTCAGGAGCAGAGGAAGACGACAGCGTTGAGGATGACGCATCACAGCTTCAACGCGTTCTGGTGACGAGGAAGAGGAGTGCAGCCAGATCTACACTACCGGGAGGTCTGCCGGATGGATGCAGCGCGCCACGGCATTATCATCCCCTGGAGGCCGGGAGGGATACTGCAGCTAGTTCCAGGAGAGCTGCTGGTCTCTCTACACCAATTGTCAGCAGTGCGACCACTGCAGATGGGCTTTTGCCGTTAATCACACCAAGCCCATCGCTGCCTGTAGCTGCACCCAGGATATCTCTGAAGCTTCCCAGATACAACGGTACAACACTGCTGGCGCCATATCTTTCTCAAGTTCAGCTTGTAGCGCTGCAGAGTGGATGGAGTGACGAGGAGGCAGCCACCCATCTGGCCCTGGCATTGGAAGGGAAGGCGGTACAAGTGCTTCTTGACCTCACCCCGGCAGAACAGCGAGACCTCCACCACCTGATGACAGCACTGTAGAAGCGGTTTGGGCAGCACTGTTCCACTGATCACAGCAGGGAGCATCTGGCCAGTCGCTGCCAACAGGAGGATGAGAGCCTGGGCACCTTCGCCGCTGATCTGCAACTGTACGCCCAACAAGGTTACCCTCACTTTGAAGCAGCTGTCCAAGAGGAGCTGGCCCTCCACGCCTTCTTACGGGGGCTTCGACCTGAGCAGTTACGTCAGCATGTCCGCCTGTCGTTGCCCCAGTCACTCACCGAGGCTCTGCATGAAGCTGAACGGGCTGAAGTGATGCTCTCCCCAATACCAGTGGAACCAAGACCCCTGACTTCAAGACGCCTTATCAGGATGGCTCAGTGAGGGGACTGCCACTCCAACCCCCACTCCCCCTCCAAGGCAAGTGTACACTGGTGGGCCGCTGTGGCCACACAAAAGGACTGTATCTGGACTGCCGACTTGATGGTCAATCCTGCCTGGCTTTAATAGACACTGGGTCTACAATCTCCTTGGTACGACCAGGCACCATTCCCGATGTTACCAACCAACCTTCCGTGGCCTGGACCCCAACCAACACCCAACTGATGACAGTGACCGGAGAAAGGTTCAGCATGGAGGGGAGGAAGCTGTTGGCAGTCCAGGTTGGGGACCAGAAGGTGGTACATGAGTTTTGGCTTGCCAACATCCAGGACCCATGCATCATCGGCTTGGACTTGCTGAGGCACTGGGGAGCCCAGATTGATGTGATGAAGAAATCTGTGACCCTTGGCATTGAGACTGTAGCGCTTCAGTCTGGTCAAAGAAGGAATTCCAAGCCAAGTGGACAATGCAAATCAGCTGCAGCCCAACCAGTCTCAAGTCCATGTGCTCCAACACCTCCTGCAGAGCCGGTGAGTACCCTATCTGTTGAAACCACCGAGGCCATACATCAGCTATGGCAACGCAGCAGTGCCAGCCTCAACCCGCAGCAGAGCCACAAGATGAAATGCCTTCTTGATGGTAATGGGGACATTTTTGCTGCTAGAGATGACGAATGCAAACTGACTGGACTGGTTCAACACACCATTGAGACTGGCAGTGCTCAACCTGTCCAACAATGCCCCCATCGGCTGGCCCTCTCTAAACGACAGGAAGCGGAGCAAAAGATTCAAGAGATGCTTGCTGCTAGGGTGATTGAGCCATCAGATAGCCCCTGGGCAGCCCCAGTGGTCTTGGTGAGGAAGAAAAATGGCACCTGGCGGTTCTGTGTGGATTATCGTCGCCTCAATGCAGGCACCAAAAAAGACTCCTACCCGCTCCCTCGCATTTATGACGCCCTTGACCACATCGCAGGCTCCATTGGTTTAGCTCCCTTGACCTCTACAGTGGATACTGGCAGGTGGAACTACACCCTTAGGCAAGGCCAAAGACTGCTTTCACTCTCGGGCAAGGACTATGGCAGTTCCAGGTCATGCCATTTGGCTTATGCAATGCACCAGCCACATTTGAGCGGCTGATGGAGAGGGTACTTGCTGGTGTGCCCCAGAGCCAATGTGTGGTCTACCTTGATGACCTGCTTGTGCACGCTATAGACTTTGATGGAGCTCTTCACAATCTGCAGGTCTTCAATGCCATCCGCCGGGTTGGGTTACGACTGAATCCTTCGAAGTGCCGTCTGCTGTCACGGGAAACTGAGTTCCTAGGCCATGTTGTCAGTGCTCGTGGTGTCGCCACTGACCCTGCAAATGTGGCTTCTGTCCGAGATTGTCCGACCCCTGCCAATGTTGGTGAGCTGCGGAGCTTCCTGGGGTTGGCCTCCTATTATTGGAGGTTTGTCCAAGGCTTCACCACCATTGTCAGCCCACTGCACCGCCTCACTGACAAAGGCCAGCCATTCCATTGGGACGATCCCTGCAAGACAGCACTCACTGAGGCACCAGTATTGGCGTACCCCGACAGCCAACAGCCGTTCATTGTGGACACAGATGCTAGTAATGTGGGCGTTGGGGCTGTCCTCTCCCAGCAGAGAGAAGATGGCGAGCATGTGGTGGCCCTGCACCAGTTTCGACCATATCTGCATGGGAGCCACTTCCTCCTCCGCACTGACCATGCCTCACTCACCTGGCTTCGGAACTTCAAGAATCCTGAAGGCCAGGTGGCCCGCTGGTTAGAGGCTCTCCAGGGGTATGACTTTGAGATCCAGCATAGCCCTGGACAGCTTCACAGCAATGCTGATGCCCTCGTCACGTCGTCCATGTGAAGCAGTGGAGTGTCGCTACTGTGTGCGCCAGGAAGTGCGGAGTCAAGAGGGACAGTTTGTGGCAACCGCACGCCCCATTGATGATGGAGAGGGGTGGACCACACTGAGCACTGAGCAGCTGAAGCAAGAGCAGGAGGCTGATGCAACCTTGGCACTGGTGAAAGGCTGGCTGGAGACAGGACAGCAACCAAAGTGGGCTGAAGTGTCGGCCTTGGGTCCCGAGGTGAAGGCCTATCACTCCCAGTGGGGCAACTTTGTTGTCCATGATGGCATAATATACAGGCGCTGGCAGGCACCTGGACAGGGAACTGATCTCCTGCAGCTGCTGGTGCCCCAGGCACTGCGTCCCCAAGCTCTGCAGAGTGTCCATGGTTCAGTGGGAGCTGGACACTACGGGAATGCAAAGACCCTCCACCGGCTCCATGGGTGGTTCTATTGGCTTCTCTATTGGCGGTTCTATATATATATATATACGTGATATGTTCTTCACTCTCAATATTCCAAATACTGCGTAGTCAAACGTGACTTCAGTGTATAACACGTTATGTACATGTAAACAAACATGTTGTCATAAATTAACCTCAGGCCTATATTACGACTCAGGATTTTCTTTTATCGAGGTAACTCCAGGGTTAACCCTGGGATTTCTGGACTGCGAAGCAGATTCACCCTTTACTCTGATGTTTAACTCTGGAGAAGAGCATGAAGGCTCTGTCTACTAACCAATCAGACCTCGTGTAAAATCACCTGCCTATTTTTACAATATCCTGATTAGTGTGCGGATTGTCCCACCCACTTTGAATACTCAGAGTACAGAGCAGCAGACGGAGTGTTTAGAGCAATCTTTTTGACATAATAAAATAAATGGCTTTGAAGGATATTTTTGCCCTCATTCTTGACTTGTTCCAAATCTGTTTAGCTCCATGAGGGTTTATCTGTACTAATGAGGTTAATAACAATGGTCATGTCTGATATAACTGCAGAAACATGAATTTATGGAGCACACATCTACTCTGCCCTCATAGTGATGAATTAATATTCCAACACAAAATGCATTCACACGAGGGAAACAACCTCAAAACAAACTGATAAAATACAAAACAACGAAATATAAGTATAACAAAATATGACAAATAATAAATTATAACAAAATATGAAAGAGAAGTGAGGAATTAACAAAGGGAAACCGAGTGATCACAGTGCTGTGCGGATCTGCTTATATTGCACAATCAATTAATATTGTTTAATCTCATGAAGCCACACATCAAGTTGGCAGCTTTCTGGATTTGACTGCAGTGTTTCTTTCTGCCTGGTTGGCTTTCATACCGGTACTCATGATGTCCACTTCCTGCTGCTTGGCTCCTCTCTGAGCAGAACACACAACTGGATTTCTTGTGGCAAATATTGAATATGTTCAATATCTACGCTCTCTCCTTCTGAGAGGATCGGATCGCTCTCAACACTCCCCACATCACAGGAAAATCAGACACGATTTTTATTGCAGACATTCGACAGTCGGGCCTGTGCTCCTGATGTTCGGGAGGAAGAGATCGGAACTAAAATCAGCCCGATAATCCTGTAGTGTGGGCAGGCTTTAAACTAACCCAGTCTGTCATTGTGAAGGCTCCAGTCTGTGTGTAGCAGTGAGTGGTTGGCTTCAATGTAATGATCCAGGGAATCAAGGTTGTGAGAAGCTTCTGGGGAGAATGAATATGGAAATAAGTGTTGTTCAGAGCGAGCGAGAAAGAGAGAGAGAGAGAATAAAATCAACTTATTCTATTGAAAGACGTGTTAGAGTGAAACCCAGAGGAAAAACGGATCAGCTGAACATGGAAACATGTGACCTTTGCCAAAAGTAACAGAGTTCAGGCACACTATTCATCATCATCATTATCAACGTCATCATCATCATGGGTATAATTAAATTATTTATTGTGATGGACAATACATATTGTGGCGGCCGTTAGGACTCAGGCCTCTCACCCGGTAGGATGATGGGAAAAGGGGCGTGGTTTAAGCGCTCCCGCTCCTGGGCTGTTGCCGTACTGTGGAGTGGAGTTTTGGCGGTTGCTGAATAAAGACGTGTTCCTACCTTCAGCTCTGACTCATCCTTCTTCTTGCCACATTGGTGACCCCGTTATGGACATGTTCGAGGAAGCAGAAGACTGTGACGTTGATCCGTCTGCGTTTCCTCAGCCTCGGCAGCTGGCAGTTTTCACCGCGGTTTTGAGGGTTCCCGACTTCTGGCACAATGACCCAGCCTCGTGGTTTGAGCATGTCGAAGCGCTCTTCCGACTGCAAGGAATCATTGAGGATGAGCAAAGGTACTACTTGATCTCCGCCGCCTTGGACCAGCAGTCCACCAGGCGGGCAATGCAAATGCTGTGCGCTCCCCTGCGGCTCGGAAATTTCACCGCGCTCAAACAACTCCTGCTTCGGAGATACTGCCTTTCTGCTGCCGAGAGGACGGACAAACTCCTCTCCCTGCCTGGTTTAGCGGATGGCTCGGCCGTGGACATGATGGACAACATGCTGTCGCTGTTGGTGTCAGACGAGGGTGGATTCCTTTTCCCCCACTTGTTTCTGTGCCAGCTCCCGCCACCAGCACACGCAGCTTTGGCTAGCTCCCGCTGTTTGGCCGAGGGGGAGTGCCTGGGTTTGGCCGAGGAGGCGGATCGAGTTCTGCTGGCGACAAGGAGATTTGCGGTACAAGGTGTGAAAGCGGAGCCCCCCCCGTTGGTGACGGAGGACGCAGACCCTGCAGTGGTGGCTGGAGTCGTCGCCCGGAGACGAGGCGGGACCAGCCTATGTTTTTTCCATCAGCGGTTTGGCGCCAAGCCGCGACGCTGCGTCCCTCCTTGCACGTTCGAGGCGCCGGGAAACGCCAAGGCCAGCACTCAGTATCAGCTGTGGGTGCTAGTGGATGGAGTGAGCTGTTTTTCGTCAAAGACTCGGTGTCAGGGAAGCGTTTTCTGGTGGACTCCAGCTCACAGCTGAGCCTCCTCCCTCCAGCCGGCGCGGATTTGTCGGCCGGGGACACAGGACCTCCGTTGAGCGTGGCCAACGGTTCCCTCATCTCATCTTTTGGCAGTAGGTCAGCGACTGTATGTTTCCACGGACGCCAGTTTAAGTGGGACTTTGTGATCGCCTTCATTACTGTTCCCATTATCGGTGCTGATTTTCTCTTTGCTCATGATTTTCTGGTTGATGTCGCGAACCGCCGGTTCTGCAGTGTCATTTGCTACCTTTTCGTGTGAGACCGGGGGACCTGGGCCGTTAACCCACGCTAATTTTTTAGCATCAGAGAATGTGTTTCAGTGTTTGTTGGGGGAGTATCCGTCTTTGCCCAAGCCTGTATTTTCCACCATGGTGAGAAAGCACGGCGTCGAGCATTTCATTGTTACCATGGGCCCGTCGGTTTTTGCACGCGCACGTCACTTAGACTCGGACAAGCTAGCTATAGCTAAAGAGGAGTTTGCCAATATGGAGCGTTTGGGCATCGTGAGGCGTTCTAATAGCCCGTGGGCCTCGCCGCTTCACATGGTGCCGAAGGCAGACGGGTCATGGCGGCCATGTGGAGACTTTCGCCGCCTTAACAATATCACTGTGCATGATCGCTATCCCGTTCCGCATATTCCAGACTTTTCTCTGTGTTTGGCAGGCGCATCTGTGTTTTCTAAAGTGGACCTGGTGCGCGGTTATCACCAGGTTCCTGTGCGTGCAGATGATGTGCCGAAGACTGCAGTAATTACCCCGTTCGGGCTTCTTGAGTTCCTGCGCATGCCTTTTGGCCTTAAAGGGGCAGCACAGACTTTTCAGAGGTTGATGGACTCGGTGCTGCGAGACCTCGCTTTCGTGTTTGTTTACCTGGACGACATCTCGGTGGCTAGTTCTTCAGTTGAGGAGCATTTGTCACACCTAAAACAAGTTTTTCAGCGCCTTGAGGAACACGGCCTTATTGTCAATCCTGCTAAGTGCCAGTTTGGTCTGCCTGTGATTGACTTTTTGGGTCATCGTATTTCAGCTCCGGGTGCCATTCCGTTACCTTCTAAGGTGCAAGTGGTGACAGATTTCCCTCGTCCAGCCTCGGTTAAGGCCCTGCAAGAGTTTTTGGGTATGATTAATTTCTACAACCGTTTTCTTCCGCGTGCCGCCCACCTTCTGCAGCCACTTTATGGGGCTTTGCGTTTGAAGAAAGGCTCAGATCCAGTTGACTGGACACCATATCGTGTCCAGGCCTTTGAGAATGCCAAGACTGCTCTTGCTGATGCAGCTCTTTTAGCCCATCCAGCACCTTCAGCACCCATCTCTTTAACGACTGACGCATTTGATATAGCGGTGGAACAGCTGTGGTGGAACAGCAGGTGGCTGGAGTTTGGCAGCCTCTTGCATTTTTCAGCCGCAAGTTACGAGATAGCGAACGCAAGTATAGTGGTTTGACCATGAGTTGTTGGCGTTATATCTTGCAACTCGTCATTTCCGTTTCCTTTTGGAGGGCCGTTCATTCACAGCTTATTTGAATCATAAACCGTTGACCTTTGCGATGTCAAAGGTGACGGAGCCGTGGTCTGATCGCCAGCGCAAATTTGGCATCCATCTCCGAGTTTACGACCGATATTCGGCATGTGGCTGGTAAGGCAAATTGTGTCGCTGATTGTCTGTCTCGTGTGCTTGTGTGTCCGGTGCATCTGGGGGTGGATTTCTCTGCTATGGCTGTCGACCAATCCAATGACTCAGACATTTTGACCCTCCAGTCTGCAAGTACACGCCTAAGGCTGGAGAATGCGGTTTTGGAGGAAGGTGGTCTGTCTCTCCTCTGCGATGTCTCTACGGGTCGGCCCCACCCCATAGTTCCAGTTTCTTAGCGCCGGCGCGTTTTCGATTCTATTCATTCCCTTTCTCATCCAGGGGTGCGGGCGTCAATGAAATTGGTCGGGGCTAAGTTTGTTTGGCCGGGCCTTCGCCATGATGTTAAAGAGTGGGCAGCTGCGTGTGTCGCGTGTCAGCGTGCTAAGGTCCACCAGCACACTAAGTCACCCCTGGAACCGTTTCCCATTCCGGCGAGACGTTTTGATCACGTGCATGTGGATTTGGTGGGTCCTCTGCCTCCTTCGCAGGGTTTTACCCACCTGCTTACAATGGTGGGTCGAACCACCAGGTGACCAGAGGCGGTTCCTCTGTCCTCCACGACTTCTGCAGATGTGGCTCATCCTTCGTCTTGCCACAATATCAGTACTAAAATACAAATTGGTTAAACAATGAGTCTCCATATTTCACTTATTGGACTTTCAAGGTCAGGATATGATTGGCGACTTGAAAACACACACACACACACACGCGCACACACACACACACACACACACACACACACACACACACACACACACACACACACACACTCTCCAAAGACTGTCCCGCTTTATGCTGTTAATAAGTTCCCCTGACGGAGACACAAATGAACATGTGTGTAGAGGAACTGCATTACATTGTGGCTCTGTTAGACTCTGTGGACACTCATGATGATGTGCAGCTCAAAATGAGCAGGCTGTTGGAGGACAGACTACTCTAATGCTCTACCATGTACAGCTCTGCTCTTCCTTACAGCCAGTTGTGTTGAGGCAGGTACGATGATGAAGCCTGGAGGTCTTTCCTTGTGTGTTTCTAAACACTGCAGACGGCCTTCTACTTCACTCCTCATCAGAAAGTATTGTGGAACACTTTGATGATATTTCAACCAGAGATTTCATAATTTGCTTCAGTTGTTGGATAACAGAACGTATCATGCTGTCAAACATTTCTTTCCTCCTGATTATTTTCATGTAGTCAAAGCATCATTTATTGGTTTTTGCAGGTCATTGACATTTTTTCAAGGAAGACATCAATGATTAATCATGAATGCATTCAATCTTTTTTATACATAATCTGAGACAAATCTGCATAATTTTGAATATTGTATACATGTATTGTGTTTTTTTTTTAGTATTCACCTGTAAGCATTCCATGATCTTGAGAGGAGACCTCTTCCCTTGCCTCATTAGTCAGGCAAATGATACAGAGAGATTTTTTTTTATATGGTGACATTTTGAATTTCATAGGAATAACTGGTATATAAAGGCACAGCAATGTAGTGCTGGATTTGGTCTTTAATGTTTGCAGTCTCCCCAAAAATATAAATTTTCACCTGTGCTCACTCTCCTCAGCAAGTAATAGTTTGACACCTGCTTCATTCCACTATGCTTGCAGTACATAACAAAGAAAACAAATATCTGATGGATTCTTGCTAGTTTGGACATCAATCTCATGGCAGACCAATGTCTTCAAGATAGTCTCTTGAAAATCTATTTGAACTGATTTTTGTAATACCAAGGTAAAATGAAATACGTGAAAAAGGATGACTTTGTGTCATTTATGTTTGCTGAATTGTAGCCTTGTGTCACAATGGTTTCGGAGGATCAGGCTCCATCCAGTGGTTTATTTTAAAAGACGACATCTAATGATATTATTTTACTGAGAAATGTGAGGAGAATAATCTGGCAGTAGTACAGTTATTCTGCTACATAAAAAAAATCAAACAAAAGGCATACTGCCAGCTTTCCGCTGTGGAAGACAACATGGCTGATATGCAATGCAAATTATCTCCAGAATTCCTTTTTTCATGGACAGAAGAAGTCCTTTAACACACAGGCTTTATTCTTATTTTCTTTCATAACTCTATGCAGCATTATGACCCACACATCTAAATTAAAAAAAATTTTCCTGTTGAGGATGAGCAAGCTCAGGTCACCCGACTCCTCTTTCTTTTTTTCTTTTTTCCCCACTTGAACGCGCAGGGAAAAAATGAGTTACCTGAAATATACAGTACCCTGAACCCTAAAGTGGTCTGTTTGCTTTAACAGTATTAAAAAGATGCTGTGGAATATAGTGGAAAGCTTCTGGCTTCTTTTGAGCTACTTGCTGCTGAAAAGCAGAAATGTCTTTACTCTACAGAAGTAATAAGCAGTGCAGTTCTGTGGGCCACAGCCATGACACTGAAATTATTGCATCCAACCTTGAGTGAAAAAGGCCTCCTCAATCACTGTGTGCAGTGTGTTCTACTATGTGGAGTGTCGGGTGGAGACGAGAGAGGAGCAACATGGGGAAAAAAAGTATTTTCACACAGATATGTGTACTTTGACTGAAATGGGCTTTCTCTGTATGCCAGAGCAGAAACTGGGTGCAAAACTCAACTATAATACACTCTGAAACACTTGTTTTATTCAGATGTGAAATGCCTTGCCTTGAGAATATTGGTATCAGCACCAAGCCATCCATCCATCTTCTACATCTGCTTTTTTTTAAAGTTACATTGACAAGGAACCGATTCAGGATGACAAGAAGACATCCTGCATTCAGTGTCACTGGCAAAATAAATATCCTTATGCTTTGGTCAGTTACACATCTTCTGATTTCGTCAATGACATTGGGCATATTTTGAACAAAGAACCTGTTTGTGTGTTTCTTGCCTGGTTTTTCGAAGTAGCCTATTTAAAGCAATCATTGTGGAAAAGACAAACTGTTGCTGACAGTTGGAGCAGACTGGCATCACTCAGCTCAGCTAAAGGCGAATACAGAAATACCCTGGCTCTTTCCCAACCTGGACAGATTATGACAGAATAAGGCCTTTGGCAAAACTTTTTGAAAGACCCCTCACTCCTACGATCCAGCAGGATGACTACACTGTTGGTTGCCTCTGGTTGCCTCTTTTTGCTGCTTTAGTTTTTCTTCTGACAAAGAGAAGGGCTATTGCTGAAGTTATTTCACATCTCTCTGAGGTATTTGGCTTTGCACATCTTAGTTTAATTGAATCTGCTGGAAACCAGTCTGCTAAAACCCTGGACCGCCGGGGCAGTGTCAAGTTTTCTTGCTCTCCAATTTGTCCAATGGGTCGAACAAGATCTTTCTACCACCAGTTCAAACCCTCACAGAATTACAGCTAATGTCTTGTTTGTGGCTTGGTTGATGGTTTAAAGCAGCATTATGGAGCTGTTGTTTCCTCTGTGGCATCATTTTCTCAAGATTTCCCCAGCATGGACGGAACCGCATGGATGAGAATCATTAATGGGGAATGTGGCAATAACACTCCAGTAATGGAGTTCACAGGACGAGGTGGCTTTAACTTTTAATACTCAAAACAATATCAAAAACTCTTAATCCACATCAGGAACATACATCCAGGAGTTCCAATATCCACATATATCTGACTGTTCTTCTTCAAATAACAGCACGTGATAGACAGTCAGCTGCTCATGTGGGCTCTATGTGGTTCAACAAAACCTCTCCAAGTATCTATATACTACAATTATTTGCAAATTATGTACATTAAACACTATTAGATTGTAACAGTCTAAAGAGAAAAATGTGTCCTGAACTGGATTCTGATCTTTCAAATTATCTGGTAGAAATACTTTTGCTTCTGTGTTTGTTGGATGGAGAGCTGAACTCCCACAAGCATAAACACATATAAAATCAGATATAAACAAGATTATAGAAGTTGCCAAACACATCAGAGCATTAAATAAATCTAATTTCCCATATAAAACAATATGAAAGAAAACAATTCGGGAGATGAATTCCCACAAATTCATAGCTGCAGAAAAAAAGAGAGAAACAGAAGAGAATCAATAAAGATTATAAGACTTAAGAAGGTGTATAGCAGAAAATGTTTGCTGCTGAATTCTACAAAGCAGCTTCGAGGAGCCAGCTGAGGAATTGCAGTTCACCTCTGATGAAGGCAGAGCCAATTTGCACCTCCTTTTCAAATAAATCAGAGACAGGCGCATTTATACCTAACCCAACATTTTTAAATAATCTATTAACATAGACTCAGAAAGTAAATGTATTTATTATTTGATATGTTATACAAACCTAACATTCAATAATCATAAAGGCAAATGTGCTAAATCCACAGTATGAGCCAGTTTGGTTTTCCGTAAGAGTCGATCTTTGCAAACCCATTAGAAGATCAGCATCAACATGTTTCTGCTTGCAATATCGAGTTTAAACCTGTTTTTATATGAATCAATCAGTTACCTCAAGCCCTAATGTGTGATAATAAAATAGGGTACATTGGCTAAGTGGCTCCCAGCTGTCTCAGGGCCCTTGTACAGAGGCACCAGAAATCACAAAGGGTCTTAGCTATTGTCCATTTTCGGGTTGTCAAAAAACATATCAAAGTTAACCAAAATAATACGTGTTCCATAACTTATAGTGAATCGAAAGGAGAAGACTGGTCATTCCTTCTACTTTGAAGAATCTTGGTTAATTGATTGCAGTATAGAACAGTGTTTGGCTTCAGTATATTGTTTTGGTGAATCAGATATTGCTATCTTAGATTAGAGGGAAGGTTAGTAACCTGTGAGAAGAAGCTTGTTACAGCCAACACAGATTATCAAGTCACCAGTAAATCAACAGGACAAATACACAAGAGCAGAATATCATCTCAGATTTCACATTTGGCAATCTATTTGGAAGTGGATTATGCTATTGTTTTATACATATATATATATATATATATATATATACACACACACACACACACACACACACACACACACACAGTGGGGAGAACAAGTATTTGATACACTGCTGATTTTTGAGGTTTTCCCACTTACAAAGCATGTAGAGTTCTGTAATTTGTATCACACTGTAGCGCTCTTCAACTGTGAGGGACAGAATCTAAAATAAAAATGCAGAAAATCACAGTGGATGACTTTTAAATAATGAATTTCCATTGTATTGCATGACGTATGTATGTGATACATCAGACAAGCAGAACTCAGTATTTGGTACAGAAACCTTTGTTTGCAATTACAGAGATCAGACATTTTCTGTAGCTCTTCACCAGGTTTGCACACAATGCAACAGGGATGTTGGCCCACTCCTCCATACCGATCTTCTCCAGAGCGTTCAGGTTTCGGGGCTGTCGCTGGGCAACACAGACTTTCAGCTCTCTCCAACGATTTTCTATTGGATTCAGGTCTGGAGACTGGCTCGGCCACTCCAGGACCTTGAGATGCTTCCTACGGAGCCACTCCTTAGTTGTGCTGGCTGTGTGTTTCGAGCCGTTGTCATGCTGGAAGACCCAGCCACGACCCATCTTCAATGCTCTTACTGAGGGAAGGAGATTGTTGGCCAAGATCTCATGGTACATGGCCCCATCCATCCTCCCCTCAATACGGTGCAGTCGTCCCGTCCCCTTTGCAGAAAAGCATCCCCAAAGAATGATGTTTCCACCTCCATGCTTCACAGTTGGGATAGTGTTCTTGGGGTTGCACTCATCCTTCTCCTTTCTCCAAGCACGGCGAGTGGAGTTTAGACCAAAAAGCTCCACTTTTTTCTCATCACACCACATGACCTTCTCCCATTCCTCCTCTGGATCATCCAGATGGTCATTGGCAAACTTCAGACGGGCCTTGACATGCGCTGGCTTGAGCAGGGGGACCTTGCGTACAGTACAGGATTTTAATTCATGATGGCGGAGTGTGTTACTGATGGTTTTCTTTGAGACTGTGGTCCCAGCTCTATTCAGGTCATTGACCAGGTCCTGCCATGTAGTTCTGGGCTCAAACCTCACTGTCCTCATGATCATTGATGCCCCACGAGGAGAGATCTTGTATGGTGCTCCAGAGCAAGGTGTCTTGAACTGCTTCCATTTTCTGATAATTGCACCAGCAGTTGTTGCCTTCTCACCAAGCTGCTTGCCTATTGTCCTGTGGCCCATCCCAGCCTTGTGTAGGTCTACAATTTTATCCCTGATGTCCTTGCACAGCTCCCTGGTCTTGGCCATTGTGGAGAGGTTGGAGTTTGTGGACAGGTGTCTTTTATACAGGTAACGAGTTCAAACAGGTGCAGTTAATACAGGCAATGAGTGGAGAACAGGAGGGCTTCTTAAAGAAGAACTAACAGGTCTGTGGTAGCCTAAATTGTTAGTGGTTGATAGGCAATCAAATACTTATGTCATGCAATACAATGGAAATTAATTATTTAAAAATCATCCACTGTGATTTTCTGCATTTTTGTTTTAGATTCTGTCCCTCACAGTTGAATAGTACCGTTGATACAAATTATAATGGCATGTTCTATAGCATTACATCCTAAAAGGAAAGTAACCAAGCAATGCTGTTTATAGGTTCCTCCTGGCTCTTCTCCCTCAATTTGTTGCAGTGATGCACCTCCACTGACAGCCTACCATGCCCTCACATGCTTCTGCAGATGCTTCTTTTGCAGAGCTTTACTACTAACTTTTAGCTTTAAACTCCCCCGCAGCCAAGAACAGGATACATCGTCTCGGTCTCGCAGGACTTTCGCATGCGCAGCCGGCTCCGACACGAATGCCTCCGTCCTGCTCCGACAGACTGCTCTTCCATCCTGCTGACCCTGGATGTGCTCGACTAACAGCTCTCACATGATGGGGGAACTGCACAGCTGATTGCTCCAAAGCAGCCTCCACAACCCCCTGGTGGTGCTCGCATTCACTGCATGCACCACAGCCACAAATAAACAGCCATTTGAAATTCATTATCCCCTTTTAATTCAGCCAAGCCTTCAAAGCTTCTAAATGCCTTTCAACTGCTGCTAATGTTTTCTCTTGCTTGCTGCTCGTTTGCCCTTTAAGATTGTTGCCATTGGGCTCCATTTGAATTCAAGACTTGCTGCCAGAGAGCTTTGCTGTTTTGTGGAGAGAAATGAGGTTATGAAGAGGCTGTGTGTGTATGCACGCGTGCGCGCGCGCGCGTGTGTGTGTGTGTGTGTGTGTGTGTGTGTTTTGCACAGTCTTTGAGCTCTGGTACTCAGCTGCTTGCTGTCACAGAGGAAGTTAGCAGTGATAATGTCAGGTGGTGGCTCCATCGCTGCTAATTGTTCTCCTGTGATTTGAAATATGTGGCGTAGGATAGCAGATCAAACACTGAGAGGAAGGGGGGCATCGCTGGAAGGGAGGTGGAGCTTCCACAGTCTGAATTCCACAAGAGAAAATTAGAATTTGATGCATTCCTCTTTGTTTTTGACAACGTACATACAAACACACAAAGCCTCAGCTAATACCCGTACCATGGGACGGTGTTGTAATTGGTCCATGGTGAACTGATTAGCTGTTTTTCGTGTCAATCTTAAAATAAAACTAAATGTGACCATTTTCGAGTATAACATCTGGCTTAAAATTGCTACTAGTATGGTTTTTAATTCAAGAATTGGCAGTCTACCTTTTTTACGTCACACTCTCAGACTCTGCGCACACACAAGTATGGAGATGCATTGACTCCTTCAGCAGTCTCAAGCGCTCAACAGGTTCACGTGTGCTGAAATCTCCAACATGTTACATACTGTACAGCCATCATTGCGCCCTCCAATTCTATGAAAGGTGCAGACACACAATTGACCTTTGCTCAGCCCGCCCCCCTGAGTTACTGTTGCCAACTCGGACAAGCCGTCACAGCTGATTACATGCGAACAATGGCAGCTGTCAGCAGGGCTGCCCCTGGCCAAATGGGGGCTCTAAGCAGGATTTTATTTTGGGGCCCCCCTTCCAAAAACATAATAATAATAATAATAATAATAATAATAAGAAGAAGAAGAAGAAGAAGAAGAAGAAGAAGAAGAAGAAGAAGAAGAAGAAGAAGAAGAAGAAGAAGAAGAAGAAGAAGAAGAAGAAGAAGAAGAAGAAGAAGAAGAAGAAGAAGAAGAAGAAGAAGAAGAAGAAGAAGAAATTACAATTACTAACGAATCAAATGAACAGACTCTATCAACAGTGGAACAATAACTTTACAGATGCACACATCTGAAAAAACTTTGTGGCATAAACAGTTTATGCCTTTTTTCTTTTTTATTTCAACAACATCCCACCTTCAAGTGAAGCACGAGCCTTGGACTTTTTCTTTCTTTTGCTAGCTCCCGAATCGTATTGACGTTTGGAAGCCATCTCTCTCTCTCTCTGTCTCTCTCTCTCTACTCTACACCTGTAAACAACGGCCTGCCGGCCCATCTGACCGCTGATTGGTCAGATGGTGATGCTTCGCGCTTTCAATCATTGCGTCTCTCTTTTTTTTCTCTCTCTGCTGCCTCAGGCTGACTTGGTGGCGGTGCTCTACGCGCGCCTCTCGGCAAAATGCACACGCATCCTTTGCGCATTTGCAGAGAATGATGATACTTTATTGATCCCGAGGGAAATTCAATTCACTTGCGCAAAATGGGGCCCCCCATGGATCGCGGGGCCCTACGCACAGCGCGTGTTCTGCGTGTAGGGAGGGGCGGGCCTGGCTGTCAGTGTAGAAACCACACCGCAACAAACGCTTATCTAGTGACATTGATATCAGCGAACATCAGTGTTCACCAGGTAAGCGAGGTGGCCAGCTTCAAGAAGCTCATCACTGCGAGCACTATGTGATGGCTATATGAAAATATTACAAAGATTACATAAGACATTTCCTCACTTTAGAAGAATATAATAAATATAGACATTCTTGTTTGTGTGGTCTGCCACACAGCTGCATCCACTGGAGGAATTTGTTGATGTCTTGTTTGGGTTTTAGAAATGGGACAATATAAACCCTGTTGTTTATCCTTTCATGATACATTGCGTCGCTGTTCCATCTACCCCTGGCACATCATTTAACCATTTTTGTATCATAAATGACTTAAATAGCCCAGAAAACAACAAAAGTGTCACCAGTTCTAATGCTTCACTGTGGATTTTTATGCTGATTATGTCTGAGTTGGCTTTTCTGGGCACTTGGTAGTTGAATACTATTGGTTCTTTTTCATTGAGCGGTGGGGCGAAACCAAAGGTCAAGTGAAGCTTCTTTGGGTTCAATGTTTTGCTCGTAAATACTTTGATTCCTGGCAGAGGGTTGATTGAACAAGACGTGTTGAAGTTAATTTACAGGATACATCACAATGCGGAATGCACCCATTAAACGTAGCCACATTTCAGATTTTAAGAAATGACTGGCAAGCATGAAATGGACAAGACGCCTTTTGAAAAGCCTGTCATGCAAAAATTAAATACCTCAGAAAAGCCACTAACTTGCAGAACTACATTAGCCGTTATCAATTAAAAAAGCCACAATAAAGGAAACAATTTTTAAGGTGAAATGTAAAAGTAAAATATAAAGAGTGGAGAAATAGTGACCCAGAGACCGCAAAATGGTTAAGCAATGAAGTCCAGGCTTGTTTACACTTGCAAAAATGTACCTGAAAGTGTCTTTTGTGGATGCACAGATGGATCAGTGGCTGCTGGCACTCTGCAAAAAGAGCAACCCACGCAATACTTGTCTCCAAACAAAAGTCGTGTCTCATGTGCAATTTCTGGGTAATTAATTAATTCCGGTGCTCTGTTGTTGTCAAGTTGACTGGTTGCACCAGGTCAAGCAGATTCACCAAGCACTGGAAAAGAGATGACGGAGGAGGCTTTGTGGAACTGGAATTGAACACAATGATTGGCTGTACACTCTGGCATACAAATTAGATATGTGTATATAAACTATGTATTGAGACTTGTGTCATTCGGATGGAATGCCATCTCAACGAGCTTTGCCATTCACATGCCCTGGTATCGCTTTTAAATGAAGTGATGGAATCATCCTTTATAATCCTTTACAATCTCATTGACATGAGACTGCACTCATTATATGTTACCTTTTAAAGTTCATTTTCAGTTCACAAAGTATTGATTCAGTGGTTTGAAAAATGAAATAATGCATCTACCCGGCTCTTGCAAAAGAAAAAAAAAAACAACTAAAAAACCTTTATCTGTAAGGACAAAAGGAGGAAAGATGAAATCCAGGGGCAAATAAAGGTTGCATCCTGCATGAAAACATTTGGGGAGAAAGGGAGGGAGCAGATGGAAAAGACTGAGACTCCTACCACTCCACTGTGTGATCATGCTGTTTTACTCATTTCTACAATCCAAAAGTGAGACTCTTTCACACTGTGGGCTGCAAAGAACAATATGATTGTGGAGAACAGGAAAAAACCAAAAAGCAAGTACGCCGCTCAAAATATTAGCTGACACTTTTGCCCCAACATGTTCAGGCTGGAGAGGCCTTATTCTGTATGCGTTGACATTTTCTGTCTTTTCCATGAGACTGACATAATGCCCCATGAACCTTTGTTGTCACATGACTGTGGTCATAACGCGCTTTCTATGTCTCTTCAACAATAATAAACCTACTAAGAAGATGGAACCTAACTTACACAGGTGTTGTCAAAGCCAACCTATTCATTCTTCTCAACATCGAAAAAGTCTTGTTTTGTTTACATAGACAAAAGATGCTCTTTTATGCATCTGTTCCATGAAGAAATTCTGCCGGCCTGCATAAGCTGACCATATCGTTTGTGACACAGTTTAGATGTTAGTTCTAAGGAAAGGGTATGACAGCTCATGCCTTAGAGATCCATAGACATCCCCTTCAATTTGAATCCATGACCAGGGACATTTCAGACACCGACCACAGAGATAGGAGCCGGATCTCTACAAATAAAGCCTCAGCCACACACTTTCTGAAACCACTTTATCAAGTCTTCATCAAGCATGTTTGTTATTGGCTCTGTGTTTCATCTTTAAAAATGAACACAGTGTCTCAAAAGTAGCCAAAGGACTTGGGAAAACGAAATGAAATATATTGTTAGAACATCATATATGTCAAAATACATGTGAATATACATGTCAAAGAAGTCTGAAATTTAGAAATCAAATACATCTGATCTTTTATATGCTTAGTCTCTGTTGTCTTCATTAAGCAGGTTTAGTTCATCATGGTTACAGTAACCGATATGACCTACAGTGTGAATAGATGAATTACATACTAAGAATATACATATGGAGTGAATAGTGTATGGGTCTCTTAAGGCTCTCTTTATATGTAGTGTTGTCACATGAAGCAAAGTCCTTGGATGGCCAGATTAGAAACTTTAACCTGAATGTATTATACGGAAGCTTTAGTCACATTAAAACAAGGCTCATTGAAGAAAAATTAAGCATGGAAGAACTAAAGTAAGGCAAAGACAGTTAGTGTGTGCAGAAAATTCAGACAGCCTTGACATAAAGCAAGAGCCAAACCTGACATCCATCCATCCGTCTTCGTCACCACTCGGTCCAGCTCAGGGCGCTGAAGAGTTCACAGCTCACAATGAGCAAAATGCAGTTTACACCCTGGACCAGTTATTTCCTGACCTAACACAGAAACATAAAAACACACTGTGATTTACAAAGGTGACTGTTGGAGGAAACCAGAGCAGCTTGTCTCCAGTGCTCAGTGGGACTGCCTCGAGCCCCGGTAGCCTTTCCTAGGATAAAGCAGATACACAAGATGTATGAATGGATTCAGAAGCTCCTGGTTTTAGCTTGTTTGTGTATACGAGTATGAATATTTGTCAGTCAAAGTATTTACATCACACAGCTAATATTACCTTATATGCCCGGTTCAGACCTTCAAAAGAATATCCTTCCAGTGCTTCAATGTGCAGTGAGCAGACACAACAGATGGCACATGTAGGAATTTATTTTGGATATTACATGTGGGGATTAGCCCGACTATCATTTTCAGGAGCAGGTTGCCAGTCTTTCCTTGTTTGACAGCAAAGAAGCAGCATCAGCAACGATCCTAAGCCTGTTTTTGTGATTGTTTTGTTTACTGGCCCAAGCCTCCAGCCATGCTCACTTCAATGAATGATTGAAAGCTCCTTCTCCAGCCCCCCACCCCCCCTCCCGTCCCTTGTCCCCCCTCCATCCCGTCACTACTTCCCTTGCAGGTCCTGTGGGATTACTTTAATCCATAATCTGGCACAGCTCAAATCTCTGTCACTAAAATGCCATTTGACTGAATTAAGATGTATTTCTCAATTTAAAGTAGAGAGGCACTTTGATAATTGCATCCCTGGTATCAGACCTGTTCCCTGATGGTGTGTCTCCACACATGATGAGCATATATTTACTAGCTCTGTCCCTCACGGGGTTAAATTCGCAGTGCTCCAGGGTCTGCTCCCATTCACCAGGTCAGGCAATCAAGACAATGGACCTACCATTAGGAATATTAATGAATTCCACTCACGGGTCAGATTTCTCCCACAGTAATAAGAAAATAAAGGATTTATAAAAAAACATAGCAGCATATGTTGTGGCAGGGACAAATTCCCAACCTTGAAAAACAAGTGCTCAGACTTTATGTTCAATTAGAAAATGAGACTGATGCTTTGAATATTTGTCAAGCAAAAATATTTATTATGGGACTTTTCAAACAAATTGACATATGTTCAGGGCTTATCAGTTTTTTTTGTTTGTTTTTTTTTTTTTTTTATAAATTCACCAAAACAACATCCAATTTGTTAAAAGGAGCAGGAACTCTCATTAGGCGATAGATTGGTTTTCAGCTGGGGTTTTTTTTGTTCTCACTCAGAGAAAATATAGCTGGAGGACAGTATTCTGCAGTGTGCAGCAAACAGTCTTCTCAGGTGAGCACAGCTGTCCCCAATGGACTTTGAAGAATAAAAAGTGAGGAGGTGGATAATCAGGGCAGCTGCTGATTCCACCTCACATGGAGCCGAATCTCTCTCTCATGTCAACTCTACACCTGTATCACGGCTCAGCCGGTGTCCGTCCTGATTGGTCACTGATTTCACTTCAAAGAAAGACTCTTAAGTCTCCTCTGGTTCTTTGCCTTGTCCAACTTTTTACGATTAAGCTTCTATAGCAGAAATTCAGTCTGTGATGAGCAGACATGGCTGAAATATAGCTGCGTACCTCATTTAGGTGATGAAATTAAAAACTGCTTCAGGAAAAGATGATGGATGACGACATGGACACGTTAAGATGAGATCTCGGGGTACGGCAACTGTTAATGATTTCATAATGGATGCTTCTTCGCATTAACCTAACATGTTTACAAAAAAACATCATAATGAACTGGTAAACCTCAAGTCAAAATGAAGACCACATACTCTCTGCAATGACTGAATAGAATGTTGTCATTGATACCAAAACATTAGTTTATTGAACTAAGATTTGACCAAGAGTCACTCATATTTTCAATCATATCAGCTGTATTTAACTTAATTTTCTTTTTTTTCTCTCCATCATTTCACATTTAGATTTAAATCACATTCATGTCTACATGCCTCTTACGATTCCTCCATGCTGAATGGAAATTATAAGAATCTATATTTAGATTTTTTTTTTCTGGTTTTCTTGCTGAGGAGTTTTAAAAATAACATGATAGCTTGTTGCTCATATAGTGAGGATTCCCTCCTTGTGTATATTGCGGGGTGTGAGTTTACAAACCAACAACCTTTTGGCTTCAGAATAAATTATTGGCACATCGGCAATCAAAGCGGAATCCGTAGTTTTTCAGAGGCGATCGGGTCAATTTGTTTTTTTTTTTTTAATGGAACAAGTCACAACAACATCAGATGCTTCACACAAAAAATAAAATAATAAATAATAATAAAAATTGTATTGGCCTTTATGAAAGCAAGAGTTCAAGACTCCAGAAGCTGTTAATCTGTGAACTGTCTGTATAAACACACAGGTTTGTCTCCACACACACACACACACACACTGCTGCTCGGCGGTGCACATGTAGCAGGGGGTCATAATGGTCACTGCTGTAGGTTTGTTACCACTGCCTTCTTAAGGCTCACAGCTGATGTGGCGCTCACAACCTTTGGAGGTGGTTAGTGTGAGGAGATCACAATTCATCCTCAGTGCATCCAGAGTGCATTTACATTTGGTCTTTAAGTGCTACCCAATTACAATGTGATCCCCCAAAAAAGCATTTTAATGGTGGCTGGAAATTGGCGGCTCCACTAATGAATCCTGGCTGCGATGTGATCTGATTCTTGACCTCTTGTTTAACGCCAGGCTTGATTTTTACAATTAGGTTAATCTAAGATAAGAACTAAAAATCTTTGAGTCTGGCATTTTTTAACTTTCCTTCATGTGGCTGTGGCTCAAGCGGGTGGTCCACTAATCTCCAAACTGCTGATACGACCTCACTGAGCACTTATCCTGTGTGAGAAATCAAATAATATGCCTTTGTGACTGGATGAATAGTGAAATGATGTTAGAATAAATCAATAGCCGCATTTAGTCTGTATTGCATTAAAAATGAAGCTGGATTTGCAAATGTCAGCTTGGCCATATGAAATGTTAATGCTTGGGTTCCACCTACACTGACTGTGGCTCACACTTAAATCTCTGGAATTGGATGAGTTAAGGCCATCTGGTAATATCTATGTTCCACTGGCTCAAGAGGGCGGACTTGCACAGGCCACCTGTGATTTACAGAGACAATCATCAGAAACACTTTCACGCACTCAAGTTAACCTGAACGATTTCCACCACCATGCATTCTCTAAACCAGTGGTGGAAATCATCTTACCCCCCCCACACTTCTCTGCTCACATCACCACAGACCTCAACACCTATTAAGCTATAGTAACGGCTAAATGTGTTATGTAAATAATACAAGTTGGACACAAGTTAAAGCGAAACAATAAAAGTAGACACTTCTATGGTATCATTCTCATTGATTCTCTGTTGCTTTATCAATTTGTTCACTTATATAATCAAACGCGCACTTGGAGTAGTTCATGTCACCACATTTCAGTAAGAACACTTTTTTACAGTATCCACCGTTCAGCAATGAATTGTGGGAAATAAAAGTCAAATTTTTGCTTTGCGCAGCAGAAATGTAAATGTACACAGCTGCAGTGCATCTCGTATGTGGAAGGAGAGTCTGCTTCACCTCAACATCATCTGAAGTGTGTCCCACACCGAGCATGAGAACCAGAGATTAGTGAGTGATGACATTCACATGGAGTAGCTTCCAGCACGGATACAGACCATAAACCCCCTCACTCACACACACACACACACACACACACACACACACACACACGCACACACACACACACACACACACACACACACACACACACACACACACACACACACACACACACACACACACACACACACACACACACACACACACACACACACACACACACACAGTATGAAATGAATGTACACATCCTTTGTGATGTATCGTAGCAGTGGCAGCAGAATCGGGCACAAACATCCCCTGTGATCTCTCCGGTTGCCTAATCCACCATTACCATAATGAAAACCCATCTAATCGAATCAGAGGAGGCTCTTCCTAAAAGGATCATGCATGGATGACAGATTAATAAAGAAATAGATAGAGAGAAGAATGAGAGGGGGGTAGCGGGAATGCATGCAATACAAACCAAAATAGATTGTTGGACTTATTTGGGTCAGAACGAATCATGGTGGGAATGAGATATGGGTGCTGGTGATCAGTTTACTGAGGGAGCTCTGAAAGGTTTATCGACCACAGACCGAGCTTGTTTGGAGACGTGGTATGATGTGGCTAAAGCTGACTCCAGAACATTACAATCTCCTCTGATTGCAGTGCCATACAGTCATCAGTAATGTTAGTGGGGGCATAAAGTCTGCAGACTGCCTTTTCTGGCCCTTATTGGTTATCATTTCATTCCAACTTTATTGCCTGCATCTGACTTCCCTGTTACATACATTTCTGCGACCTCGAGACTTAATCTGCAGAAAGGAATTATGTTTCTCTGTGAAGTTTGTGTGAGACATAAATGCATGGACCTTTTTGTTTTCATATTATTATTTTACACTCTTGAGTCACACCTTTTTGCTTTTGCCAATGAAAGCTGGGGCAAAGGTTATAGTGTTATCTTTATTTATTTATTCATTGGTACCTATGTATGGGAAAGGCATGGCTTGATTTTTAGAGCAGCAAATCTCCCAATTGGAATATTGCAGATTTGATTACCATCTCCACCTCTTCACATGCTGAAGAGTCTTCCAGTTGAGTGACAGTGCCTTGTATGGCAGAAGTCTCCATTGGTGTGTGAATGTTATTAACAATATAAAGTGCTTTAGGACTGCTCACACAGTGAAAATGCACTACATAAGTGAAGCCCATTCACAATTACATTTGACCAACTTTCACAAAAACTACTGATCCTAATTGCATGAAATTGTCACGGAAGATATACAAGGGCCAATCTGTGAGATATTAGATTGTGGGATCCTCATCTCCACGATGAGCCGCCAGTCTCATCTTCCACTGCAGCACGGAAGGTGCTACTTGCCACCTGCTAGCACACTGTTAACTCGGTCTGGAGCTTGCAGCTAATCTTTCAGGTCGGCAAGTACTATATATATATATATATATATATATATTTAAAAAAAAAAAAATTCCAGGGATCTGCTGTAGCCACACCTCCAGTTTGGGGGTTACTGCCCCAAGTGCTCCGATTACCAGGGGCACTACTGTCACCTTCACCTTCCAAGCCCTCTCCAGCTCCTCTCTGAGCCCTTGGTATTTCTCAGGTTTCTCATGTTCCTTCTTTCTGATGTTACCATCACTTGGTATTGCTACATCCACCACCATGGCTTTCCTCTGCCCTTTATCAACCACCACAATGTCTGGTTGGTTCGCCATTACCATCCTGTCTGTCTCTATCTGGAAGTCCCACAAGATCTTCGCTCGGTCATTCACCACCACCTTTGGGGGTGTCTCCCACTGTGACCTTGGGGTTTCCAGCCCATACTCCGCACAGATGTTTCGGTACACTATGCCAGCCACTTGGTTATGGCGTTCCATGTATGCTTTCCCCGCCAGCATCTTGCACCCTGCAGTTATGTGCTGGATTGTCTCAGGTGCCTCTTTGCACAGTCTACACCTTGGGTCTTGACTGGTGTGGTAGATCTGGGCTTCTATGGCTCTGGTGCTTAGAGCCTGCTCCTGTGCAGCCAGGATGAGGGCCTCTGTGCTGTCCTGTAGGCCAGCCCTCTCTAGCCATTGGTAGGACTTCTTGAGATCAGCCACTTCAGTTAAGTTCCAGTGGTACATCCCATGTAGGGGATATATATATATATATATATATATATATATATATATATATACATATGTGTGTACATATGCGCTGTTCTGTCTAAACATGTACAATAATAGTTTGTTACATTACTTTTATGTTATAATCTGTTAAGATAAAATGGATACTTTTTCTTCTTTTTTGCTGTTACATTTTGAAAAGTATTTAATCTTTTTCAGTATACAGTGCATTTGTATTCATATTTGTCTTTATTTTCATCAATATATTTCATAGAATTTCCTTTTGCAAAACATCATATTTCTGTACATGTGTTTTATAGATTGAGATCTGTTACCTAATAACCCTGAGAGGTCAAACATGCTGTGATTACATGAGCTCATATGTGTTTTTCTGTGTGAACAGAGATGAAAAAAAAATCCACAGCAAAGACCTGATCCTGAGATTCAAAACCAATCTGCAAAACACAATGCAGATCAAAAGCACATGGGTCACATGTGCAGAGAACAGAATTATAATCATTAACAATAGGAGAACACACACATTGTATGGGCAGATGACCAAGTGGGATTGTCAAGACAGTGGCTGTCAACTATTGTCCATCAACTGAGCATGTGCAGAACATTTGGTTTCTACGGCTGTGGTGCACATGCACAGTAGCAGCACTTCAGAGAGGTGTCAGTTTCCACTGTTTTCCACAGAGATAGAGTCGGAGCATTTTTAGTTTTAGTTTGCAGTGGTTCTGACCACCACTGTCGTGTAAACAAGCACCCAAAAGGCAACAAAAAATTTTAATTTTCCCTTGAAAGCATTGTTGTTTACATGTGTGAACAACAGATAGATAGATAGATAGATAGATAGATAGATAGATAGATAGACAGACATTTATGTAGATAGAATTTAAAATATTACAACTCACTATTCTATGATGCTTGCTTGGCACCTAATACTTTGAACAATATCCAGCATTTCGCATTTCATTCCGGAAGAAATGAATTGTAATTCTTTGTAGAACACAGTACATTATAGAGAGAATCAGTGTTTTCTCTCCTTAACTCATTTTGAAAGAAAGTGAGTACATGTGCATTAATCAGCCTCTTGTGAGCGAGACTCATCATTACAGTGAATGTTTCCAGGTCGGCAGCCAGCAGAGTGTACAGCTTTCAGTGGCTGATGGTATTGTGATGTCAAGAACATGATTGTAATGTTTACATATTCAACAGATGTTGATGAGAACATGATGTTCATGTGAATAGACTCCCATATTTTCATCCTTGACTGTTGGAGGGTGAAAAACATGGAATGTGGAAGCATCAAGTACTTGACCTTGCCAACGAAAGAGAAGGCCGTGCTATATTTGCTATGTTTAGGCTTGACATCAGGGTTCCCTGCTTCAGCGGCATACAGTTTCCATATGTTTTTGCATGTGAGAAATACATAAATCAATACTGAATGTGAATAGTGAGAACATTGTGTAGTGTTCTTAACATCTTTGACTCCATGTCATTCACTCCCAAAACAATGTGATGCATCTCCATCTGCGCTGTGTTCTATCCTTGGCTTTTGCTTGAGCAGATTGGGGGTCAACCATGCTCAGCAGCTCGTGATCGCAGCAACTAGTGGGGAATAATAGTGGCAGTGGGCCCATTATATTGTTAAGTGGCAATGCGATGTACCAAAAGACAATAGCAGCAGCCGAGCCAGGTTAATCAACAGGCAAAAAAAAAAAAAACGAAAAACCCCCCAGAAAATCTGCCAATGGATAAATTGTGAGCCAGAAATGACCATTTAGCCATTTCCAACAATTGTGCGCTATTTAACTGCAATAATATTTTTTTTTCTCAGTGAACATGGCTTACCATATTACCATGGTAATCCTCAATTACTGGCACAAGCTGCACTTTATGTGTGAGACGCACACACATAAACACACAAACACAAGTAGGTGAGGTGTGCTATCTTTTCATGGTATTGTGGAGAGGAGAGCCAATTAGTGAGCATCCAGATGCTGTTTAGCTAATCCCTGCTCTGGAGGAGAGCCCACACACACACACACACACACACACACACACACACACACACACACACACACACACACACACACACACACACACACACACACACACACACACATACACACACAAAAACGCACAGTTGCGCCAACTTGTACATTAATGTGAGCAATCAAGCTTCCACAGAGCATAAATCACACGTATGTAAACATCTCATGGAGAAGGCAGACCAAATGTGCACTTATCCATATAGACAAATAGCTGTGCATTGTTTCCGCGCTTTAATTAGCACTGCCTTCCTCAAACCTTAATTGGCCCCTTTACAATCTTCCAACAAGTTTTCCTTCTCCAGCTCAATCCCTCGTCTTTCCACTGAGACGGAACTCAGCGACATACTTATTTCCATAAAGTGTGATCAACATTGGTAGTGTGTGTTTGACCATTGAGGCACCCTGGTAATCATAGAAAGTGAGTCTTTGTATAAAAATGTGTCATCTTGCTGCAGAAAGATCAAGTGGAACAGATGTTATGCTAATCCAGCCGGGCCGTCAGTTAGCGTGATTGACGGGGGCTCGTCATTATAAAAAAAAAGGCCCAGCGTTTACAATTTCAAATGCTAAAAGCACGCCTTGGAATAAGTAGCATGAGGGCAAAGTAATAGGTCAGCAGGACGAGTGTTTGGAACCCAACATGATCCCTCAGAAATTTCCAAGAAGAACAGAAATGAAGAGAAGTTTGAAGATGCACTTTTGTTAAACTCAGTTAGGAGCTGTGTTTTTAGTGGCGTGTCAGTTATAAACACTGTGAGATTATGGATTTGAAGGAGAAGAAGGTCCTCATATCTTCGGGAAGATGTTTGTTTTTTCTCATCCTTTATTTTTTGTCTCTCTTTATTTATGTCCTTCTTTAGCAAAGCAAAGTCAGAAAAAAGATGAACAACATTAAAAAGAAAAACATTATCGATAATTAAATAGAACATTTGAAGAAACAGTTGTGGTTGCTTTCTCAGGTGTAACTTCGATTTGTCAGCACTGCTGATTAGAAACCTTCATTGTCTGCGTGCATCAGAGGATTTATCCAAATCACATCATTTACAACATTCTTACAAGTAAATGCAATTTTGTATTATTTTAACCATCTAAACTTTAGACTGTAGATTCTAAAGCCATATCCTTGTGAATATTTGGTGGAAACAGGATGCAATTTAAACTTCATTTTTTAGAGAATTTTATCTAAAAGGAATAACAGGAACTTTACACTCATATTTGTTGGAGAACACATTTTTCTAGAGTTTTCGTCAAAATAAGATGAAAGTAGCATTTTGAAATTAGGTAACAACCATCAATGTGACAGGTTGGTCAAATGCAGAGACATAACCACGCACCCTGACTTCCACTTGATGAAAAGCCATTAACCCCGACATGAGCTGCCTGAGGGAGCACAACATCAAACCAAATGGAGGGAGTTTCTGTACATGTCACAGTGCGATCGCTGGTTATGATGTGACTTTCAATTAGTTTATGGTTTACTTTGATACAATTATCTGGTTTGTTTAATATTTGAACGGAAATAGAAAAAAGTTTCCAGATTCAAACCCTTACACCCTTACATTGTATGGTCGATTCACATTTCAATGTTCAGAGGAGTGACAGCAGCACATCTTACAAACCTTTGTCATTGTTAATATGGAGCAGAAAATCTACAGTCGGTAAATATCTGTGAGATCACTTGCTCGAGTTTCATGAGCTCCACTGTGAAGTCTGTGAATGCTGCTGTGAATGATTCTGCTGATGGGAGAAGATATTCTCAAACTTTAACGTCACGTTCAGCTGTGATGTGTACGCCAGTTATACCTCTGATTTAACCACCTACCTGAAGAGATCCACCTTGGCAGCCTGTACGAAATGGTGACAGTTGATGTGCAAATGGACCCAAAAAATGTGCCGAAGGTTTTCTTTGTGTAAATGGGGTCTAAAACTCTCAGCCTGCTGCTGACCTGTTATTTCTTCATCCTGCAGCAGGTTTTATTTAGTATAGTTTGGTTGTACTGTCAGTGTGTTGCTCGTATCAAACTCCAAATTTGCTAAATGTTTTCATGAAATGATAACGTGTTTTGTTGTGATTTATATGTGTGAAAGTGTTCCTGTTGTTTTATCTACATTTTGAAAGTTTCATTTTTTTATGATTGGAGCAACAAAGCCTCCTGCAGCCGGAAACAGTGTCATGACAATCTGTTGAGAAGGTCACTGGTTCCACTCGATATGAATGAATTAAATCACTTTGAAATGAGAGACAGTGGCAACACCGAGGCCTCACTGAGAGGTTCAACAGCTTCACCTGAGAGTCATTCAAGAATCCGGAAAACCCTGAAGACCACAAGGTCTGTATGATGGAGTGTTGTCCATCTCCCGCAGCCTCGTTTAGAGACAGATGATGTGAGTAACCGTGTTGCAGCAACAGTAATTATTTTCTAATCCTCCAGAATGACAGACAGGCGAGGGACTCATCTGTCACTGCTTCTAAAACTGTGTAAATGACAGTTAAAGCAAACTTTGATTGCAGTGTGTGTGGGCTTCGTCTGTCTCATCCTCTCAAATGCTCACTGAGGTTTGACTGACAGCATGCTTAAAACGTTAACTATTTAATGTGTGAGGCAAAGAAAACGGGGCTCTCATGAAGGACCTAGGGGCCGGTGAGGTGGTTCAGGTGGAAGGTTCCACTTCATACAAAGAAAACTGTGTTCCAGGTGCCCAAAATGACAACAGGAAGTTTGCTGTTTCATTTTGCTTTGTCATCAAACTTGGGACCTGATTTACTACCATCATAAACTGCATAATCACCGATTTCTCCTTCGGTTGGTGAGCTTTTTTTCAGGTGACGAACTAAGAGTCACACCTTGAATGATATCAAGTGCAAACAGTGTTCAGAAGAAGCCTTTGTATGGAGAGGTAGGGTGGAGCTCTGAGTCCATACAAACACAACATGAAGATAGCATGGAGTCTAACATGTTGGTGGAGGAAGTTAGTAGTTACTGGAGTGTTATGAGTCTAAAACTAGCATGTATTGGAGATGAACGAAGTGAAACATCAGAAAAACAAGAGCAAAAGAAGAGATTCTGGAAAAAAAAGACCAAATATGGGATGCACAGAAAATATTGTATAATATCATATTAAAGCTGTGTGGAGCCAGTAGAGGAAACATCTCTCCAGAAAAAGAACACGGCGTATGCTGGAGTCTGAGATGATCGAGACTGTTTCTTTCAAACAAGTAAAAAACACACAATCATCATTTCCCATATTGTAAATCACTAAACTATTATCATCAGGACTCTGGACCATCTGGTGCACAGCCCCAATTTTCCATATTCATCAAGACAAACATGCTTAGTGAATTTGTTTACACATCTATCAAATATAATGCTCACCTGTTCCATGAGCTCAGCTTCTACATGTGTGTATGCGAACCTGCGGTAGATTGGTGGATCAGTCCCACGGCAGCAGCAGCAGTGGCTCATGGTTTCCTGCAGTGCTCATTAACAATGACTTCAGCCCAAAATATATGCTCATTAGCAAACGCTCATCGCTCAGTCATATTCACACAGGCCTCACAGGCACAGAGGCTACTTTTACAGTTTCAATGTGGACCAGGGGCCATTTGACATGGACCAAAATCCAAATTCCAGCCTTTCTAATTGGTATGCTTTGCTTTTACACTTGCCTTTATGTAGCAGGAACAAAAAATTCTGAAAGCACTGTGTCTGACACAGGCCAAGTATCCTGATATCTTAGCAAATCAACTAAACTAACTAACAATTACTTCATTCATCTCCTTGTGGACATTTTCTTTTTCTGCATTGGCCCATTATGTTTCCAGGAGCTGGTGGGTCAAAGGTCATGCTCAGGGACCGTGATAGTTTCAGTTCCACAGTCCTTATGAAAATCCCTGTGTTGTTTATGAGTGCATCTTAAGTTGTCCTTGTTTTTAAAAGCGTGAAAGATCTTACATAAAAATGTTTCAGACTTTACACCGTATTCAGGGAACTGATGTCACTAAAGACCTGCTCTCACGCATCCCAAGGTACAGCTCAAGCAAATACAACACAAAACAGCCTTATCTGTTTCTGCACAGAGGGGCATTTTCCTCTTCTATCTACTCCTCTTTGTTTAGACCATCGATCAGTTCAAAACAATGCTAAACACAAATATCTTTGTACTGACCCATGCTAAATTAGACCTACTTATTCTGTCTTATCTGACTTAGTGTATTGATTTGATTTGATTTTCTCAAACTGTATTGTATTGTTGTGCCACACAGCCAGTTTTATACTGTTTTTGATAATTATTCATGTTTACTCTATGGAATATATACATATCCTAGACAGCATGCACTCTGGTCAACAACAACTAGATTTAAATATGTTGTCCTGAAGTGTCTGCAGAATAAAGTACATGCGGAACCTAGTCCTGGTGTTTTACTAACGTGGATAATGAGGCCAGAGAGAATATTTTCAACCCAAACAGAGCCATGGCTGACCTTATAGGCAGATCAGTTCAACGGGATTTGGTCTTTTGTTAATGTGTGTAAAAATATGTTTTACAACCCCGGCACCAAATGAAACTAGGAGGACTCAATAGAAACCATAGATTCTGTTTGAATTTCCATAAATTACTCAAATAAATTGCTTCAATCCACCAAAGAAACAAAAACGAAAATACAAAAATTCCATTATGCTGCTGGGTTCATACAGCAGCAGCATGGTTTGTAGATATATTTTAGTCTTTTGTTAGAGAAACAGGTCATTTTTCACCTACTGAGAATGAGTGCAAACCAACAGAGGCCGTTGTTTGAAAGAGAAAACATGACTGAGGCACTCTGGGAGGACGGAAACATGCTCTCTGCTGCTTGTCTGGAGGAAATTACGGCTGTTTAAAGCACACACGCACACACACACACACACACACACACACACACACACACACACACACACACACACACACACACACACACACACACACACACACACACACACTGTACCTGGTTGCACACAAGCTCAAATTATCACAGTTTGTCCGTTGTTAAGGCTCCCCCAAGTCCACTTCTCGGCCCGTGGTACATCTCTTCATTTGACCATTTAAATAATTCCCAGGATGCATCGGAGAGATAGAACCTGCATAATTACCATCTGAGAGCAGAGTGTGTGTGTGTGTGTGTGTGTGTGTGTGTGTGTGTGTGTGTGTGTGTGTGTGTGTGTGTGTGTGTGTGTGTGTGTGTGTGTGTGTGTGTGCAGTTCTTCCTCTTGCACTTGTTGATTCATAAGGAATGCAATGCTGGTCTCATCACGGCAGGGGACAGATTCCCTGGGTCGGTCACACACACGCATGCACGCACGCACGCACGCACACACACACACGCACGCACGCACGCACACACACACACACACACACACACACACACACACACACACACACACACACACACACACACACACACACACACACAGCCATTGTTTTGGTTTTGTTTTAGCATGCCGGAGGGGCTTGAGGAGCAGGAGAGCCGGAGGATTACAGGCTTTCTGGGAGAAATAGATGGTGATAAACTCTCAGCTAATAGTTTGGTTTGGGAGAGCGGGCTGCCTGGAACAGTTTGAGTGGCTCCAACAAAGTAGTTACAACTGAATTAACTCTTCAAAAACACACATACAAACACAAAATGCATAAAATACAAAAGCAACACTGTGGATTGGTTGTAAAGAAAACCTACCACAACATATTTTGCATATTAAGATAGTATGTATAACAATATAAATTAAATAAAAAAAGATGAACATTTCTCCATGATTCCCTCACCATTGTGCTGAAGAATGAACCCACTCACAGGTAGTTTATTTCAGACTATTATCTTCACAATGAAGTGGCAGCGTTCAGTGACTTACACATTTATTATTTTTATCCTAAATTATTAGAAACTTGAGGAAATGCTTCTGTGAAAGATTGAGACTCTCATTCGGACAAACATGACTTGCTTCCAGATCTAATTCAATATGAAACTAAAAATGACGCTTGGTCTTTTTCAGCTACAGTACATATCACCAGCAAATGATTTAATGGAGAGGGTTGTTCCTTTTATGACCAAACAAGATATTATAGCCACTTTCCTCTAAATAAAATTGGTCTGGAGCAGAATTTTTTTTTTTTTTACTATTTTGTCACCAATCAGGCACCAGAAACTTTTATGGGAAATGTTCAATTTTGGAGTCAAGATTTGGAAAGGCTGTAAGCTGCAAGTGAATATTGTCACTGAAGGCATCAGACCAGACAGTAAAGACTCACTGGATGTCCCCTTCAGATAAAAACAGACATTAGTTTATTGCGAGGTTGTTTCATACCAGACATCCCTGCCAACTTTAAATGACATCCTGTAAATACTGTATCGTCTGGGTACAATGACACAGGACAGCCAGATATCCAGACTGCCAACTGGAGGTTCGAACTGACTTCTGACGCTCTGTAATCAAGGCTTACCTTGTTTTTGCTGCCTTTGTTGTTTCCTTTGTGTGTGTCCTCCAAGCCACTGTTGTTTTGAAGTCCCTCCACACTTTCATCCTGACGCACTGAAAATCACTGCACTGCAACTCCCTCAATTGGGCTGGATGGAGCTGTTAGCTCCCAGCCTTTTATCCAAAGTCTCTCTGAATATTGCTTTAATTGTAGGCTGTGAACAAAGAAGCCCAGAAAGTGTCTTTATCCACATGTACACACACAGAGTACACCTTCCAGACACTGAGGATTGTTGTGAATGCAGGCTTCGCTGCACAGCACTTCTCACTTGGCTTTTTTTTTCTGAGCAGAAAACCACAATCTGTGCATGAGAAAACAAAACAGGTTCACAGCCTTGAAAATATATCCTTGACCTTTATCCACACACCTCTTGAGATCTAACACAATGTGGATAGTGTGGCGATGTCTCCGTTTCTAACTTCCATCTGGACTGTTTAAATAAACTGCCAGAGATCCTTTTTTTTCCCCAATCCTCACAATTTTCACTGAAAATGCACCCTTTTGCAATTTGACCTTCCATGCCCTTCACCAGCTGGAGAATTGTGGTACCTGGGGCTGTTGTGGGTGCTGGGTGAGCCCTCGGGGCAGCCTGCTGTAGTGGGTTGGTGGGTTCACGGGTGTAGGTGGAGAGAGGAAATACAGCCATTCTCTTCAGGCTCTTTCTGGCCTTCTGATCCTGAAATGGAGGAAAGCCAGGCAGCTTCTCTCTCTCTCTCTCTCTCTCTCTCTCTCTCTCTCTCTCTCTCTCTCTCTCTCTCTCTCTCTCTCTCTCTCACTCCCTTACTTTCTCTCTCTCTCTCTCTCTGTCTCTCTCTCTCTCTCCACCTGAACCTTTGCTCTGGTGAGGAGGTAGGACAAATGAAAGCAAGTATTTGGTGTTGCCTTTCTTCCTGTCCTTTGATTCATCTTTTGATATGTCTGTGTTTGTGCCATTAAAACTTGATAAAGACATTGTTTTATTGTTTTCTGTGCTGGGCAAGGAGGGCAATTTAGAATCACAGCTGCCATTCCACAGATGTCACAAGCTGCCAATTACCTCTAATGTGGTTTCAATTGATAATAATTACACCTGGAGATAAAGTGAGAGAGAGATGGGGAAAGGTTGAAGAACAGATGAGTCTCATAAAACAACATTGATGTGTCTTGAAGGTTTCTGTTGCTCATAAGTGAAAATATAAAAAACTGATGAAAAACAACACAAGTATTGCAAAAACATGTGTCCATTGAAGCTTCCCTTTTAGAGACTCATCAGATCTGTATAACCTTTCTCAAGGTTGCAATGTAGAGACATCGTGCGTGTTCACAACCATTTTATGTCGTTATAAACTTGTGTTTTCTTCTTCTGCCACACAGCAGGGAATAGAAAAACAAACTTTCCAAAGTTTTCTTCACATCTGTTTTCAAATTTCAAATATATTTAGAAAAAAACATTAAATGATACTGCTGTTAGACAAATAACCGATTTGCAATAACTATGGAGACCTGAAGACTGAGAGACTGAGCTCGCTGTCTGCTGCCACATGTTCCAGCTCACTGCTAATGAGTGACTCTTTCGCATGTAGCATATAGCATATAGCATGTAGCATGTAGCATATAGCATGTAGCATGTAGCATGTAGCATGGCTCGGAGTCAAACCTGGAGCAGTTACACTGATGACATTGGGCTCATTCTGCTCGTCAAAATGTCTCTGCTTAAAAAGTTGCTGGTTTTGTGCAAACATAATCTACAGTCTCCTTTTTCATTGTCATTAATATTAAACAATCTCCAAACCACAGACATTGCTCACGCTCTCTTGCATATCTGCTGCTGACATTGCTGATGGATAATATCACATAGTACTCTCCAGATTGTATTGGACGAGTATGAGTATGACTCCTCGTTATAGGTACATCCCGAGTTATTACTTCTTCATGAACAGTGATTTTTTGGAAAGTGTACGTTTATGATATTAACATATTACTAATGGTGTGTCTGCATCTTATGACCTGTATCTCCCTCCTTGACAGTTGGCCTCTGTCAGTCTCTGAATGTGTATAAATATACAGTTGTGAATGATGTGAGGAAAAAAGTCCATACATCAACCTCCTGCTCACCATCTCAACTTTCCCCTCTCAACCTGCAACTGGCTCCACCCGCTCCACACATCATGGTGTTTACACTGGGCCTGTCAGGCAGGATTAAAGCCAATCACACACAGACCAGGGCTGACACAACCTCTCTGTGAATGTGATATGATCCACACACACATACTTCAGAAGACATTACTTTGACGTATACCCATTCCCTTACATTGCCTCCATTACTGACCACTGCTAAACCTTATCCAGCCTTTTTTCTAAACATCCAACGATAAATCCAATGATTTACATAATGGGGACATGCTCTGTTGAACCCAAAGGGAGGGAAGAGTTCACTTTGTAACACACTCACATGAGCACAGCACAGGCCCCACCCTCAGGCCCTGACTTCCATCCTTTTCCAGGGTTAAATCATGTGTGACTCCCCCCTCGGCAGAACACATGACTGCAGACAAGGTGTGCAGGTCAATCGCCCCCACCCTCCCACCCCGTGGTGCTTTTTCACCTACAGCACCATCACTTCCACACAACTGGAGATTTCTGTTAAAATAAATAAATGCCCATTCATGTAAAAGTAAACAGCAAATGAAGGCTCTGAGTGCTGTGGTTAATAAAACTGTGTTTTTCTGTGTAATATCAGTCAGAAGGCCACGATCCCAATAAATAAATTGCTTTAATTTACTCACATTGAATTATTTGTCAAATCAGTCAGTGTAATCCTATCAGAAAATGTAGGGAATTAGTTATAGGGGCACACATTTGTACAGTGAAATACTAAAGAGTTAACCTGGAAGCGAAATATTGCAGTTTTAGTGCTAGTTTACGCTTCATCCAGAAAAAAACTGAAGGTAACCTGACAGGAAAAAAATATATATGTTTTTTTTGCTGCTCACAGACAGGATGATGCCCATCTTTATATCTTGTGAACATCCTGCTTTTCAGATAGCACAGGGAAGGTCGACATTCAATGGCTCTGGTGGGAGACCGGTCGCTTCCCAATTGGAATGTTGCAGGTTCGGTTCCCATCTAGTTCCCATGCTGAGGTGTCCTTGTGTATGTAGGGTTCAGTGTTCTTGGGTAAGACACTGAGCCCCAATTTGCCAGATTGGTGGACTTGCTTCCATCAGTCTGGCTACATACTGTATGTAGTTTACCTTCATTGAGTATGGAGTGAATGAATAATGGAATTTAAAGCACTTTGAGTCTCCTAGAAAAAAGCCCTATATAAAACCCATGGGTTATTATTATTATTCAAATCCATAAAATTCACCTTAAAAACAAAACTAAACAGAGCTTTCATGACATGTTTTTGCAAAGAAATTAAATGATCAAGGTTTGTGTACATATAAACTCTCACCCTATATTACCAGAACACATACTGCATTTAGAAGCTGATAAATAAAAACACAATATCAATAAAGCACATTTCCTCTCATGAATATGGAATATCAATCGTGCGTTCGAGATTGAAGAAAATGCTTTGGTTTATGTAAATGTGTTAATTTACAATGTGCATTTCTAATGTATGAAAAGGTTTATATGTGGGAATTAATGCAAAAAAAATGCAATTATCAAAGTTATAGTTCACAGATCCTGAATTTGATCATCGTTTTGAAAAATGTATGTTATTGCTGTTTTTAATAACTGCATACCTGCATATTTCATTGAAAATCACAAAAATTTTTAATCATTTTTGAACTGCTGACATTTGAGACGGTATCTGAAATTTTGCACTCAAAGGAATCAAGGATGGCAGTAATTCTTCAGATGTGCGAAGATGTGGTTGAGTCTAAACAGGAAGTACGTGAAACGTTTGTGGTGTGTTTCATAAAGGCCTGCAGCTGTTCTTGCATTATGAACGGAGACTTGTTCTACCGAGTACCATTTGGCTGTAATGTGTTGTCGTTCTGTGGCACTGACAACTGTCACAGCCCCCGGGAAACACATGATAGTATCTGTGGTTTGACTCCTGCTAGGCGACAGGACACATAGGGTTTGATTCCCAGCACTCAGCGGAGAGTTTGGCTGAAGTATAAGCAGAGCCAGACTTTGCCAAATGCAGCCGAAATCGGAGAGACGGCGCCACACAGGAAACCCTCAACTAACACCACTGAATGTGTTCAGGAATAAACACTGCGAGTTATGAATGACTTTGAGTCAACTGTGGACTAATATACACAACAGCTCTAATGTATGTAGCTTGAACACAAAAGGCTGTTTCAATTTTATAATATTAATCATATTAAAGCTCATGACACAAATCTTGTGATAATTAAGCAAAGTCTGACTTCATTATAACCTGCAGCATATGGAAGGTCTATTTACAGTTCTGATTGATACGTCCAGTCTGTACGCTGCAAACAGCATCCAAATGCATCCTTGTTTCACTTCCCAGTGACCAAGCCTGTATGTAAATGACACATGCATGACATTAAAGGAGCATTAAAAGACTGGATTCTGAAGTTAACTGAGCAAAAAGCCCATGCTTTGTGAAGCTTATATCTGTATTCAATGTGAGTGCAATTCATTGAAAAGAAACATTAAAGTGCTCATGTATTTCATGTTCATTTTATTATTTTTGCCATACAAAATAACAGTGAAAAGCATATTTGCCTTCTTCCGATTCATGATTGAGTGTTTATTGTTGCTCGGTTGATTGTCGAGATATGGCTCAAATCTGTTGTCTGACATCCAACACTCACTAATATTCTTTTTCTTTAAGAAAATGTACAACTAGCAAAGAACAGTCTGAAATGTCAGAAAATACTAGTCTTTCTTTGCTTTGCTGTGTGTTTATCGCCGTGTTCTTGATGTGGCATCACATCCAAAATGGCAGCAGTTCAGAAAGCTCACTTGGTGACGCTTGAGAATCACGAGTTAATTCCACTCATTTTCCATGGTTGTTTACAAGCTGATGACTGCAGTATGACAAAAACATTTTATTATGTGGATACTTTTATTCGTCTATTGCTTTTTTAGAACAGTCATTGTAAACGTATTGACTCCGCTTCTATTGAGTAATGCCATTTCAGAGAACTTGGTGGAGGAAATACAGACATAAAAGACTGTTGTAGTTATTGATCAGAACTCCGTACGTATTGCCCTGGTCTGTTGTGAAAATGCCTCATGGGGCTCCAGGCTGTTGGTGCATTGTGTGACTCTACAGTCGTATTGTGTATTGATTACATTAATTCATCTTCCACGAAGGTTTAATCCAGACAGTTTGATCCAATCCGAGCTAATCTTGGGTGAAAGGTGGGCTAACCTGAGCAGGGCACCTTGTGATTGTAGTTTTATCACATGTACATTCTTTTGTGCAAGAGGGAAACTGTATCATTGTTGTGACTGCAAAAGCTTTATTCAGAGTGTTTGGATTCAACAGTGGAACTCAGCTTGTGTTCATTGGTGTGCTTTATTCTCCTCCTCCTGCCCTTCCTCATTCTCTGTAATCACATTTCATCATATATATATTGCAAGGCTTGTGTAATCAAATATTCATAAACTAAAGCGTGTACATGTTCTCAGCAAAGCATAATTAAATAGTTGGCATATGTGACACATAGACTCACCAAACCTGACTATGTTTGTAGTTCAAATGAAAATATCTATTAAATGTAAAGTCTGTTTTCAAAATGAGCAGCTTCAGTACAATAAAATCACACCCTGCCATGCTAATTGTTTGTTTGAAATATTATTTAGAAAATTGGCATTGTGGCAACACAGCAAGTTGTTTATTATGGAAAAATACAAACTACCAGAGGAAAAAAAACAAGTTGGTTTATTAAGTCGAAATGTAGGATCTCTTAATTACAAGAATTCTTGCAAACTGTCTCTTCTTCTCCATATTTGGTGTACTTCTGTGGCAGATTTACAGTGCCACCTATAGGCTTGGCATATGTACTACATCAGGGGTGCCCAACCACGGTCCTCACGGGCCCCTGTCCTGCAGGGTTTAGCTCCTCACAGTTGCAACACACCTGATTGCAATGAGAGCCTTGTTATTGGGCTTTTTTACAACCTTGGTGATGACATCAGCATTTTATTCAGGTATGCTGAAGCATGGGAGAGAGCTGAAACATGCAGGACCGGGGCTCGCCACGACGGTGAGGTGTGCACCCCTGTACTACATCTTTTTGAGTCATTTTCATGGCACCATGTGGATGGGAAATGTTTTAAGAATGACAGGGAGAAAAAAGATGGTTTTGGCTTGTGAGGACAAGACCTGAGGCTGAACTTCACACTGGACAAACAGGAGCTTGTCTTCTTCTTACTATCATTTGGGCAGGTTGAAACTTCAGTCTCCCTGAGGATGTCCATCCCTTCATGGCGACAGTGAACCATCTACTGATGGAGCCAGAATCCAGCTCACAGGGATCAAACCATCTCAACCTGGTCTCTGGAATGTGAGGTTCTCAAAAGCAATGCAGCAGATCTCACTCTTCTAGAGCCTCTGGGAGGCAGTGGAAGAGCCCATTCACTTCATGAATGCTCAGCTAACTAATCTGCAGAAAGATTGTTTAATATTGGCAGGGCAATGTGGACCAAGTGGTTGAATCTATGACACCAAAAACAAGTTTTAATGTCCAGATGGCTTCAAGCACTTTCAACCTAATGTTCTGGTGGTGGTGTCTATACTTTTATACAACAATGACTCAGGAATCTTGAAATCCATCTCCTCTTCATGTCTCCACCCCTGCTGTTAATACTTGAAAGCAACCGACCCCACCCCTTCTCCTGCCACCTCCCCCAACACTGCCTGCCTCCCCAAATCTCTTCACGGCAACCAAATAGCCACTTTAAAAACATGACAACATCTACTTACAGCCCCTCTCTCCTCCCCACAGCGTCGACAACTAAAAAAAAAAAAATCTGCTTTTGTTCATTTTAAAATTTGAAGAGTGCTTCTTGGCTTTGACCGTGATGTATCAGCGCACTCACCCCCACAGAGCCGGCTTAATGTGCACTTAGTATGCAGGCAAGGCCCTTATTAATATGCAAAGTGTGTTCTGGGAATGAAGGGGGGAAAAAAATCAGCGTAAACATGGAACTGTGATTTGCCCAAACTAGTTTTGAGCAAAACGGAACCAGACGCTCGCTCTCGCTCTCGCTCTCGCTCTCGCTCTCTCTCGCTCTCTCTCTCTCTCTCTCTCTCTCTCTGAGTACAATGATGTCGTGGAGAAGTCAGTGAAGTGTCTCAGGACCTGGCCTGAAGCGAAGCAGTACACAACACAACAGGACAGGGAAGGCTCTTCTGAATTATGCAACTTGGAACAGAGCAGAATTGTTACACTTTTAGCCATGGATAATCTCCCTGACTGGCTCTCTCGTATAACACCCACCCTACTCCATGAATACCCCCCAACACACATACCACAAACAGACACACACACGCACACACACACACACACACACACACACACACTCACACACACTCACACACACACACACACCCACACTCACACACACACACACACACTCACACACACACACACACACACACAGCGTTGTTTTTTTTACTTATTTAAAGAGTGTGATCCTTCCTCTGCTGGTTCCACATGGTTAAATATGCAGTGGGCTGCTGTCTTGTTGAATGCTCTCGTCCTTAAAGTGCTCCATGCCTAAATGTGATGCTAATAGAAAAAGAGCACGCCATTTAGTGAACACAAAGCATTTGCTTTGGTGATTTATTAAAACACAGACTTCACAATATTGCGCTTCCCATCCAGTGTGCAGCAGTCTGTGATATTCCACCTTCTTCTGCTCTCCTGTGGAGGTCCAGAGAGCTGCAACCCCCAATATTGGTTCAAGGCCTTAGCATGGCCATTGTGTGTGTGTGTGTGTGTGTGTGTGTGTGTGTGTGTGTGTGTGTGTGTGTGTGTGTGTGTGTGTGTGTGTGTGTGTGTGTGTGTGTGTGAATGCGTGCGTGCATGCGTGCGTGCATGAGTGTCTGTAAAAGCAGTAGCTCTTTGCCTTAAGCCCACTACACACTGCGATTTTCGGCCATCACAAACGAAAGATGACAATGGTGGGAGAATGGTGGTGATCGTCTTGGCTCTGAGGCTCCGTTTACACAACAACGTTTCATGTGACAACACCAAAGCTGTTTAAAAAAAAAAAGTGTCGCGTTTACACTGCAGCAGCAGGCACACTGACAATTATGTAGTTAGTATGCTGGGCCACTAGAGGGTGCTGTCAGTTTTGGGATTAAAATTGTGAGAGTCCGACATTCAGATGGACTGAAGACAAATCGAACGCTATCAAGGGTGTCTCAACTTTAAAACTACTGATATGGATGATGGAACTATATTTGTTTACACGTGCATGAGCAGAAGGAACTGGTTATCGCGGGGGGTGGATGTGCATGCGGTCAAGACCGTGAAAGAAATGTTCCACCTTCGGAGCCGGATGCAGTGGAGCCACACAAGGCTGTCGTGTAAACGAACCCAACTGAAGACAACCTGCAATGAAAATCCAGACAAGTGTCAGATATTTGGCATGATGGTAACTGCTGTTCCGACCTGGTTGTTACTTTTAAATTCCATGTCTTTGTTGGAAAATTAAAGACCATAACAGTAAATGCTAATTTAAAATGTTAGTAGACACTAACAAGTACTTACTTCAAACTGCCTTGGCACATTTCAGCCAACATGGTCTTTCTCTGAGCCAAGACCACATCCATATTCTTGTCCTTCTCCTATTGTTGGGGATTTTTCTACAAACATATACCATATTTTCTGGACTATTGAGTGCACCTGAATATAAGCCACACCTGCATAATTTAAAAAGAAAAAAAGTACATCTATAAGCTGCACTTAAAGTCCTAGTGAAATGAAAATTCGACCTCCAAAACACTTTGGCTATCGCTTCTCGGGACATTTTTTATGCCAACTGGTCCAAGGGTAAAATGTTAAAACACGGCAATCTGCGAGAAAATAGGCGATAAACAGCGGTATTTTTGCTGATCGGCGGAACGCTTCTGACAATAATAGAGTGACGTCACTGGATGTGCACACGCCCAAGTTGTGTGTACATTATGGAGGATCAGAGTTTTGGCGACGAAGAGGCTGAATTTAACGATATTTCATCATCATCGGGCATTTCAAACCCAGTGATTGATGAAGAAGACACAGAATGGGTCGTTCTGCCATTGGTGACCCCGTCTGGAACATGTTTGAGGAAGCAGAAGACTGTTCGTCCTCGATTCGTCCTCGTCTCCTCAGCCTCAGCAGCCGCCAGTTTTCACCGCGGCTTTGAGGCTCCTGACTTTTAGAAGAACGACCCGGCTTCGTGGATCATGTCGAAGCGCTTTTCCGACTGCGCGGAATCACCGAAGATGAGTCCAGGTATTACTTGATCGTCTACTAGCCGCCCGAGCTATCCGCTCCCACCGCCTGTGCTCCTTTTCTCGTCTCTCGGGTCTCTTCCATGCTCAATCTTTCGTCAAGGCTCAAAAAACGCCAACTATAACTTCAAAACACTGTTAAAACTTCGATATTTAAGAGGGAAACAACGCAAGCCAATGTAAACACAACAGATCGAGATCAGCACATCTCTTGACGTCACGCTCACAAAAAAGGATTCCCCCAACTTCCTCGGCTGGAGATTCAAAATTCAAATAGCTTTGTTATGCGACAACAGTGGTGGGGCAGAGTCGGAGAAACCTTAGAAGTCGTAGCCCAACTATCGTTTTTGCAAAGTAGTGTTTTACATTTCACAAGGCCTTTAAATATAAGCTGCAGGTGTCCATGTAGTAACAGGGCAGGAATTTTACTGCGGGAATACGGGATTGCTCACATTTTCATCAATTCCCACAAATGTGCCTTTCATAGTGCTGGAAATTCCTGCACACAGCGCTGTGTGTGTGTATTTTATCAGTTATTTGCTGATTGTGATTCTGAGGAGGAAGATTTCTAAGCCACGGGGTCCAACAGAGTGGCTTTACATGATGCACCTGAATGCGTCACTCACGGCCGGCATCTGCTGGAACTCCAGACCACAGAACGCAGCATAAGACGAGGTCACGAAGAGCAGAAACATCACTTCTCGGAGAAGCAGAAGAGTTCAAAACAGCATGTGGAAGGAGAATTTGGCGGCACGAACCCCATTAACCCATAAAAATTCATAAATTGTCCGGGTCATTGTATAACGCGCAGGGTTAAAAACGTATGAAAAAAGTAGCGGTTTATATTCTGGAAATTACAGTAAATACCACAATGGTTAAGGCTCCCTTCATGTTTTTGTTTAGGACGGGTTATTCGTGGCCAATCACGGCCAATCACAATCTTATTGTGCTATCACATTGACTCATGTTGTCATGATGTCTGACAGTGTTTCTGCAGCTTGTTTACAACTGATTTCTGCCTCCAGTTCAAACCTCCTCCCACAGAATCATTTCCAGTGTCCTAATTGTATATTGACCACAGTTTCATCTGTAACTAATGCACTGCTGCCTATACAAAGCCTAAATTTACATTTTGTACCTCATCAAGATGCTTTATGTAGGCTTTGCCTTCAAATTATCAGCTGTCTCTGAATAGCCATTGAGGTAAGGCTTATTTTTGGGATTCTTTTCCCCCCCATGTGTTTTCTTTGTGTCGTTAAATGTGTGGCAATTACTGCCAGCTTATTCACACCCACACTCGTTTTTTCAACTTTCACACTCAGACAAACTTGCAATATTCTTTGTTCTCCTTTTTTGCTACTTTTAATACATGTTCCCCGATAATCTTCTTGTAAAGAATCGATTGCAGCTCATTAGATCCCTTTAAAGGTATTTTAGACTCCAAAATTAGATGGAAGTAGAAATTACACTGGAGCACAATGTTGTGGAGAGAGCCCCATGGTAACACATGAATATACATTGCAAGACAGATCCATTTGATGCACAGCATTGGTTTGATGTTTGTGTATCTGGGAGGATAACAGCCACACGCCCCCTGACGTTGTTCTGCACAATACATGTAGACACATGAAGAATACATGTTGCCCTGAAGAAAAAAGCCCAGTATGCCGGAATGGAATCACAATGGAAAGCAGAATGGGAGGCAAAGTGTGACTAAAAAATATCTGCGAAAGTATCAGTGGGCCTTTCTGATGCTCACAACAGAACCAATTTCTAAGTGCGCTTTTCTTTCTTTCAAATCATGTGTGACGTCTCACATGTAAACACCAGGCCTCCTCATGCAAAATAAATTCATGCATATTTAAGCGGGATGCAAATGAGAGTGCTCGATGAACAAGGCTTTTAGCCTGAAATTTAATTACAACAGCAGTCCCTTCTGCAAATGACTTTACTTTCCCCCTGTCTCTCTTTCTTTTCTTGTTGCTCTCCTTTGCTTTGCATGTCCCCTGCACCCCATTATCCCGATCCATGTCATGAATTCCAAATCTTTTGTGTGACAGCTCAAGAAGAGAGAAAAAGCTGCCATTCCAAACAACCATCTCATATTTTATAAAACACTGTGGCTGTTGTTTACAGAGAGGAAGACACTGTGATATGAGAACATAGAAGGAGCTTTTCCTGTCCCTTCTCCAGCTTTTGCAGTTTAATATTTCTGGGGACTCGAACTGGGTGTTTTTGTGTCTGGTTCTTGTGAATCACCTTGGCCCGGAGACAGTGAAGTAGGCCTGTTACCCTCCTCTTCACCCTCCTCTTCGCTTCCATTCTTATTCTTGGGGTTAGTACGGTGTGAAGCCCCCCCCACCCCCACCTCCACCCCCTCCCCCTCCCCCTCCATGTGGCCTAGTTTCTCAACAACCCTTATACTATGTGACTGCTCATTATCATGCTCTAATGCAGGAGACTTGACCCGCGATGCGAGTTCAAGGACACTTCATAATCCATCCATTACTCCTCTTTTTAGCGCATCTCTAACTCCCACTTCTTTGTCCTCCCACTTCTCCTTCACGTTAGGAGTTTCTTCCTCTTGAAAGGGGCTGATGCAATTTGTGATCCCTCTTAAAGCACATCCAGAGCACTGAAAATGTGTTATTTACAGACTGTTACCAACTGATATTGAATTTGGAGGCAATGAAACACTTTCAAAGCAACTACATTTGGCAACATGTATTGCCTTCTTTTCTGATTGAATTAAATATTGCAAAATAGGGAAACTACTTTTGCAAAATTACATTTTTTTTGTGTATTCATTGTAAGAGCATGTTAAATAACCGTAACCTATTTTTGACCACATTTCATATTCACTATTACTGCTGTTGATCTCAGGTTTTTGTAAATAACACATTCATTTGTTGGAGTGTGATACTCAGAATTATTGCAGCAATAACACAACTGTAGAGATGCTGCACTAAGAGTTTTGGACTTTTTATGTTGAGACGGTGGGGGGTGTTGTCGGCAGCTGTTGAAAGTAACAAGTAACTTGAAATCTAACTTCAATACTTTTAAAAGCAAGTAATCAGTTAAGTAACTAACTTACGTTTTAAGGAGTAACGAGTAATCGGTGATCATATGAGTTTTTCAAGGTAACTATGGCAACACCTTTCTCTAATACATTTAACTGGAAAAGGTAAAATCTATGTGATTTTGGTCAGTTTCACACCACTTAGCCTCTTTGATTGTATAAATAGGATGAATGTTTGTATTTTAAAGTCTCTTTAAAGTGTTGATGTATAAAATTCCCCTCAAAAACAACTTAAGACTGAAAACTCAAATTTACACACATTTCAGTGCATCGTGTAAGGGGTTAAACAATCATACTTGGATGCAGAGTTATCATAAAGGTGACATGATCCTCATTTTAGCTGCAGTCGATTTACATCCGTCTGAAACTTTATGAGATCCAATGACCAGTAAGAGCCTCTGTTCGACATTACAGCATAATGACCTTCTAACTCCATTCTGAGAACGAGCTCATTTCAAGTCTTACGATGCTGCTTCAGGTTTTCTCATTCAAACGACTGGTTGGTGTTCACTCAGTGAATGAAGCGTCATAAATATCTTTTTGTCTCATTCCTTCCTGGAAAGGGCACAGTGGCACCTCCCGAGAGCAGCCGCTGAGAAATTCACCCCTCCATTGATGGAAGGTCATGTATGAAGCAGCACGGACTCACAGAACGAAGAGGTGAGGGCGATCAATACAACCAGTGTGAAGTGTTTCCTGTTGTTTGATGGCTGGACCATGACTGATTGAACTCACAGTCACAGTGTTGTAATGTACTTATTCGTCATGTCTGGAGAAAGTGAGAAAGTCAGACAACAATCACCCTTCTAGTGGTCAGTGTTCAGAAGACTGGTTAAATGCTTGAAGGACGAATGGATGTATTTCTCAAAAAACTAAACAGCAGACCATCAAGAAAATAACTCATTTAATCTGTGTCATGCAGAAGAGTTTAACCCCACATTTGGCCATAGCTTACTTATCCCCATGGTTCCTAAGAGGAGCAAAGTAGGCCACTCTGAAATATCTTGAGCTAATCTGGTGATTCCAATCTAATCCAGTTTCCTGTCCCACTGATCATTTCCAGTTCATTTGAGTTCAGTCTTGTCACATATTCCAAAAGTTTCCTGGGCGTGTGCTTGATCTACCTCCACACTGTACATATCGGGTGTGCAATCCTTTCCTGTTTGGTAATCTCCCATAAGTCTTCATTATGGATTATCAAAGGCCATCAGATCCCAAGGGTGGAACGCAGGCAACGGTTAACAAAGACCTAGACCCTGTCTTCGATATTTGTGGTTCCGTCCAGGTGTCAGCACCGTAGAGTGAGACAGCTCTGATGTTGTTATTAAAGAGCTTCAGTTTTTGGATCTCCATATTGGTCTTAGCAAAAGAGAAGCAGATTAAAAACTTTACAAAAAAAGATGCTCATTATTGGATTATGTTTTTTTTTAAGCGGATAAGTGTGGAGAATCAAGAAAATACCAAGATGTTTCCCATGCTTCCAACTTTGAGAGTTTGGGGAAGGTCGTTCTCTATTCCAAAGTTACTTTGCCGGAGAAATCCTCACAATATGTAAGGTTCAAAAAGACATGAATTCATGAGTTCACGGTGGGAGAACTCTGACTTCAACCTCATCCAGCAACTTTGGAATGAACTGGAATACAGACTTAGAGCCGATCTGTCTCATCCATCTTCAACGTCTGAACTAAACAAATGAAACGTAATGAAAAATACAAAAAAAGGTAAAAAAAAAAAAAAAAAATTCTAAATTACAAGGATGCAAATGAATCATGATGCAAAAAATGTGTACTAAAAACTGGCAAAACACTTTAAAAAAATACATCAGCCTGATATTTCAGCCTTATATAGAGTAAGATATATAAGATATTTTATATGGTATACTCCTGTTTCGGACATGTCATAATGCCACAGTATGCCTGATGTACACATCAACCACTTAGCCCTACTTTGAATTCTTCTGTTTGGACATGTCTCTGATAACATTTTACTAAGTTCCATGCAAACTGAAAACAATCTAGTTAGTGAACATGCAATTTGGCATGCCTGATCAGGGATTTTCGTAGATCAGATTCTGAGTTTCTTTTGGCAAACTGAAACCATACAGTGTCCTTGTCAGGTTTCTGTGTCTGCCCCTGTATGTCTCACCTCATGTTTCTAATTAACCAATGGCTTTCTCCCTCTCGTTTGTGTTCCACCTGTGTCCACCTCGTACTTGTGTATTTAAACCCTCTCCCTCTGTTGTCTTGTCAACTTGTCTCCTTGTCTCCCCTCTTGTATCCTTTGTGGCTCCTTGTGTTCCCTGGATTGCAACAAACCTGGTTTTTATGAAACTCTTTGAGTCTGCACTTGGGCCCATCTGCACGTCACCTCCTATCGCTGACGGTCCTGGGAGTGCAGGCAGCAATGATACTGCTCGCTTGACAAATGGATGATACCTGCAGCAACAAACCCATTTAGAGCTTCAAAATGTATGAAAAAAAAGTCTGTCTGACATCCAAGTGTTTCACAAGCTTTCACCGGCACTGAGAGTTACAGTGATCAACCTGTGATAAAGGAAAAGCTTTTCCGAGGTCTGTTTCACATAAGCAATATATCTGAGCGAATGACTTGATAGCATTCAGGTTGTGATTGTAGAAATTGTAGAAAGCATGATTGTAGAAAGCATGGCAGATAGACTACACATCACAAACACAATGTTCAGGTCACAGACTGGGGTCAGGCTGCTGGGAGGCACAACTTTAGGTTTTTGCTTCATCACTGCAAAACATGTTGTGTATAACCTGGACAGTTTATCTCATTCCATTCTCTAAATAATAATGTCACATATTAATTTGGTGTAATACACTGGTTGATTAAGAGTAGAAGTAAACCTGTTAGAAAAGGTACATTTATAAAATCCTATGACCTATGTCCAGTGGATTTATCTGTTTGAGCTCTTTCATAACTTTCCAGTAGTTTGTTCGCTCATCTCTAAGCTCCAGGTGAAGCAGCAGGTTGTCAGTGAAGGTAGAATGAAAGTGCTTTTCGCCGAGAGTATTCTTTGTTTGGATTTAATCCAGGTTATTTCACCAAGAGTATACATTGGACAGTCCTCACACAGTGGGAGAACACTCAGGCCTTTCTAGAAACTATTCAAACTTGTCTGAAACATAATAATCATTTAGAAGGATATTGTGTAAATAAAGATTAATATATTGTTTTTCTCCACAAAATAAACTGAACATTTCAGAGATCCATGGCAGTGGGGCTGAAGGGCCACATGTGGCTCCACAGCTGTACTCCACAGCTGGTGCATGAAAGTATGCAGGTTGTAAAAAAAAAATAAAAATTCTATCTATTCTTTACATTTATAGTAATAACAAAACAGACAAAAAAAACATTATATGGAAGTGAGAAAATTGGCAGCTTTACATAGCCTTGAGCTTGATTCTGTAGGAGGATGAGGAAACATACTGTTGGACTTCTTCTGAAGGGCCTCTGTGCTCCGCAATCTCTTGGTGTGAAAACATCCAACATAAGATACTCTTAGAGGTCCAGATGGTTTGTAGCAAAGGACATTAATAGCACAATTTTCACACTGGAGTCTCCAACATGTGGAGGAGCTCATGACTGGTAAGTTGGTAAGTGGGAATGATCCCACTTCCTTTGAAAGTGGGGGGTTTGTTGGACCTCCCAGAAGTGGACTTGACCTCACTGAATCTAACAGCAGTGCTTTTAAATGTTAAGAAACAGACTTTCTCTGCACAAAAATAAGTAATTTTTTTGTGTGATGTTTGCTGATCCTCATAGGTTTAGTCACTGGATTACAATTACTGGCATATGGCGCTTTTCCAATTGTTGGGTGGTCTCCACTGGATTGATGTACATACGCAATGTGCTTTACAGGGTCTAACAATGTTAAAATTGCAGTTCGGGGGCGGAGCGGCTGAAGACTCGGGACCTCATGGTGGCCATGCGGGCCGGAGGGACAGTGACACTGAGACAGGAGGCAGATCTGAGTGTGTGTGGATGTGGAGGAGGTCGGTGGGGTCTGGAACCGAAAGGTTATGAAGGGCCTTGAATGTCAGGACTAAGATTTTGAAATTGATGAGGAAGGAAGCCAGTGGAGTTTATGATGATTGGGGTTATGTGATGAATGGAAGGAGTTTAAGTGATGATGCCAGCGCCAGCATTTTGGACTAGCTGGAGTTTATGAAGAGATTTGAGAGGGAAACCAGACCAAAGGGAGTCTAGGTGGGAGGTGACGAGTGCAAGGACCAGTGTGGCAGTGCTGCTGGGTGACAGGGAGGGGCTAAGGTGGTTGATATTACATCAGTGGACGTAGAATGACAAAGTGGCCAGGATATGACTTCCTGTGAACAATTTTGAAAGGAGGTTGGTGGGAGGAAGGTGTGTTTGGTGAAAAGGTAGAGCCTGGTGCCACATGACAGTGAAAATGAATATTATATCTCCAGAAAATATATGGGAAGGGGGTAGATAATGAAGAGGATGGAGCCCAGGACAGAGCCCTGGGGGACACCGGAGGAGAGGTGGGGCAGTGCCGCCAAAGAGTTAATATCTGAACTGGTCCAGAAGTGTGTGAGATAATCAAATGGTTTTCAATCTGTGGAGGAGGATGGAGTGGGGAATGGTGTCAAACACCACACTCAGATCTAAGAGGAGGATGGAGTCAGCTGCTAGTAGAAGGTAATTAGTGGATTTAAGGAGAGCTGTTTCCATGCTTTGGTGTGGACGAAAGCAGAATAAAGCTGTTCATTGAGGTTTTTGTCAGAGAGATGACAGTGGATTTGGGATGTAGCAGTTTTTTCCAGAATCTTAGAAAGACATAGTAGGTTCGAGATGTCACAGAGGTTATTGAAGTTGCTGAGGTCTGAGACAGATTTTTTTTATCTACCTGGGGTAATGGTGGCAGATTTGAGAAATGGAGGAACAGAACCAGAGGTGAGGGATGAGCAGATGATGGTGGTTATTAGAGGTGAGAGGGAGGAGACACATGATTTAACTAGAGTTGTTGGTCATGGGTCAAGCTGGCAGGCAGATGATTTTGATTTCTGGATGAGGTCAGCGATGTCAGCTATAGACGGGAGGTGGAAACTTGTAAGTGGTTGGGTTCTGGATCTGGATTTTTGTTGTCAGAAAAAAGTGTTTTTGTTTACACAAAAATCAATTCTGATTAACCATCTGTGATCAGCAATTAATAATGATGAATGTAATATCAACAATATGGATAATGGTAATGATGACAGTAACAATTGTTATTATTGTTGTTACTTTTTCTATAGATGTTTGGATGACCCCCACAGTTATTATAGTTATTATGTGGTGTTTTGGTTTTATGCGTTCTTTTGACAGATATGTTTTATCTGGTTTCACATTGAGCTTCAAGGTTTGTCCAGTGTGATTTTGCACGTGTTTTTGTGTGTTACTTTGTATGTAATATTTTAAATGCAATTTGTAATGAAAAAGAAAGAGACCCCAGACAGAATAGCTCCTGCAATAGGTCAGGAGCTAATGGGGCTCTGAATGAAGTGAACAAATGAACAAATTAACTGCAAGATTTAGGCCTCTGGCCTAATCATCTCCCGCCAGGGTGGGTGGGGTGGGACATCAGGAGGCAGCACCCCTCAGGAGGCCAGTTACAGGTGTGGCCCCGTTGCCACAGGGTCCCCTGGGGGAGGGGATGGGGCAAGCCATGCCCTGCCTGTCACAGTCGTGTCCGGGGGGCTTCTCCTTTATGGGCAGAGAGGTAATTAAGCCCCTGATGTAAATCAGGTACACTGCCTCACCTCTCTATCACACACTCACTGCTCACAGTTCAATCGTTTTGATGGCACAACTTGTTCACAATGCCAGAATTTTCATAACACTGTTGGTATCAGGGTCTGGAGCAAATTCAAACATGTACAAGCCAGAGATCAGCGGCAGCCAGACGCGCCAGTGTTCACTCAGACCGAATGAGCTGTTATCTGGGTCGTACCCCTTCTTTTTGTTTGTTTGCTGTCATTCTCTGGTATGTTTCATCTTTTCCTCCACCAGCATTACACTCCACAAAATCACCTTGTTTTGTGCTTGTGGAGGCTCGGTACTCCATACAGTCATCTCATTTGGAATCCTGCAAATATTGTCAGCCCATAAACCAGACCATTCTCTTTCTAACTGGCACTTGGAGGATCATTTAAATGGCATTTAAATGGTGAAAGTATAAATGAACTTGCACGTGTTTTGTATCAGGTCCTGTGAAAATTTGTATTTTACCCAGAGCAAACTTATGTGTGCACAGGGAGAACATGCAAACTCCAGTAACACATCAGAAAGGAGTTTGTAAATTACTTTATAGCTTCTCTTCATTGTATCTGATGACAGATACACTTATTGCAGAATGCAGCGAGTGCTTTTTTGTGTAAATTGAAGAACTGAGCTGCAAAGCCATCTGGTTTAGTGTTTTAGAAGGAAGTAGAATACACACACACACACACACACACACACACTTATATATATATATATATATATATATATATATATATATATATGAATGCCACACAATAAATCATACAAAGAACAAATACAAATCTACCCTTATGTGGAAATAATTGATTAAAGGCAGCACCAAGTAACCCCGTTAATTCATCTTCACACCTCATCTGACTGCAGTAATTATATTTGGCCAAGTAGCACGTTGGGTTAAATGAATGGAAAAGTCTACACTGAGAAATATGGTGGGATGAATGTGTGAATCATTTCCAGAACTTTCATTCAAGTAAATAAAGAGGGAGGGTCAGTGTCTTTGTTTCAGAGAGGATCATCATGAGGACAACACACTTCCACAATTTATTTTCATCTCTTCATACAAATGTAGTACTAAAGCCTAACAAATATCATTCTCCAACATGAGAAAAAACATATACCACAGTGATTCATAACGCCGTTATAATGAAATGCTTCTCCCATGGAGAGCAAGTACATCCATCTCAATGCAGGTCAGGATTTATTGTGATGTTTCATTATTACATCTGTAGTGGTTTCAGAGTGTAATTACCACCTGCCACTGTCTCTACCATCCACGACTCATTCCTTTGTTTCCTTTGTGCCTCTTTGTATTGTTTGGTTTGAATACCAGTGGTTGAGTGACAGTTCTGTTTGTATTTGTATTTTAAGAGTTGGATCACTGAAGTACAGGCAGCTTGTTGTGTTGCGGTGAGCTCAGCTGCCTCACAATGATGATAAAGATGGTTTGTGTCTGGGTTGATAGTCAGGAGCCATTATGTGTACAGTCTGCATGCTCTCTGCACATGAATGGCTTTCCCCGAATAGGTCAGCTCCAACTGGCTGAACTCTGCGATCTGGAGATGGATCAAGTGGTGGATGGATCCCAGGCTACTAGAATATTCTCAGCTGTTACTGTTTTTCTTTTGTAAACACACTTGCTTGTATCAACTCAGCGGCCTGTCCTCAATGTGTTTGACACCTCTGTTAAATTTGGTTCTGCCACATCTTTACATGAGGCAATAGATGGCATACGATATTTAAGTATGTTCAGTATACCAATACAGTATGCCAATATGTATTTTGTTTCTGATGGGGGCTTAAACAATTGCACCATTCATTTTTTTCTTGTAAATTATAGCCTCAAACAAATCTCAGAATGCTGAGGAAGTGACATATAAGATTGGAAAGTAAATTATTTCTCTGGAATTCACTTTTATGAGACTCAGGAACCTGATTCTCCAAAGGGAGAACATGCAGATGCAATATAAAAAGGTTCCTTAACCTTTCTTGTGAGTGCTAACCATTATACTACCTATCTCTGCATGGCTGCACTGGCTGGTTACCCACACATTTTATTTTTCATTTATTTCAATTGAAAGGGAATCTACAGAGTAGAATGTTAACATGTGGCTATCAATTCTGAGCAAATGTAGAGCTGGCTCTAACACACTGACTTCCAAATGTGGTGATTCACCAACAAAACCAATTTCATCACAGAATCAATCAGCAGAGAAATTCCTTAAATCACAGTGGATGGATTCATCAGCGTCTGGTTCAGCGAGGATACACAGAAAAAAAAAAGGAAGAAAAATAAGTTGGATTCGTTTAGAAAGTCTGATTAAATCTGCTCCTTTAAAAACATTCTTCTGTTTGAATGCCAAGAGAATCAAATTAAAAAAATGTGTGTATGTGCTTCCAGGTTGATTGTGTACAGGGCTATTCAGCCCTTCCCATATCGAGCCTGGTGGATCATTATGTGCAGTGGTGAGATAGAGAACTCTATTATGCAACTCGGAGCGCAGCTCATCCATCACTCAATGCACTAGAATATTTATACAAGAAGCATTTAATTTAGTAATGAAAAGTCTTTCAGCTGCAGATTAAACAGTACTCCATCTTTAAAAGGGAATTTGGCATTCTTGTTTCATTTATTCAACAGGATTTGACCCAGACTCTCAGCATTTCTTAGAGTTTAACATCGGCAAATATTGACACAGTGGATGTCTGAAAATCTAGGAGGGGTGGGGGGCCGGGGGGGCTCTGCCTTCCTCCACTTTGTGCTTTTCCTGAAACTCAATTGTTTCTCTAGGTTTACGCTGGTGGAGTCATTTGTTGTGCAGAGTTAAAGTAACGCACAATAAACTTCATGCACCTGTTTTAAATGCACACCTTGCCTCCACCTACTGCTACCCAGTGAATGTGCTCCTCCACAGTCATTAACAGCATTTTACCTCCTTGGAAAATGGATCCTCCTCCTCCTCATCATCATCATCCGCCGGCTCTATCACCTCCTCAGTCTTGGTGCCATTAAGCACGGTGGCAAAGAGCAGAGCGCGCTACACGTCGACTCGTGTGTCATTTGTCTTAAACTCATTTACTCTAACCAGTCTCAGACCACCCCCCCCCCTCCCCCCTCCTCACCCACACATCATAATATCATAAAGTCCTAATTAATATTGCTGCTTAATTAAACACTCATATTTAAGGAATGTATGAGGAGCTGGAGGAGGATGGAAGGAGCTCTCATCCGTACTATTAATTGTCTTGGTCATTAGCTTGTTTCTATCTGTCATTACATCTGGCTGTGATGAACGTGGGCTAATGTGGAGCCCCTCCTGGTTTACAGAAGGAATAAAATGGGCCATAAAGTGGTATAATGTGCATGGTGCGGAGCATGTCTGAATGAATCCAGCCAACCCAGAGGTTGAATGGGTTGATGCTATCAGCCATCCCAGCATTTCAGAGTTAATGTTGTCACGGCTCACTTATTCATAAAATATTGACGTCTTTCTGCAACCTGTTAATCACAGATCATCAGACTTTGACTTTTAAATGACCAAATCTCGACACTCTCAAGGTCTGGGTCACTGTAAAGTACTCTTCCACACAGTTACAGGACTGTTGTTAAGAATCCAGTGTCCATTTGTCACAGATGCACAATAACAGAACAATACAGCCACCCCACCCTCCACCCCCACCCCCACTCCCATTAGAAATGTGTACTTAATTTTAGTTTTTCTTTCTTTCTGTATTAGTTTATTTCCAGAAGACGGTGCACATTAATGGACACTCAGTAGTCACTTTGTGTAAATGCACAAGATTTAGCCATGGGCTACTTCCCATCCATACATAGTCCTCGTCCATTTAAGATGCCAAAAATGATTTAAAGACAAACAGACATGGATATAGAGTACATACACTATTTAAAATCACCCCTGCAAAACAAACTTCTCAGTCAAAGGCATTTCATCAGGTCTTATAAATGATCACAAGATTGATTAGCCTTTAAACATAGTTTGGAAGACTTCTCTAATAGTAATTGGAAGACTATTCCAGCTTGTTAACCTATTCACTGAAATACTGATGAGTTACTGCAATGCCTCAGCAGACACATTACTAAGCTTGTTACCAGTTGTTCCTGAAAATCAGTACCTGATGACAGTTATACTCGTTAGTTACTCCGATCCAACTGAGGCAAATACTTACTTGCTTTCTTTGCCAGAATACTTAAGTTAGTTTATTAATTGCTGGAAATTAGTATACATTCGAATTACTCGTTCCCCTTTTACATATTAGTAGACTTTCTTTGCACATAATTCTATTGGTAGTTATTAGTTCCACCCCTCTTAGTGCCCAAGGCCACATTTTATGAAGAAATGCAGTGTACTTATATTTTGTTACAAGCAGGTAACATGGCTGTTAGCTGTAGAACTACAATGTGAAAGAAGTGCATCATCGAGCACAACTTTCTGCATTAATAACACACATCTGACCAACCAGCTTTTTCAGTAGGAGAAGATGAATGATTGAATGATTAAAGGATGTTTCTTTAACTAAATATCATAACAGAACAGAAAATCACAGTGAAACACTGAATGCTTTTTTTTAGGTATTTTCGAAATAAGAATCAGTACTTCAGGTGAAACAATGATGTAACAATGGTAATGTTAATATTAACTGGTTGTTCTCAGTCTCTCTTCTTTTATCCCCAAACTTCTCCGTAAAAGTGGCATAATCCGACTGTGTCGTGTTTGGTGCAATAGAAATAAAATTAAATTGAAAACAAGAAATATTTTATTCCAAACTGTTATCATTCTGTACTTTGGTCATTCTTATTCTTTCTTTGCTTCCATATAATACAGTACTTCCACTTTTCATGTTAATACTTTGCACCAGTTCGTATCAGATAACATCAGAATGTCCAGGTTAAAAGTGGCCTCTCTACTCAAAGCAGCGGCTAAGAGGATGTGACAAATTGTACAATCTGGTCTGGAAAGCTAAAATGGTACACTATGCAGTGATGTGGAAGACTTAGCTCATCTTTCTTCATTAGGCTTCAACTCTAATCATGAGTTTTTCTTACATGACATAATCAATAAAATGCTGACTTTCATTAACCTATGTACCAGGATGGAAGTGAAAATGAATTGGGTCTTCTGCACCGACTTCACAAAAATCAGAAAAAAAAAGAAAAAAGCACAATGAAATTTCCAAAGTGTTTGGGTTGTTTCTGGATTTAATGGGTTTTAGCAGGCTCATCCTTCAGCAGAAATATCTATTGTTTTGCTTGGATGCATTTCTTTAGCTGGCTCACATTTGTGTTTTTTTTTTATCATAATTTGTTTTTGACCCTCTTTATAACTTGCAATTATTTTTTTAATTATTTTTGAATTCTTATTATTTCTATTTTTTCCCACAGCTTTGATATGTAGTAGATTATCTCCATTCATTTTTTTTCTTCTGCAGATTGATAACTTTCTCCACCAATATGTCCAATGTCAATTTTGATATTGTGCTTGTGGTGGCCCAGGAGTCCATCCAGCCACTCCAAAGTGAACACAAATAACAAAAAAAGCAAAGTTCTCACTTGAATGCTTGTGCCTGTTTGCCACTTATGGTTGCAATCTGAGTTGGTCATCCACAAAATGCTCTCAAACTAGAAGGAACAAACTAGTGGCGCGACCATGTGATTTACAGTAGTTCTTTAGGACACCTCAGTAAATCTCTGCCAGTCTATGTGTTGCAGAGACAATACAAATATAACGTTTGATTGGAGACATTTTTGAAGATATCATCACAGATTTCTCCTCCATTATTCCTGCTCTTTCTTTGTAAGTATTCTTTTCTCCAAGTCGGATGTTTTATCATGCCATCAGCATTGCTACAAAAGGAAGGACATCGTAAGGTCAGCACTTTGAGCTTCACTTATTGTTTTATCATAATCCATAACTCTGCATAATGTGTCCCAGTGACCTTAAAATAAGGAGCTTATGAAATCAACAGTGGCATAAATATTGATAATGTCTCATTCAGAGGCTGCTTCTTTTCGGCATTACATTGTAATTACAGCCAGCAATCAGTATTGATATCCTGGTGCGGTGGAGCAGGCTGGGCAGTAGTAATGCAATTTGATGCCAAGCGGAAGAGAGCGGGAATCAAATCAGAAGCCTGAGAGCAGGATGCCTGGAGCTAACCAGGGAGAGCCAGAGAGGACACCTGAGCTCTCAGACATGATGATTTACCACGTAAACATGTCCCACTTTTGTTGTGCATCTGTTGTTGTGTTGATGCACAAGGTTGAAAATACAGATTTTAGAAATATGATCAAAAATGTAGCAGCGGTAGGTTGTTTTATAATCCCAGGGCTGGTTGTTCACCTATCTAATCCAGTGCATGTCTCAATCTGAAAACGGAGCACTCCCAGTGCAGCTGTCAACCTTAGTGTGTGACTATGTGAATGAATGGATGAACATGATCAGTAGTGTGACGCTGCACTTTATGGCAGATGAAGTGGTGAAAACATCCTGTACAAGTATACTTTACATGCAGGGAGCAGTGGGCTGCCACAGTGCTGATGGGTGTCACTGTTCTTAGACATGTCTGCTTCTTTAAGCTCTAGATTACTGCCAACTTGTATGTGAAACCATATCTTCAGAAGTGTTTATGGCCTGAACACCATCTGGCAAAAACCTTCTGAGTTGAAAGAAGGAAATATAGAAGGACCAGGGAGGATCGCATCTCTTACTCCAACATATCGGCCAATCATGTCACCAGTGAGCAGGTGGAACTGTTGGGGCTGAGCGGGTGGGCCTGGTTTCACTTTACCTGGAAACATGTTAGATTCAAATTCTGACCAATCAGAATTTGGGAATTCAGAAAAAGAAAAGACACAATTCCTCCAACCTTCAGTTTGTTTGTTTTGTGGGCAAAATCGTTGTGAGTCAGCGTTGTTTGAAATCAAGTCAAACATCCAGCCTCAGGTAGATACAAAGAATGGAAGGATATTGTTGATTTGGTTCATGTTCGTACCTACATAGCAATGTAACTCACATCTCATATGTTTTCATCTATCAACTGGAATGGTACAATTAAGATTTCACAGATCTGCAGATATGATTCCACAGAGGGATTTTACACATTGAAGATTGACATTGCAGTTTAGTGATTTATTATAACCCATTCCAATGAATGAATGAATGAATGAGATGATGCCACTCAAGGTGCAGTTCATGCAGCTTTCCATTGTATTGTGTGTTTCTCACATCAGGGTGTGTACATTCAGGATTAATCAGGCTGTGTCATATTGTTGTATTTCTCATCTGCAGCACACTTGATGCCATTTTTTCATCTGTACAGTACATAGTATTACATAATACCATACATATAATATAATTCATAGTTGTGTACTTTTGTTGAGGGAGACATTAATAAGCTGTGAAGAAACAGTCTGTCTTCTTGTCAAATGTTTTTATTTAAATTATCAAATCATTGTGAATATATTTTTTTAATTAATTTCAATAGAATAGCAGTTTAACTAAATTACATACACATTAATGATCACAATGGAGCTCTACAGAAAACCTAATCATGAGCCACTAATGATCTTTTGCATTGAGACAGGGAGACACCACAAGCTGTCATATTGTTTAATTCTTCTCTTCATGACATCAAAGGTAAAAACTTTGAAATCAAAGTCTCACTTGCTGGATTCTAAGGGGATGGTGGGTCCTAGCCCACTCGGCCCAGGGGCCCTTCTCCATCCGGTCTTGGGTTGGCAGCCTAGGTCCCTCCCTGCTCTTGCCACTTCCTCTCCACGTTTTCAGAAAAGCATGGCAGCTGTGGCCTCCCCAAAAAATGTACGGACCGCGTGGGTTGGGACCGCGTGGTGTAACAGACAACACCTGTCAGAAGCCGAGCTGCTGCATTTTTGAAATGTTGAAGGCCATATAGGAACTAGATAAGAGGATAAAGGAGACAGAAGAAGATACATGTATGAATAAGTTTTTCCAGGTCTGGGCAAGAGAGCATTTCAAATCAGTTGAATTTGTAGGAAAAAGTACTGGATAACTTTTTGATGTGAGGAGCAAAACTGAGGTCAGGGTCAAATAAAACACCAAGATTTCTTGCAAAAGGCTTTACGTTGGTAGATAATGAACCAAGGTTGTTTTCGGAAAGGCTATTGTGTAGGTTTGGGGGGTTGAAGAGAATTATTTTAGATTTGGGTTCATTTCATTGAAGAAGAGATCGAGACATTCAACATCAAGACGTCAGGACAGTTAAAAACAGCCGCTAGGCCTCCTGGGTCAGTGGAAAGTACGTAGATCCGTGTGTCATCTGCAAAAAAATGAAAGGATACATTATGCTTTTGAATTAAAAGCCCGAGCAGGAGTAAATAGCATGTCTTTACCATAGATTTAGATGCATTTTCAAAACTGTAGGTGTGAATCATCAAAACACACTTTGAGAAATATCAGAAAATGTTGAGCCATATCTGTGAAATGGGCCCTAATCACAATCTGCTACAATTTATGATATACAGTGGGATCGCAGACAGCCCAGTGGATGATTCCACGACACAAGGTCATGAGACTGGCATCTTCACAGTGAATACACTTGGAGTTGAGGTTCTGCAAAAGACGCGGTGAGAGTAAAAAATGTATTTCCCCTCCAAATATTTCATAGCTCAGTGTTGTGCAGCAAGATCTCCCATGTGTTGTGTCTATCATTTGACATACACACTCATGTCTTTTATTTCTTTTTTCTTTTCATTACTATTCCTCAACGAACTCCAAAATATGTGTCAGAGTTTTTCTGAAAGTTAACGATCTCCCACACACTGTTTGTGGTTTGTAATGATTCATCTTGTTGTTGGAGTGAAGGAAGGTTGATGGTTGGTATTTCCACAGTCCACATTCTGACACTTCAGGTGAGGCAAATACTGTTTCATTACTAATGTGGCAGTGTAGCTAATGTTTAACTATTTACACAAGACTGCTACTAGCATAGTTTTTAAAGGGATTGCTCTGATGATATGAAATACCAAGCAGTTTTATTTGGTTGTATCATGAAAAAATATCATCAGTTTCAAAATATTATCTTCATTCTGCTTTTTCAGTTAACCAATTGACTTACAATCTCTCTGTGAATCAATTTGTGATCTTCATGCATTTTCCGTTGGATAATTTGATTGGATGCAACATTGTTTTGTATGGTGGTTCCTAGTGAAACCCAGTTAGAGAGACAAAAAAAAGTCTATAAATAGAGAAAAAAAAAAGTTCACCATAAGTAGCAGGAAAAACTCACGTTGTTTATCTGTCTTCTAAATGAGGTGTACAAAGACAGAAGCACAGTGAAACACTTTTCATGCTCAACAATGACATTAAAATGACTTTCATGTATGTGAGTGAGGTTTTTTGGTTGTTGGTCTATGGATTTACAGTGGCTTGCAAAAGTATTCATACCACTTTTCCACATTTTGTCACATTACACACCACAAACATAAATATATTTAATTGGAATTGTAGGTGAAAGGCCAACACAAAGTGTCACACAATTGTGAAGTACAAAGAAAATTATACATGACTTTAAATTTTTTTCACAAATAAAACACTGAAAAGTGCAGCGTGCAAAAGTATCCAGCCACCTTTTCTCTGAGTGCAACCAATTAGAAGTTGCCTGATGACTGCTGAATGATTGAATGTGGACCTAATGACTAAATAGAGCCCACCTGTGTGTAATCTAATCTCAGTACAAATACAGCTGTTCTGTGACGCCTCAGAGGTTTGTTAAGAGAATATTGGGGAGCAAACAGGACCATGAAGTGCAAGGAACACGCCAGACAGGTCAGAGATAACGTTGTGGAGAAGTTTAAAGCAGGGTTAGACTATAAAAAGATTTCCCAAGCTTTGAACATCTCATGGAGCACTGTTCAATCCATTATCCAGAAATGGAAAGAGTATGGCACAACTGCAAACCTACCAAGACACGGCCGTCCACCTAAACTTACAGGCCGAACAATTAGAGCACTGACAAGAGATGCAGCCCAGAGGCCCATGGTGACTCTGGATGCACTGCAGAGATCCACAGCTCAGGTGGGGGAATCTGTCCACAGGACAACTATTGGGCGTGCACTCCACAAATCTGGCCTTTATGGAAGAGTGGCAAGAAGAAAGCCATTGTTAAAAGAAAGCCATAAGAAGTCCTGTTTGCAGTTTGCCAGAAACCATGTGGGGACACAGCAAGCGTGTGGAAGAAGGTGCTCTGGTCAGATGAGACCAAAATTGAACTTTTTGGCCTAAATGCAAAACGTTATGTGTGGCGGAAACCTAACACTGCACATCACCCTGAACACACCATCCCCACTGTCAAACATGGTGGTGGTAGCATTATGCTCTGGGGTGCTTCTCTTCAGCAGGGACAGGGAAGTTGGTCAGAGTTGATGGGAAGATGGATGGAGCCAAATACAGGGAAATCTTGGAAGAAAACCTGTTGGGGTCTGCAAAAGACTCGAGACTGGGGCGGAGGTTCACCTTCCAGCAGGACAACGATCCTAAACATAAAGCCAGGGCTACAATGGAATGGTTTAAAACAAAACATATTCATGTGTTAGAATGGCCCAGTCAAAGTCCCGACCCAAATCCCATCGAGAATCTGTGGCCAGATCTGAAAACCGCCGTTCACAAACGCTCTCCATCTAATTTGACTGAGCTTGAGCTGTTTTGCAAAGAAGAATGGGCCAAAATCTCAGTCTCTAGATGTGCAAAGCTGGTAGAGACATACCCCAAAAGACTTGCAGCTGTAATTGCAGCAAAAGGCGGTTCCACAAAGTATTGACTCAGGGGGGCTGAATACTCTTTGTACTTCACAATTGTGTGACACTTTGTGTTAGTCTTTCACATAAAATTCCAATAAAATATATTTATGTTTGTGGCGTGTAATGTGACAAAATGTGGAAAAGTTCAAGGGGTATGAATACTTTTGCAAGCCACTGTAGGTGGGATGAACACACACACACACACAGACACACACACACACACACACGCACACTCCACACACACACACGCACACAATGATGAAAGCAGAGTCGAAAAAACACATGAAATCCATTCAATGCATCCAAGTAAAGTATAGCTGCAAACTCTCATTCATTCTATAAAGTCTCACATCAAGCAGAATTGGTGAGAACACCATCAAGATAGAGTTACATGGAGGTTTTTACTGTAACAGTGGCAATCAGGCAGGTGGATCTATATACTGTATGTAGTACAAAAACAAAAATAGAGAATACAAAGAGTACTTGTGTAGAATGCTCACGTTAAAAAAAAAAGGTTTTAAACTGCTTTATAAAACTAGTAACAGATGGTAGGTACCTTGCAAAACTAATTAGGCACACATTTCACATTTTTTGTGCATAGAAGCTTCTTCACCAGTATAATTAACAGAATATTGACTACAGCAGTACAAGCTGATCTTAGGGTGCCATTTGGAAAATATTCCATCAGAAATTGAACGATAAGAAAATTCTGCTCTTCCATGAAGTGATGGAAAAACAAATACAAAGAACAAGGTGCTCAGTGGTGTAAAAACATTGCTTTGGGGTGGGGAGACTGGGACTTTCTATATGTGGAGTTTGCATGTTGTGCATTCCTCACCTACCAAAGTCCAGACTGAAGACTTGAACAGTTGACCGGCGTCTGTGATTGTCTCTTTGTGAGAGACTTGTTCTGCTTTTACTCCTTGAACATGGTGACTCTGAAACTGACAGGCAGCCAATGAAGTGATGCTGAAACATGTTTCACTGTATCTCCTCCCTTTTATGTATGAGAACTCCACACACAGAATTTAACGAGTCTGTCAATACTAGTTTTGGGTAGAAATCAGTTACAATGGTCAAGATGTGCTGGGAAAAAGAGCATGAATCAGTTCCTCCACCTCTCTGGTTCAACGCAGGACTGACTCCCTACATGTAACATTTAAATGATACTTTATCTTGTGATTACGAAGCAAATCCTCTCAACTTCTCCAGAAAAACAATAAACTTCTTATGCATTCACAATTTATTCCAAAAATGGAATTGGAGCTGTCACATGGCCACAAAATGGGTCGGATATGGATCACTCATTAGAAAAAAAATCAGAATTGGGTTGGATTTCTCTGCAGTGTGAACAAGGCCTAAGTCATCTGATTCATATTCAGTTTGCTAAACTGTGACATACACAAAATGTCTTACACAAACTGATGACAATAATAGCTAATTCTGTTGTGAATAAACTGACATCATAAATTGACATCGACAAATAACACAAGTCTGTTTGTTTTCTATTTGGTCCTGGATGCAGGATTATTTAGCCTGACACAAATCTGCCTGCTGCAAGGATGGACACACACACACACACACACACACAGCTACAGTTCAGGTTATCCAGGTTATCCATTCCTCGGCTATTATCTCTTTCCATCGACCTGCCAATAACAGGCTGGTCTTTGTTCTGGTTCTTCACCAGTGCTGTCGACCTGTTTCATTTTAACTGTCAATTGATTGTACCTCCGTCGGCTGACATCACCATCTCAATCCTCAGACTCCTCCAGCATGTTTGTGTTCAATGTTTCACTCTTTATCTATCAAACTCTCTCAACTCTAGTGCTTGTTTATGCTTCCCTCACTCAGCCTGTCACTCTCACTTTATTTGCTCTGTTGAACTTTTTCCCTCCTTTCACTCTTGTTTGTGCACATGGAAAAGCAAAAGCAGAGTTTTTATTGTTGGGTGAGCAGGTGAGTGTGCCGTGAATGGCCCACTGCTGCTAAACCATTAACATCAATAAGTCTGACTGTGAGAATTTCTCTACACACCACCGTGCTTCAGTGCAGCAAGTTATAAGCTCTTCAATTAAGAAATACAGGCTTTTCAGTGCTGTCTTGTTTTCCATAAGAGCCCAAACAAACTGAGAAACCCAGGGAACATATGTGACTTTGACACAATTCTTATTCCATTGCTTCAGCATCAAAAAAACTGACATGCAATGAAAGCACTTCCTCGGGAGTTTTTGAGCTTTTTTATCAGGCAAGTACATGCTAACCAGGACTTTTGGAAGAAAAAGCAGGATAGATGGCATCGGTGTTGGAGTTATAAACATTGGAACTGACATAATGTATGAACCAATTGCCATTAGGATGGGATCAGAATGGTGTACACCCGGTTGGTCCTCTTCGCACATGAAGTCTGCGGCTCCCCATGTGTTCTGTTCATTGGGAAACAAGTCCAAATGGCTCTTTGAATGTTGAAAGTTGCCAACCCCTCTTCTAGACCCCATCTCATTAGCAACACTGTTTGTTCACTCAGTTTGAGTTCCACATGGTTCTCAATAACTAGATGCACCGTGTAACTTGTGGTATGACTATGGCTCTGCTTTGTAGTCCTTGGGGTTTCTGGCAAGGTGTCTTGGTTGGTTGGGGTGCCTGGTGCTCTGCAGGCTGTGAGAGGGTTGTGGTGTTTGTCCTGGGAGCTGTAGTTCTGCCTGGGTGTGGTAGTGTAGGGTTGTACTTTGGGTCTGTCTAGGCTTGGTGGTGGACTTCGAGAGGTGAGAGTGGGGATATGGGACTTAAGGCCCTTCCTGGTTTAGATGCCTTTGCCTGTTTTGGGAGGGTTGCCTGTTGCATTGCCTGGGGCAGTGGCCCCCCCTCCCCATCCAAGTCCCTGTACGGTGGGGTGGCTCCTGTTATCGCATTTTGGTCATTTCAGGAATTCCGTCTGGGAAAGGCAGGAGGTGTAACCTTTGTTTTCTTTTGTGTTTATTGGGGGGGGGGGGGGGGGGGGGTTGTTTGTAAACTCTTCTTTCTCTATGTACCTAAGTGAATTCCACTTACCATTTATCTTTCCCCATACCCTCCCTATCTTACTTCAGCACACCTCATAAAAGGTGAGGTGGTGCATGAGCTGTGCAACGGGACTACAGTACATCACTGTAGCCAGTAAAATATAATATGGCTCCAACAGTGTAACTAGACATTGGATGAATATTCCAAGGTAAAGACAATTTACTGTAAGTAATGCAGTGTGGTATTGTGGAGACAGAGAATAGTTGCAAGCCACATACAGTTATGTCAAGGTAAAGAACCATAATAGTGAAGAATGCCATCGTATTATTTGCAAATGAAATGTGAAGCTTGGTAAAAGTAATGCTGGGACTATTGTGGCATTGTTAAATAATCATTTACATAAAAAATGATGCCTTTCAAAATCAAAAGCAAGTAAGCACAGAAAGTGCAGGAGGACACTATTGAATTTCCTCGGATCATTGTGCATTCATGTTATACTTCAACATGATAGATTTCTCAATTCTACACGTGCAATAATGTTCATTAGATGTGACAATGTTAATGCAATATACTGTGGAAAAAAAGCTACACTTACATTAACAGCTAACAGATGAAAGGGTGTTGCTTGGCCATTGAAAGGAAGGTTTCACTTTTAAATCTGTGGGATGGATAAGAGCACAAGGGTTTGCAAATATGAAGAATTAATTTACACATCACCAAGAAATCCAAGCCTATGTATCAGCTCAATGCTAACGTGTAGCCACCAGTTCATGCTAAACATGTAGCCACTAGCTCATGCTAAACTTGTAGCCAAAAGCTATTTCTAAACATGTAGCCATGAGCACAGATACCTGAGCTAATGTTAAGTTTATTGAAAAATGTTGCTTTTGTTAATCAAATAATGAGGTGCAATTATTTGTGATGAGGCACTAAAGACCGAAAATATCTTATTTTCCAATTAAGCCCATATACTACTTTTAAAAGTAAATTTACAAGCTAGTGACTTAAGTGATTTTCACCTTGTGAAGGAACACAAATTCGTGGCCAGGTAAGTAAATATGTATACAACAGTAGCAGAGTATCATAAAGATGCATGTCAAAAGGAAAAACTACATCTCAAATGACAAAAAAGTACATTATATAAAATAACCCAATAACTACAAATAAAAGCAAATGAACAGAAGATTAGTTTTAAATTATTCAGATATTTTGAGATTATATACAAATCATCTAAAATACCCCAAAGATGTGTCGATACCATCTTGGCAAAGCATTTTTCTAAATAAAGACTACACACAAAGATGGACATGGTGATGACTTGATTGAATTAAGCAAATTAAATTAATCTCAAATGTTCCACTGGCCAGGTTTATTCCTTCACAGCTATGCATTCTGTGTTTTTGTTGTTTACTCTCTGTGGGATTGGTGTGACATTGAAAAACTATCTAGAACATCACTAATAGGTTTTCTTAGAGCAGAGCGGCAGCTGATGGGATGGCGACAGTGACAAAGATGAGTGAGTTTTAGTTGTCCCAGACTGTGCTGACAGAGAGGAAAACAGCCATTCTGAGTCTCTGTGGGTGTTGCCCAGACTTCTGAGAGTCACTCTTTGATCAAATACTGTCAAAAAAAGATCAATCTGTTCAGTTACAGTAATTCGGTCCCATTATACATCTGCTTCTAAGTTTATCTCAGCTCCTGTCTTCAAAATTCTTTCCTCTCCACTTCCCCAAAATAGCGGTCTAATGTGAACCTCTCTGACAGCAATGACAGCAGCATTGTTCATTCTCTCACCAAGATCAGATCGAAAGAGAGTGTGTCTCTGCAGACTGGCAGTGATGAGCTTGAGATGAACTGTTACCATCATGAATAGTGCTTCCACTCATCCTCCTTTCACATCAACCGGCCGCTATGACTCTGTCCATTAGCACTCCTCTACCACAGAGGTCCCACAGGTGGGCACTGAAGAGCTGCGTGTTAACTGGGGTGCTGTCAAATATTGAATAGAAATTACAATTTGGGGGGACTTTTACATTCACACTTAATAAAAGTGGCAAACTCAGTAGAGTAAATTGATATCTGTCTCAGAGTATTGATGAAATCATAGTTGGGAAATTAAGTACTGGTACTGGTACTGCAAACATTTGCTCACAAAAAAGTTAGGATGTTATCTTCATCTATGTGTTGTGTCAAGGACAGCTGACCTGTCCAGGTGTACCTCACCTGATTTCTTTAACTGTAAGAAAACGTTTCAGTAAAACTTTTGTTATCAGTGTGTGTGTGTGTGCGTGCGTGCGTGCATGTGTGTGTGTGTGCGTGTGTGTGTGTGTGTGTGTGTGTGTGTGTGTGTGTGTGTGTGTGTGCACGTGGCCCACTGTGCACTGCTCATTTGACCAGAGTGCATGAGAGAGAGAGCATGCATATGCTGCTTGGATTTAGCAAGAAGCTGTACATAAAAGTAAGTGGCCAATAAATACAACAAGTGTTCATCTCAGATAATGAGTTCCATGTCCTGCTTTCCTCCCGCTGAGAGGCGAGGGAGTTAACCCCGAAGCAGAGGACAGCTTCATCCCCGCAGTAGAATTTTGTCTCTCCAGCGTCTTCCGACCACGATCTGGAGACCGGAGCAGGAAGGGTTAAAACCTTGTGTCATATACTGAGAACTAACATTTAACAAAGGTGCTTTCAATAAAACTGTGTTAGGAACTGAAAACTAACATTTAACAAAATTGCTTTCAATAAGCCTTTGTCAGAAACTGCAGGGTTTCCTCTACACATTCATGTAGGAGTGGCGGGCCGCCCATGGTGTGGAGGGAGTGCGCTCGTTGGAACAGAGCTCAGAGCAGCTGTGCTCCTCACTAGCCGCCCGCGCTTTGCTGTGAAGTGCCGTAAACTGCACGCTGCCATAAAGTGGTATCGGTGGCAGTTTTATGAGCACAAGTACGAGTACTCATGCCTGGTGCATCCCTTGTTTTAACTGTTGAAGTAATAACAACAGTCACAGAAAACAAATGATAAATTCTGATTAGAATTAACATCGTGCCTCATCCTCATCACATATTCACATAAGGTTTGAAATCCATTAAGTTATGCTGTGCCTTGTGCACATACATAGAACCTTTTCTCATCCATCCATGTGAAGCAGGACCACAGTGATCACCCTATTATCACTGTTAAAGCTCTCACTTGAAATTACTTTAAAATGACAAAAAAATGACCCTATGGCCATATCAAGTTAAAACCAGCGACAAAAACTGAGGTCCCAAAGTTTAAAGAACATGACTGTAGGATTTGTTGTAGGGAGTTCTTTCGATAAAACCATGGCCTGAGTGGAAGTGGCTCAGGTGGTTGAGCAGTCATCCACTTGTCCAAATGTCCATGGACTCTTCATATCCCTTTGTTGACATCAAGTGATGTTACAAGCACCACTTCAGGTAGCTTGTGAAGGCTACTCGACACCTTGCCCTGATGGCTTTCTCCCTGTCAGTGACTGGATGAAGATAAACACGCAGTGCTGAAGGTGAAATGAGACCTCCATTCCTGCAACCACTTCTCTTACTGAGGAATATTTCAGTCCAGTTGCACCTGCATCGATCAATGTGTGAGAATCAGTGAATAAGCTGCTAGATGGATGAAATCTTGCTGATTAATGTTGGACATGGTAACGTGCTTACCTCCTGTGGTGATTCCAACATTTTAAGGTTGTTCTTAAGTTTCTAATGTGCTGCTCAAACATCCCTTGTTTCTTGATTAAAATCTGTATTAGTAGAGCAATGCATGTTTTTTTTTCAATGCTAAAAAGTAAAACACGTTTTTTTAAAACCAAAGTCTGCCCGATAGTAATCATTTTGAGTCTTTAGGCAAAAGGCCAGTAGATACATTTACCTTTCTTTGATGCCCTAATGGCAAACACAGAGTGTCACACATATCCAAACCTGCAGCAAGTTAAAAGTCACCAAAAAATACTTGTTTGGACTGTGAAAGGAAGAATGAGTAGCAGGTTCCAACTAGGACCTTTCTAGCTATGAGCTGCTTTGAAGTAACAAAGTTAAGCACTTTACTATCATGCCCGTTATCAAGGATGACTAATCATCTGTTAATCACAAGCTCAATTAACATTCATATTACACCATTTAATACCTGTTTTTTTTCCTCAAAACAATAACGACTAAACAAACAGTGGAACAGCACTGAATGAGAGTTCACTCTTTCATTTGATTTTGGAACTAAGTACTTGGATTGTTTAGTCCTCACAAGCCTTCGATTATTGAAAGGTCAGGTTTGTAACCTATAGTGCAACCAGCCAGCAGGGGATGATCAAGGTGAGTCTTTTCAGCTCAACTTGTTGAAAGCTGTCATGTCGTCTGTCTTTACAGGCAGCACATTGTCTAGACAAAGCTTAAGGGGTCTGTCACCTCGTCCCTCCTTACTTTATTAACTCTGCTCAGATTGAGTGTTCACTGCAGGACACAACAACTTTCAAGACACTCAGGAGAAGTCCAACGCTATCGGCCTTCTGGTTCTTTGTATTGGTTTATCTGCCCATCAGCTTGTAGCTACATGTCACCGTTATAGGCCTTCTGGTAATTTAGGTTCAAACACTCAGTCGAATGAGGTGAATTGAAGCAGCTCACACTGAGACTACAGGGATTTATATTGTCCTCATGTGAATCTAATTTGCAGTGATGTAGCTTACTGACAAAAAAGAGCCAACTACCTGTTTACTAATTCCCAGCCTGTAAGCCAAGATAACTGTGGTCTACACCAAACACACAGACACAAGACAGATATCCAGTGAGACAGCTCACTCTCTGAAAGAAAGAAAGATATTTTCAAATACTTAAAACTTAACATTTATTATTTATTGTGCAGTACAGTCGACTTTAGGATATGCTCACAGGATAGAAAAAGCATAATCAACATGTTTGTTTCTCTCCGTCTGTGTGCGTGTGTGCATGCGTGTGCAGGCTTTGGGAGTCTGTGGGCTGGTCCAGCAGGCCTGAGCCTCTGTGATGCTCGTCAACCTGTCACACTGGATGAGTCCTGATGCGACAGCGGCTGCTTTGGCCTCAAATACCCCTGAGAAGAAGGGAAGGGAGATAGATAGAGGAAAGGAAAGAAAGGAGGTTGATATACAGAAAGCAAGAAAAAAGTGTTTGTGTGTGTGCGTGCGTGCGTGCGTGCGTGCGTGCGTGTGTGGGTGGGTGTGTGTGTGTGTGTGTGTGTGTGTGTGTGTGTGTGTGTGTGTGTGTGTGTGTGTGTGTGTGTGTGTGTGTGTGTGTGTGTGTGTGTGTGTGTGTGTGTGAAGGGAAAAGAGAGAGAGGTGTGTCAGCAAAGGGCTTCAATTTCCCCAGAGACGAACTGACACAGAGACAGATGGATGGAAACACAGAGAGTTTGGGGTTTGGAAAGCAGAAAAGTGCCAATTCCTCCTCCTAAACTGGACAGCTTCCAACAGACCCTGCAGCTCATAACACCACCAGGAAATATCAGCTGCAGCTAAAAAGCAAACAATATAAGAACAAAGAAAAGAGGAAATTGCCAGAATTTTTCAGAGGCAGCTGCAGTTCCTCAGTGCAATGCTGCTAGCTGATGGAGATGTCTCACTAACTCGTGTGAGACTATTATTGTGGTCAAACAAAATATAGTTACTGTTGGCCGACTCAGGACCTGCTTTCGAGGTCGATAGGTCAAGTAAAGGCTTGGTGCCCCCCCCCCCAGCATAACTAGAAGATGTTAGAGGACAAGGATGTTGACTTGCTCTCTATAATGCAACATACATAGAACAACTGTTCTCATTCCTTCATAAAGCGACTCTGTCCAACCAGTTTTACTAACCGATGGATATATTATTGTGTTTATTGTACAACTAATGTCTTGCCAGAAGAACAAGCATGCAGTTGCACTGTTCCTGTCTTTCATTGGTGCCTGATAAAGATTTGTCACTATTCGTAACAGCTGATGTTGAGTTGTATGTGTTCCTTGATGTAAGCTCTGATCTGAGCTGCAGATAATCATTGATATCTGAGGCTGCTAACTCTAGTGACCTCCTCCTCCTGCAGCAAAGGGAACTCTGCCTTTTTTCCCTTTGGGTGCTCCTCTTGAGAGCCAGTTTCATCACAGTGTTTGATGGTTTTCTTACTTTGAAGAAACTTGCAGCTCGTGGGATTCTCAGGACTGACCTTGATGCCTTTCAATTAATGATGAACTGTCATATCTCAGTATTTCAGCACCTCTTGTCCTAATTGTTATGCTTATGGTTGATATGACCAGTATGACCAAGCTAGTCTTCAAGGCACACAATGACTCCTCTGATCTAAAACTGCCATCAAGAACCATTTATTTGTTTTAGTTTTATCATATACTGTATATGCAGAGTGTTAGTTGTTTGATGTCATCGGCTTTGTAGAGAACAGTACAAAGACTATCTGTCAAACCTTTGACTGCTGCCCCACTCATTTACTTAACATAAAATTGAATGTTTTAGCTTGGGTTATACTTTGCATTTAATTTATTTCCTATTGGAATGGAAAGGCTGAAAGATTTCTTTTCAATTCAAGGACATTGGTGTCTGAATGTATGGTTATGACTTAGTATTCAGTGGAACGCTGCTTTCAGCAGTGGCCTTTTCTGTTCAGAATGATTTAAATGATGCAGTGATACATAGTGTTGCATGGGTTACTGTTGAATGAGTATCTTAGAAACACTTTGCATTGCATGACCACACTTCTGTATCTATATTCTGGATAGAGTGGACAATTTAAGAATGTGACACATGAGACACACCAACATGCCTGTATGAAGCAAAACACAAACACAGATCAATTCTGTTCAAACCAACCCAATGGACAGCCAACAGAAGAAAGGAAACAGTCCCACCAAGATCAAGGTGCACTATATTGTAGTATTCTGAGGCTGTAGCCTCAAAATAAAGAGACACCACCAAAGACAGGACAAACCAGGCAGGCCTTGTGGTTGGCATGGATGTAAAGGATATTTTACTTCAAATTGGGACAATTGTATACATTAGCAATGTCTGTAATAAGAATAGCGGTTATGAATGCTAGTTTTCTTATTTCACATGAGCCTTCAAACACCATGAGGATGAATTTGTTATAAGACCAAACAGGCGGCAGAAATATGCCTTGACAAGCATCAAACTCAGATGGTTGTGGAGAGAATTCCACATATTTCTGCAGATTTAGATGGTCATTAAAAAAACAAAAAGTTTTTTTGTTGTGTTTTTTTTGTCACAATTTTCTTTGCAGTATTTTGTATTGAGATTCATAATTAAAAATGGCATTGTTGAAATGTGACCTATTTTATAGGTTTTTCTTTAAACCTAATTTTAATATATTTATATACATTTATAATTTCTAAATTATAATGCTGTGGCTTTACTGGATAGATCATCATTAGATCAAATTGAACATGTTGCTCCTTGGGGTCAATGCTGAGGGTTTAGCATTACCTGCTCGGGGCATTATTGCTTTTTCGACTTTGTTGGCACGATGCCTAATCCTTTTGGAGTGTGAAGATGCTGCCCCGCCCACAGTGTCACATCAGATTAAAGATGGGCTATTCAGTCTTAAACTGGAGAAAATCCGATTCAGTTTGGGAGGTTCAGAAAAGAAATTTTACCAGATGTGGAAGCCTTTCCCAAACTTTTTTATCAACCGTTTACTAGGGTGCAAGAATGATTGTGTTATACACTTTATCTCGGTTGACAAAAGGTCTATTATCTCTGTATTTATAACTTTATTTTATTCCTGTAATTGTTTTGTTTTTTGTAACTATGTTCAGGCGAAACTTTAATAAATATATTAAACACGGAAAAAATAAAGCAATTATCTGCAATTTATTATTAAATTTAGTATTCATTCGTCGTTATATCTTTGATTTCAGCACACATTTCACACTCTGCGGTCATACCTTGTACTAACAGGGATGTTCACACAGATCAATTGCTCACCCTGTAGTACAGGTTCTACTCCCATTTTCAAATTCCACGATATTGGATACTATGGTTCTAATCAGAAATAGGAGAGAGGCTTGAGAAATGCCTGATGCAGCACAAATATATTCAACTACTTTGAATTAAATGATTAACTAAAATCAATGCACTGTAGATATTTACTAATTACAGTACAATTAGTGAATCCAAAAGTACACGGTGTCTCATTACTGTGCAATAGACAGAAGTGAAATCACAAGAAAAAAAACCCTAACACTTGTGTACGGATGAATAGATCCAATGAGAGAGTGCTGAAAGACTTCTCTGACTGTTGCTGTTTATTACCCACCTGAGTGGTCACTGTGATGTTCATGATTATTTGTTTCCTGTTCAAACAACCACAGCTGTCATGAGTTTCTCAGAGTTGTTTCCAGCACAGACATTTACAGCCCTTGCTGTGTAACAGGGATATCACACAGCAGTGCTGCAGGTGTTCTCAGGTTGTCTTCACAGCCAACGGTGTGCAGTCGGTATACACCAAAATGTAAATCTGATATGTTGTCATTAGTTAGATTTATTCTTTCCCAAAAGCAACATGAATGAGACTTTAACATCCGATCAACACAATGAAAACTGCTGATCCTACGTACGTTTGAAATCAAAGGTTTTGGTTGGTCGTTGGCTGGTTAGTTCATTCGTTGATTCATTCATTGATTTGACCAATTTCAACAATACTTTATAGGCAACTTCAGTATGAATGTGAACGCAAACCCTCACCAACAGCACACCCTGTCCAAATGTTACCCTGTCCCAGCCATATACTAGGCTTTTTACCAAGTCTTGTTTTTTACACCGCACGTGTTTACCTAAATGAAAACTATGGTCAGTATTATGTTTACATAATAACCACTACTTGTTAAAGCTTATTCATTTTCATAGCACACCTTTCAATGCCAGAAGCCAACTATTAATATGTCGTTTTGGAGAGCCTTCACTGAACTTCCCTTTCCTGCTGCTGCTGCGTTTCTTTCTTCAGTCAGGATGTAATATTAGGAAAGGACAAAAATCACAGAGAATCCTACTGTTTAGACATCCAATATCCCAGTTTATATATATACAGAGTATAACTCCACAGCCTACAGCCTCTAATACTGACAGACAGACTATATTTAACCAGAGAAGGAAAATTACCACCACTTGTGCCAAGCGTACTACAAGTGGCGGCTGGTGATACATGTCTTTGGTAGGGCCCTTAATTATTATTCAATTTCAGCCAATGCTAACTTAATTTAAATACAGTGCATTTGTAAACCACATTACAACAATTTTGCCTTTTTTTACATTGCCAGGGGCCTCAGTAATGAAAGTTATTGTACTTTTAAACAGCTATAGTGAATAGAGAGCACTTATTAATAAACTTTTTTATTAACATACTTGTAAACAAATGCAAGCAGAAGCTTCGTTAGCCCCTTTTAGAAAATAGATGCGTGTTGGGGCTGGTTTACTTGAAATGACAGGTCATCTGAGTTTCGGAAAAAAAGGTATATTTGCAAACAACACATTAATTCATCTTTCAAAGCATCATAGAATGATTTGAAAGAAACCTTTAAAAAAGTACTGAATAAACTGCTTTTATTAAGCTCTTATGTTCACATTTATTCATGGCTGATCTTAATAACTGATATAAATGACTATCTATTTATAAATATTAACAAACCTGGACACATTTGTCAACTTCTCAACACATTTCTGTTTGTATGCATTTAAAAATAACTATGATTGAGAAAGTTGAACCTGACCTGCAGGTTTTCAGCCAAATTTCTCCTTTCAAAGGAGTAAATTAGAAGAGATGTGACAGAGTTAATAATCAGAGACTCAATGTATGTTATTGTTAAGCCAGTCGCCGAGCAGGTCTGACAATGGGAGATTTGAAAAGTCGCCCAAAGTCTTGGACATCAAATAACACTGATTGGTTTAATTTCATATCAGTCACTCTGGAGTTAATCAGTAATTGGTGAGATTGCTACTCATTCCCACCTCCTTGGAGTGGCTTTTGGCAGTGCTCCTTGACACACACACACACACACACACACACACACACACACACACACACACACACACACACACACACACACTGTATATAGGTAGCTAGAATCTGTGATTTATTTGTTTTCATTGTAAATAAATATATTTTTTGGAATCATACTTGCTGTTTTATTCATGTGCACAGAGGTGAATAAAATCTCAACCTCTTATGTGTCAAGACCTCCAAAATCCTTCAAGCTTTACTGTTAATTTTGCTAATTGTGGTTCATTTAACTGTTAATACAAATTCCTAATTAACTGTTTAATATATCTTATAAGACTGATAACTGCTATTAGCTATCATTTCCTGTTAAACAGGTGGAGCGCCGAGGTATCTGATACAGATTACATTTTCAATAACATAATTAATTACTATCTTTGATCATTATTTAACATTATCGATACATAAATGGTACCTTCTCTGTCTGTATCTCTCTCTCTCTCTCTACTTTTTTTTTCAGTCATCAGTAAAATGCATTCAGCCTGAAATTGTAAACCAGAGTATTGAATCAAGCATCCCAAAATGCATTTTGGCGTGCTTGATTCAAGACCTGAGTAAATACAGCCTAACGTTTGCGTGTGTTGCTTAGGCACAGGATGGCCTAGAAAACCTGCTCATTGAAATTGTGAATACTAATGATTGAAAGAGGAATTCTTGAGTGTTGTTTTTGTTGTGCATGTATGGTGATGCATTTCCTGATATGCAAAAATATTATTCGAAGATCTAAGCTTCAAACTCACACCAGAGGAACACATTGGGTGGCAACAATGAAGAATGCAAGTTTGAAGCAAACAGCCAAATAAGGTGTGACCAGCAATGTACATATTATAAAACCCTTCTCACAACAAAACACACTTGAAAAGTGACATATGGAAGCTATATTAGGAGCAAATTAGTGCTTGTATACACTGCAGAGTTGGTGTCAGTGTGTTCCCAGCACACTACATGACTGCAACAAATTAACTGTGACTTTATCTCACATCCACAAACAACAGAACAAAACAGAAAACAGTTGGAGGTTCACGGGATGTGGTGCAGATAATGCTGACTGTATTATGCTGAACACTCATGCTATCAACGCACAGTGCAGAGCTACAGGGAGAACCACCATTACATAATCCACAAATGTACAATAGAAATGTCTACGGCGAGTTGCATGTCATTTTGTGTCCCGATTTCCACATAAGCCATTTGAACACATGTAAAACAATTTCACAAATACAAACATTGCAACAAAATATTACTTTCCTCAGTATACTACATCTCATCTGCACTCACACTTGCAACAATCACAAGTTGTCAACATAAATAATACCTTGGCTCTTTGTGCTATTGGCCGCTGGTACTGCATATCTATCAGATTAATAAAAATGCCAAAAGCCATTAAACTGAATTTGCTTCGTCAATATGAAGACTTCATTAAGGATTAAAACTTCAGTTCATTTGTAGTCATACAGGCTTGGAGCTCAAACATCCTCCACCTTGTCCTTGTGTTGAAGAAACAACTGCCTTGTTGAACAATTTGAAGGCAGTGCAAAAACTCAAGATTCATGTATTTGTTTTATGAATAATATTAACATGTGTTGCTGATGGCTCTCAGTGGGTGTCACAACCTAAAAGAATTGAAGTGGTAAATAGATTTCACTTATATACTGCTTGACCACACACACACACATTATCAAACAGAGACCCAAGACTCAATAACAACACAACAAAGGAGGGCCCAACATGTTGGCAATGCCCAATGCCAACTATACAATGTTGTATTTAATATAACAAGGCAGCATCTCCTCTTGAAGGTCGTTAACTAAAGTTTCTAATACAAATGTACTACACAGATGGCAAACCGGAAACAAATTAAAACACCCAATTAACTCAAAACAAAAAAGCTCACAATAACACACACACACACACACACACACACACACACACACACACACACACACACACACACACACACACACACACACACAGAGGCGGAGGCAAGGCCATTCAGCCAGTGGTCTGTAACACCCCCCCCCCCCTAAAGCATAGAAACTCTGACGTATAATACATTTTCTCATACATTTTCAGAGTTTCTAACTTATCTCTTTTTTTCTTCTTTTCAACTCCTTGACAGGACATCAGCCAGTATGTTGTGAACAACCATCTCATGCTTGATTACAATAGGGTAGCTTTGAGCGAGTAGTACGAGATGATGCTGCCTGTTCAACAAATGTTTGAAAACACACTTCATTGCCAGTCTTTCAGCCTCTATCTTCAAACTATGGGTGCCATCTGGTGGAGTCAGGGAATATAGAAAGTGGTTCATGAAGCTTCATGAAGCTTCATTTGGCCATCATTCACTGTCTTGCTCAAGGACACTTCAACATGTGGACAGATAGGGAATAAAACCAGCAACTATGGTGAGAATAAGGTGTTATTATATGAAAAAAAAGTTATTAAATATTGACAACACTACCTGGGGAATTGCAACCCAAGGTTTTTCACTTTACATAAGGTCACCCAGGTACAAGAGTCCACAGGGCCAAGTTCTAATTAAAATCCATTTTATTAACAAAATGTACTCAAAAGAAAATATAACTCAATAGGGTCACAAACCAGTTGAACACAAACACAGTAAAATAAGCTGGGCAAGAAAAAGGGAGTGATATCAGGGCGGGAGCATGTGGCAGAGCAACCAAAAGGAGACCTCAATGGAATCACTGGTGACACTGCAACTCTTACCCACACAAAATCAAAGTAGGGTGAGGGGTGAAGACTAAACCACCACCAGGGAGGAAATTGCTGCATTCAACCAACAGCAAGTGGCAGCAAAAACAAAACAAAAATAAATAAACAGGTTAATAATAAAACAAGCTCAAAAGCTGAGAAAAACTGGACTCAAGAAACAAATATTGATGTTACAGAAGGAACGCACCGAATCAGAAACAGTTTAACAAACTAATCAATTCAACAAATAAAGTTACAAAAAGGAGATAAATAAACCAAATGAATACAGTGAAGGGACAAAAACAATATTTACCAATTAAGCTTGAAGCGACAGAATTAAAGGAAAGCAATACATGTGCACTTAAACTATTGGGCCTGAGTCACGAGGCACAGAGCAATGATGCAGTCCCCAACACAGCCTGTCACACATTCCAGTGTGTGGAACAGAGTGATCCAGGCAGAAATCCCTTGACGGGCCGAGGTGCAGTTCTCTCCAAGCAGAAAACACAAGAACACACAGAATAAAAACAAAAGAGAGTGAAAACAAAAAGAACCGGAAATATACCATCAACTAAAACCGTGCAGCTCAGGGAGTGCACCTATTTGGAAAAGCGTCAAAACAGGAGGTTAAATACTTAAAAAATATTTTAACATTTTAATGTTTCGTTCGCAAGATGTTTTACATGATTAGTTACATTCACTCACACCGACAGTAATGGCTGCCATGCAAGTTGCTGGTCGGCAGCATTGGGTCAGTGGTTTGAAACCATGTGTGGCCTCTCAGCAGGAGTCCTGCTTCGGCTCGGGAATCAGTCTTGTTCCGTGTTGAGTTTGTAGATTCTCTCTATTTTTTCATTTTCGATTTTTCTTTTTCTTGTACCTCAGTGTGCTGGGAGGTGATGAGCCTCACCCCATTTTATGTACCGCGAATCACACACACACACGCACGCACGCACGCACACACACACACACACACACACACACACACACACACACACACACACACAGTTTCTCCTCTCTTTCATGGGCATGAGGTGATCAGACTCTGACGAGCCTCAGGTTTGCCTCGTCACCTCTCTCCCACTCGGAGTCCCTCCACAGTTATAACAGGTTTTAGGTTTATTGGTGATGTTGAACTGTCTGCAGGTGTGACTGCATGTCTGTTTCTCTGTGTTTGAAATGGAAGGGTAAATAAAGGGACAGTCCAGTGGTGGGTGGTCTGAAACCCACAGCTTTGCAGATGAATGCTGGACTTTCACCCATTGAAGTTGAAGCTCTAAAGAGAAAAAAAACAAAACAAAAAAAACCAATCAAAAAGCACATCAAACAGTAAAACTGCAGGCTGGCTAAAATGGCCAAGATAGCCAAAATGGCTTAAAACAATAAAAGTGCCAAATACTTAAACAGCTACAATAACTACAACTATAACAGTAAGAAATTGGAAATCATTCCAGTGCTGTCAAACCATTACATTTTTAATCAGATTAATCACAGGTTTGCTGTGGATTAATCTCAATTATTAATATTAAATATATATTTTTTTTTATTCTATATTAATGGCTTTTCATTTGACATGAGCAAACAGGCTGAAGAAAGAAGGACATATATCTGCACTTAACATGCTTATTAAACACCTTTAACATATCAAGTGTCCAAAAAAAGCTTCAAAACAAATGTTTATCAACATTAATGTTCATGTTCCTAGTTTTTCAGCACTACCAACACAAACTAACTTGACATTGTCCAAGAGGAGAGCTGAGCGCTTCTTATTTACAAAGTAAAGTAAAACTCCAACAGTTTCCATATTGAGTCAGTTCTCTGTGACTACCGGATGAACAGCCCTTTTGCACATGCGCTGCTGTAAGTCAATCAAGTTGCCAGAGAGTTTTCAAGGATTTTGTCTGTGTTGTCGATGGGTTCATAGCATTTGAATTTTTTTAATCAGATTAATCATGATGGCATCAAACACATTAACATTAACATTGACAGCCCTACTAAATATGGAATTAGAATGTCAACAGTTCTTATTGAAGCAAATTGTCTGAATGCAACATATACTACAGTTTTGTAAATCTTTTGTAAATTTGATTTCTTTTGTCCTGAGAAAACAAGTAATCCAAACATAAGAGTAGAAAATCTTCCATTTTCTACCCTACCAACTGCTTGCTACAGCCTCGTATTGACTCTGCAGACATGTGGCAGGTAGAAGTAACCCCGGGAAGAAGAGGAATTCATGCATTTCCTGAGATCAACATGACAAACCAGCTTCTGTTTGAAGGAGAAACTGTCCAGTGGATATCAGGTCTGAACATCTGGCATCATGAGTTTGAAAACATAGACCCACAGTGTAATATATTAGAGAATAGCCTGCTTCCTCTGAGATAATGCCACATAGTGAAAGGCACAGGGCACCCGTTTAACCTGCATTTTTTAAACCAAAATATAGATGTTTGAGGGTTTGTGACTGTGTATGTACACCTCAGGTACTTGTGAAGGAAAGAGGGCAAACAAAGCGTGGAGTCGGGTGTATGAGTGCATTACATTTCATCGTACTGTTGTTACCGGGCCACAGGCAAATCCGCTTGGATGCTTTTGACCTACAAGACAAACAAAGAATAATAGACTGTCAGCCAGGCACGGAACGCTGAAGTAAGAAGGAGGATGATTGTCTGTGATGAGATGTGGCGAGCAAGAGGGGAGACAAAGAAAGAGGGAATAAAGAGGCAGAGTGAGAGAGCGGACAAAGACTGAAGGAGTCGGTGAAGCCAAGCCACCCCAGAGTGAGAAACAGCTTGAAAACAAAAAAGATGAGAAGAAAACAGGAGGTGTCTGTTAAGGACCGCTGCCCACTGGGAGTGTACAGTACAAGCGATGCTGCAGGCCACACCGGCCGACAGAGCGGGGCTGCCTTCGGCTCTCCCTGCAGCTCACTCTCATCCTCATCCTCATCCTCACTTTTAATGCCTGTGTGGGGACTTTACAAGCTATGGGGTTGAATTATGATGGCTTCAATCTCACTAAAATGTTAATAAATAACAGGAGGAACAATTGAGAAAAGCAATTGCTTTAATTGATGCAGCAGAGAGGCTGTGAGGTCAGATTGTATATGCAGCAGCATATACAATGCTTCTTACCTTCCTCCTGGCTAATGGACTCCCAGTCTGGAGGGGGACCAAAATGTACACAGCGTGTGTGAAATTTATAGATTGAAGTAGTGTTGTGTTGCACTAAATAAGCCCTCTTTTGGCTTCCCTCTCCACAAGAGTGCCTGAAGAGTAGCTAAGGGGGAAAACATGATTCTTCCAAACAGGGTGAGGCTCTCCTGTTGGGTATTATGCAAACGTATGAAAGGTACCTTCATGGTAACAGACACATATGGTGAAAATGTGATAGGTTTACATTACTTCTTGCTATCTAACAGTATCATTATTGAGTGTCACGCAATCAGTCAAAACCAATCATTTATTTGCAGTTTGCATACATTCTTTTGATTGCTTCTATGATATATCCCACAAACACTTGGTGGCACATTCTGCTCCACCACTGGAATCAATAGGCAAACTGCCTATCAATCTTTTACAGGAAGGCACATCACCAAGCTGTAATTCCCTCGGTTTTAAGCTATTCTCAGTGAAGATGAGGCTGCACAAACCCTTTTGTAACACTTCAGCCCACATGTGTGACAGAAATCTGTGTTTTTCTGAGATAGTTGAAGTGTGGCAAAGTCCCCTGCAGGTAAAGTCCAATGCAGACAATCTTCTGACCACAGCAGGGTTTAATTGTACTGTGATGTTAACGGTCTTCCACTGGATTAATGTCTATGGTCCCAATGAGATTAAAGTCCCAGCAACCTTTTTTGTTTTTTAATCAAAATAATCATGACCATGACTGCACATTTGATTAGCACTGTTGTCTCATAGCGAGAAGTTGTGGGTTTAGGTTCAGGCTTCACCTTTCTTTCCTGTATGTCTGTGTGTCTGTCTGTTGCATACACGCACAATTTAGTTGTGTAGTTGGGGCAGTAGTAACTGAAAAAATGTTTTTGAATGATGATGATGACGATTATTATTATTATTATTATTATTGTTATTATTATTATTATTATTATTATTGTTGTTGTTGCTGCTGTTGTTGTTGTTGTTGTTGTAAAATATTCTATAATAATATATATTATCCTGTCTGTTGCCAAACTGTTTTAAAATTCTAGTAACTATTTTAAGTCTGTTTATTACAATAGTTGCACACAGACACTGACACCAAGTGACATTTCAAGGTAAGACATGTTACACCGGAGACTGAGGTCAGGAAGTGGCATCAGGGCAGGAAGTTCAGATGACTGGGTGCTTCACATCTATCCTGAACACTGAGAATATACAATTTAGAGCAGCTAAAATAATGCAGTGCAAATCCACATTCCCACCTATGTGTGATGTAAAATATACAATTTGTGAGTTAATTCATGTTCACACATTTTTAGATTGTTACAGGCAAAATGTCTTTTTTGTTGCCTGATTAGCTTCAGACTGTTTAAATCCTCGGCTTTACCATTGACATCAACAAATACTTCATATGTATAAATTATGATATGAATGAATAATAAATAATTGTTTCTAATGAGAGCTGACATTTCTGAGTGCTAACAGCTAACTGATGTCTTTCATTTTGTTCAAACAGCTTTGAGAGAGGGTTCATGCTTGTGCACTTCAAAAACTTCTATTTCAATGCTACAGGATAATTTCCACAACCTCTGACGAGTGTTCATGTGTCACCCCCATGTCCCCTGCGTCCTTAGTAACAATTGCCAGTTAAAAAGGGAATTAAAAAAAACCTACACTGACAGAGATCAGAGGTCGGTGCGTCTCTCAATGGACCTCATCTAAAAAAGTGAACTGTTCGTCTGATTTTCTGCAAATGTGGTGGAAGTGCAACTGAAAGAAGAGCATGAAAAGACAGCTGCAAAGCAACTGTGAGAAAGACTGGTGAACGAGCCTCCCTGAGATCTTAATACATCGAGTGAACGGACAAATGGTGCAGCAGCTAATAGCGCCTCCTCTGGAGTCCCTGCGGTGGACTGCTGAGGTTTAAAAGGATGATCCACTAATGTTCACACTGTGCTTTGACCTTTTGGAATGAGCACATAGCAACAGGCTCTTTTTTACACCATTTGAACTGATGGCAGTTTCATTTAAAGTTTTTGTTTATTTATTTATTCACGTTTTGTTGTTTTCTCTTTCATACTTAACTTTCATACTGATACTATGGTTTTCGTTGGTTTGTTTCCCAGTCAGTTAGGAGTGAGAATGGATGAAGCAACATGAAAGGAGAACAAGCTGCTGACCGTGCAGATTCTGCGTTGGTGGCACCCCGGCCGGTCACATCCATCACACCCTGATGCTAATGGCTGCTGCAGACCCGCTTCCTACCCGCCATGCCCAAATCATCCCCAAACCTCCAATCCCCCAACCCCCTCTTAGCCAGCATGGCAAAGGAGACTTGACACAGAAATGAGTTGAAACTAATGACTCTAATGAGTCTCGCCGCCCCCCTGCCAACGTCTGCCGTCATTACCGCTGCCCCTGCAAGTGGCTCCAAATGGCTGAACAACTACCAAGAGGGGAGCCTGTCTTCCACACTCACCCTGTTCCCTTTCAAAAACACAGACTGATAAACACAATCATTCCCACAGTTCTTTGAGCAAGACTCTGTTATATAAAAATGTCTTCTACATAAAGGAAATATCTGCTGTCAAAATACTTCAATTTTATTCACATCAGGTTTCTAATGGATGGCACCACACTGCACACTATAAATCAAGACTGTAAAACTAGCACTCAACACTGAATTTTATCTTTGGCTGACATTAAATATACCATACGAGTTTGGAGCCAATAAACATCTTAAATATTATTATAAAGCAAATACTAAAATGTTTATTTATTTATTTACAAAAATAAGCTTCTGAATCATGTATGAAAAATAAGAAGGTGTGCAATTTGTTTTACTCGCTTTTGGATATTTAAGCCTTGTCATCTATTTCTGCTGCTAACTTTGAAATGTTTCTGGTTTTTGGGTTGTTTTTTTTGTAACTTTGGTTATTTCAAGTTTTTGTTTTTATTCCAATTTTGACGTCTTTGCTTGTTGAGCAAAGTTGTGTTTGAACCGTGCAATTGTATTTTTTTTGTAGATTTAGCTGTTTCAGCTTTTCAACATTTATTTTGTTTGTTCCTTTCTCTCTATCAAACATACAGGTACATCTGCATACTTAGCAGTTAAAGCTAATTAGTCTATCCAATATAAATGTACTGTTAATTTTTCTCTGAAGCTGTTCCTGATTTGGATTCTTCCACTATTAACGGACTGAGAGGTGATGCTGGAAACTCACTTGTCATCTGCAAAGAATGGTGATATGCAGGTAAGACCAAAGGTTTATTTTAAAGTAGAAACAATACCATTCACCATTCGGCCAGCTTCACTCAAAGCTGTCAGCTCCTCTAGTTAAAACTGGACCATCATCGCGGGTCGCGCAAAAACTCTCTTTTATTACTGAAATAGCTCAGAGAAATGTATTTATAAAAACACTGGAGGCAAGAAATAAACTGTGTAGTTGAAAAGTGAACACATCACTTCACAGATGTGTGGCTGCTGTGAGGGGGCGTGGCCTGTGAGTTTGACAGCATCTCCTCGGGGTATGAACAGTCCTGCATAAAAAGCGTTGTTTTCGGCAGCTGGCTGACGTCACTGCCGAATTTTCTCCTTGTTGTTGTAGGTTCAAAAAGGGAGTATGGGGGGGCCTTTACCCAAGAACACACGGCTTTTGCCTTCTTGCAACCTATCTCGAGTTTCTCTCATTGTCCTCCTTGTTAGTTGGGATCAGATCCAACACCCTGCAACTCATAAAGTAGTATAGAAGATGGTTGGGATGAGAAGACCTCCTGCTCTACCAAATGAGCCACAAAACCCCTGTTTTGACCAGTCTGTATTTTGTCTATGTTTTACTTTGCATTTATTTTTGAAGATATCCTGAATTATGTCCACAGATATCTTTTATTACCACTGTTTAGCACCTAAAACCTTTACGAACTGGTTTGAAGGAAATGGTAATCACCAATGCAGGTAGATGAATGAAACATGGTTCTCTCTTTGAAGGATGATGCAATAAGTACCTTCATTCTGATATTCTTAGGGAGCAATAGTACAGTAAGGGCCTGGTTGGTGACAGAGTCTATCAGGTGTAGGTTCCTAGTTTGAAGTGTTGAGAGACACGAATTGCTGGCGAAGCAGGAGGATGTCAAAGACAGAGAGATGAAGCTCAAAACTGTGGCAGTGAAGAGGTTCTCAGGTCAGAAGCAGGCAGGGTCTATAACAGGAGATCTGGTCAAAAGTAAAAATTGGGAAAGACTGGGATGACTGTCGTGGCTCTAACAGGCTTGATGATCCAAAGCTGTTAACGACAGCTGTTAACGACAAAAGGAGAAGGGGTGTTGCAGAGTGACAGAAACAGCACAGCAGCAGGACAATCAGCGCTGGTGATAACTTGTTTTAATTAACTTGTGACATTTTTATAAATAGTTTGGCTGACAATGCCTGAATTTGATGGAAATATCTTTCTATCTAGAGATATCTCCATAAACCTCAGTATAAACTTCTCAACAAAGCTTAGTTGTGACTAGGGCTGCCTATGCAAACTCAAAGTAAACTCGAATGGGTACTCGTTAGAGCCCCTACCTTCGCCAACACCACATTTGTCACCATGGAAGCCAATGGATTACTAGGTTATTGGATTCACCACACCATTTCTTCCATCGTTTGTCATGGATGTTTGCATTGTTCATGTTATCGCTGTTTGACACAGATTTACATTCATTTTACAATTTCTGAGTGACACCCCTGATCTTTGACCCTACACCACTAACCACAGTAATGACGTCACCGCATGTGGCATTTCAGAGGATATGGATTTGAAAACTGAACATTGTGGCCTTGGTTTCACATCAATTGGATTTAAACTGACCGCTTTCTGAAGAAAATTTGTCTTTTAACCTTTTGTAACCTAGACCTTGACTTTTGACCCAATCAATCTCATTTAACTGAACCATTCTTGGATGACGACAAATCATCCCTGAAAATGTTATGCAATTCGGGTCAATAGCTTTTGGTAAAATACATACATACTAACAAATAAATAAATAAATACACGCAGACAAAAACACAAACTTCACTCCAACTTTCATCGGCAAAGGTATAGCTCACAGGCAGCAAATCTGTACTGTACTCCTCCGATGCATACTGCATAACTAAGATGTAAATAGTATCCTTCAGTTATGGATCAAGGCTGGGTCGTTCAAAAACGACAGCTCCTCAACTTTGTGCAAGTTGAGGAGCTGTCACTTTGTATTGTCACGATGAAGGTCATGGCTGAAAATGTGCCAGTACTGTGCTGTGAATAAGTGTGTGTGTGTGTGTGTGTGTGTGTGTGTGTGTGTGTGTGTGTGTGTGTGTGTGTGTGTGTGTGTGTGTGTGTGTGTGTGTGCGTGTGTGTGTGTGTGTGTGTGTGTGTGTGTGTGTGTGTGTGTGTGTGTGTGTGCATTCATGTGTTGTATTTCCCCAAGTTTTTTCTTTCATTTCTGGTGGGATTTCAGAGGTGTTTTTGTTGAGCTCTGTGTGCTGCCGCCATGCTGCCCTTTAGAATTCATGGCCTTTGCTTAATACTGTGTTTGAATAGGAGAAAGAGTCCGAGAATAAGCTCTGGAAGTGAGTCAGTGTTTGTTTCTTATATGAAAGCAGTGTAACAGCACAGTGAATAGTACACTGCTGAATGCTTTTATGAGTATGAGTGTATTTTGCGGTAAATTCCTGTGCGACCCTGTTTTTTCATCTGTGTGTGGATGTGTGTCTGCCGAAGCGCAGGGATAAACAGCCCAGGCCTCTGCTCCCTTCTTTTGGCAGCCTCCTTTCCTATTTGAACATGCCACAGTGATCTTCACTCAAGACCATAATCCCTGCCAAACCCTCCCAGCACCCACAGTGCTGGCACTAAGCCAGGGACCCAAGACACCAATGTCGGGCTCCCGCTGGGTGGACGCCACCAGTCTGCCAAGGTCAAGGCTATTTAGCTCCACTTCCGAGCTCATTGGGTGGAGGTTGGGGATGGGTAATGGTAGTAGTAGTGGGTTTGTTTGGGAGACATGGAGGGGAAGATGATGCACACCTGAGAAAGAGAACTCATAGGAATTCACCCAAAATATAGCAGAAGAACAAATTGTCTGATAATGTAACTTCAAAAGATGATGTGCAGGCCACCAATTTTAGTTTTGGTGTTTTTGTCGAGACCAGGCCAACTCAGTAACTGAACACTGAATGGTGTCCAAAAACCACTCTCATAAACATTTTTCACTGGGAATTTGTATTATTTTTTTTTTATTATAGCTGAGGCCTCTGTGGTACAAGGATTCACATAACACTTTGTGTCTTCATCCAGCATATGGCTGATTGGCATTGGATTTGGGAGGGATACTCATACCAGTTGGCTTGTCAGTCCAGACCACCTTCAAATAAACATGACTAAAGTGGGTTTTGGAGTAAAAGCAAAGGCTCTCATTCAAGCTGAATGAAGGCTTTCTTGTGGAGCTGTGTGTGGAGCTCCAGCAAAACAAAAAATAAATAAATAAACATGAAAGAAAGTCACAGCTGACGTGTAAGTTGTGGGATTACCAAGTGCAAAATAATCCAGAGCGGTTTGTTACAAAGTGTTTTATTCCTATTAACGAACATACAGCACACGTTGTCGCTGGGATGAACTCTCAACTCTGCCCTCTGAACTCCACGTCACCAACGCGCCCACATTCCATTTATCAATACGAGGACCAGCCACATGTAAAGTAGTGGTATAACAACACATAAGGCAGTAAGGTAAAACATGAAATTTGAACCTTCTGAAAAGGTACAACTTTTCAAATGCACAAGAGAAACAATGTTTCCACCATCACCAAGGCCTTGCTTTGCTACTCCATGTCTGAGCTGCCCCCCCACCTTCCCCTTCCATCACTATTCTTCCATCAGCCATTAAATGTACAAAAGTCTTTGCTATCAATCATTTCTCAGTGTGTGTTGAATTTCTGCTCAAAATTAAATACTGATAAACCAGATGGTCCTTCTGCTTGGTAACCTTGAGGAGGCAGTCTGTGATTTCCAAGAAGAACTTCAAATTGTGGTTCAACAGATCACACAATACTTTTCTGCTTTGCAAAGAGAAGAGAAGAGACAAGAAGAGCATATCTGTGTGGTTTCCTCCATGGCTGGCCAACTTTGAACATGTGACTTCAATAATGAACTGAACACAAATACTTCATTACATTTTTCTTGAGTTCATTCTCATCATTCTAATCTCAACTCAAATCAATTGTTTCATAATTATGAACAAAGAAAGAAAGGAAGGGACATTTGACTTTCTATTAATTGGGTTGCATGTTGGGTTAGTGGTCAGCACACTCACCTCACAATGAGAATATCTCTGGTTTCTTGGGCTTTGAGTTTTTCTTTGCATGCTCTGATTTGCTCTTACATTCCAAAGACATTTACATGAAGTGAATTGATTGGTGCCTCCTGGCCTTCAGCTTCTAAAGACCCAAAGTCGAAAACGGAAGTTGCCCATTTAATTAGAGAACAGTTTCTCATTGGAATTGTTAAAGAATTTGAAGGGAAAGTAATTAATTGTGTCCTTAATCTCCTAGCCCTTGTTAGGGTAACTATTATCTGAGAATGAAAAAACAAAAAAACCCAAACATAAATCCTCTAATTTTACTTAAGTCAATGATTCTATTCAATAAGATGCTAATATTTTGAGGACCTGCGACAGACTGATGACTTTTTTAGAGTGTAACCTGCATTTCAAGTCACCTACAACCAGTTCCAGTTCCCACTGACCTAAAGTGGGATGTGAGTGGATTCAAGTGGATTTTAATATTGACAAAATCTTAACTAAATTCAAACTCATACACATAAACAATGGCAATCCCCAGAATAAACTTAGTAAAATATCTAAAATATCGAGTTGTTGTTTCTTTCAGCTCATTTCAGAGGCTCTCTCTTGGATTCAGGTCTGGGCAATAATTAGATCAGTGCTACTGCATTTGCTTTCACTGGTACGTTTGTTACAACTTGTAAGCTCATTGTTCTGCAGTATCAGGTAACTTTCAGTTGGTGAAAGTGTCCTGTTATCCTGCAGGATACACTGACAGACTTAAATAATAAAAAAATAATAATTCCTCCATCATGAACGTAAGCATGCCTGTCTTGAACTATTTTAGGTATTCAATTTGACTTGGTTGAGTCTTTAATGCAGGGGTGTCCAAACTCGGTCCTGGAGGGCCAGTGTCCTGCAGGTTTTAGTTCTCTCCCTGCTTCAGCAGACCTGAATCTAAGGGTGATGTCATCACCAAGATTGTGAAAAAGCCCAATAACGAGCCCTTCATTGCAATCAGGTGTCCTTGAGATGTCTAAAGTGGGAGGGTCCTCATCTCAGCCTTTGTCTTCAACTACAGAGGAGCCACTAGAAGAAGGGCCAAGTTCTGCTGAATCCACCAACAGTCTTCCTCCCAAGGCTGTAAAACAATGCTGGGATTTGGTCCAGGTACACTCGTAGTTATGTTTAATAAGTGAGCTATATGCTACAGTAAGATTTCATGCGTGCATAGCAGCATGGCTTTCACCTTAATTTGCGTTGCTTAATAGTAATGTTATTTTATTGTGTTTAGTTCAAGGCCAAGCGGGACAGCCACAGGAAAGTTGAAGAGGAGAAGGAGTGGAGAGCCCATGAAAACCTGGCTGATAAGAATATGAAAATCACCCGAGGAAGTAGCTAAAGAAAGGAAGGTGAAGACAACACTACTTCACAGGGGAATGCCCAACATTACAAAGACCATTCAGGATGGCTTTTCCCTGATCCAAGATGTGCTGTATCGTTACACAAAGCCATGTGGACATGCAAACATTTATGCAGACACCACACCGACCTATCACCCCCAATACACCGAGCTTGTATGCCCAAATACAAACACATGGCACACTGGAGGTAGAAGCTGGATTTTCATTCAGGTGGGCCCTGCAGGTCTTGGAGTGACAGTGTAGCATCACTGTGTGTAACACATTTGTACTTTACTAAGAGTGTCTGTTGTATATAGTTCAACCATGCACGCATGTGTGTGTGTGGTTGCATGTGTGTGTTCTAATAAAAACAGAATTTTTGGAAGTGGTTAGTCATTTGTTTTTTGAATACATTTCATATAAATGTTTAATATGAAACAAGCAAAAAATCACTATACTGCTACTGCAATTTACTTTCCTGGGAACACAATCTATAAGGATTGGCTTTATGCTTGTGGTATACCAATATGTATGCATTTGGGCATATTGGAAGTGTTATTTTTCTTATGACTCCAGGCCACACACATTTCAAACTGCAAAAAGAATGACCTGCAAATCCCACTATAATTTAGCTGCATTGAAATAATGGAAAACATTTTGTTATTTCTTTTATATCAAACTATCAAAAAGAAATGTTAACTCAGTAAAACAATGACCTTGCTCTTGTGTAGAATTAATGAGGCATGGGAAAAAAGATTTCTGGCTATGGTTACTTTTATTCACAACACATTTTAAAATTACACAGCTGTCAGTCTTGGTAAGGGTCAAGACACTTTGTGAGTAATCTTCTCACTCTCTTTCCTACCCCCTCATTACAATCTGTGACATAATTATTGCATTGTGTTGGAGGCTGCAAGTCATTGTCAACTTGATTTGCACGCACCACATAGTTTTCAGCCACAGTCTGCTTGTTGTCTTCACAAAAGTTATGGAGACAAAAACAGGCTGTACTGATATCGGACAGGTCGTCCAAATGAATGTCCATAGGCCTTCTCAGTGCAGCAAATCTGGCTTTGAGATGACCAAAAGCACACTTAATAATCATCCTCATAATCAACTCAATACAAGGTAGCTTGAAGTAATTCAGACCCAGATGAATAGGGATCGCTTTGCAGGTCTGCTTCACAACAACGGATGCAGCCTGTTACGATATGCCAAAGGTGTTTGCTGCCTTCGTCCCTCATCGCTCAGAGAATGAAGGTTTGATGCAACATTTATTTTTCCCTCTTCACTATAGTTTGCTCTTCGATGTGTCGAAGGTCTTTGCTCAGGGCGATGTGAAATGTTCCTGACATGTTGAGATTCTCCATCTACCCTTTGTCCACAAGAAAGCCATTCAAAAAGCTGTCACACCAGCTCTTGGTTCTGCTTGGCCTGACCCAAAATCTTGTCCTGGTAGCCCATCTGATAGCCCACCACTTTGGATTCATCATGATGAGGCATATGCGGTTGTTCAAAAGCATTTGTTGCTCCTCCTTATATTCGAGGAATCCTATATGTTACCTTAATAAACTGACTAGCATAAATATGTTCTGCAAGACAGCCAGGAGTATGTGGTCTGTCGTTGTTGTTGTTAAGTGATGCCGTGGAAGCTTGCAGGGTTATACGATGAAAGGAGGGGTGATTATGTCATCATTTCTCCACAGGAGACCGTCTTTGCCATCCACACCTCAAAGCCAAGCCGTGGTTTTAGAATTTCTCCACTCTGGGACTCATATAAAAAAAATGTTTTCAAGCTCCGAAAATGACGCCCCATGTAGATGATCGGCTAAAAATGGTGCATTGGAGTGAAATGGCATTCTTGTGTGGCGGCCAATGAATCACTGAAGATTAGCAACTCAGAAACAAAGAAACGGAGACGCACCGACAACAAGATCTCATGAGAAAAGTCCATTATAGCAATGACATCATGTGACGACAATCACACTCAGGCACAGGTGAAACACCTCAGGGTGCGAAACAGCAACCAAACATGAGGAGGGGAAGCCAAGGAGCCTGAAACACAAGTAGAATTTCACATCTGACAAAGAAAACGCACATGAACCATGGCGGATAGCATATTATCAATTGTGCATGTTATATCAGGTTTTGGGGTTATTTGGCCAGATATAAAATTGGCCTCAAAAGTGACCTTGTACACAAACACATTTAGAAGCTTGTTTGATAAATGTCAAGCTTCACATCCAACTCAATGGTGGCACATATCATTTTGTGCTTGTGGGGGTTCAGCTCTTTGTCCACTCAGTGTATGACAAATGCAGGCAATTCTGTTTGTGATATCCATAATATTATTGTTATTGAAAATATATGCAAATCATAAGCCTTGGTGAAAATGCACACTTTATACAGGTTCTGGGTAAATTATTTCCATTGTTTTTGTCTAATACATATAATTGTTTTAATATTTGACTTGGACATTTTTTTTTTGGAAGAAATACAATCTGCAAATTAGATTTAATAGCTATGATCATGGTAAATGTGTTTCCATTAGTGTGTAAATCTATAAATATAAAGAAAACACAAACCAGCTATTGATTCGATCCAAGACGCTCAAATTTCAGTACATGACTGAATACCAAACTGCACAAATAATGTTCAAAGCAAGGAATAATTTGCTACCAAGAAGTATCCAGGATATATTTTCTGAGGAATTGATTTCTCTGCATTTAAGCAATGATATTTCTAGGAGCAGTGTGCTGCCACAGTTCAGAACTCCGAGAGCTGATGGGGGTCAAAAGGTCAGCTGTGGGGCCTACAGTGGTGACCTGCCATCTGTGGGATTTGAACCGGTGACCATGTAACTTAAGCAGGATCCATTATGTTAGACATGGATACACTGGTTAATTTAGTAATGGTTAAAAATGTTTATTCTGATATGTAAATGTGTGTATGTACATAGATGTGTATGAGGTCATGTAAATATGTTTACATTAACGCTGTCAAATTATTAAAATGTTTAATCAGAATAATCTCATTGGTGATTTTGATGAATCACAATTAAATGTCTTTTTCTAATCTATATTGAGTTATTTAATGAATGAGCATTGCAAAGAAACTCAGGAGTGAAGGGAAAACATCTGTACTTAAGGTGTTTATCATACACCTTTAACGTTTCATGTCAAATGTTCTTGTTACTCTTTTTTCAGCAGCTACTAAGACAACATTATCTGAGAAGAGAAATGACCGCTTCTTATTCACAATATTGCTTCAGCTGAGAAAGGTGTCCCATACAGAACACTGGTTGCAGGAGTGGTCAGATATCTGAAAGCCAACAGTGGCAGCTTGTCATGAGCTCCTGAATGAGTCTACCACCACTCCAAGGGATTTGCCACAACTGGATCGACTGACCATTTACACATGCACTGCTGCATGCATGATGGTAACTCAACTCGGACAAACTGCTCAAAATGCAATGTTTCAAGATCTTTGAGTCATTCTGCACAGCAGATAGGTTACCGGTACTTGCTTTAAAATTTCTATTCTGATTAATCATGATAGATTTACAGTTGGATACATCCTTGATGCACTTGGACACATCATCAGTGGTAGTGTCTGGGTTTATTGGGTGTGTCAGGTCTCTTAACTTTTAACCATCCATCCATGACTTGTCCGGCTTGATCCACAGCCATCGAGAGGCTTTCTCAGCTGCCTCTGGAGCTCACCCAATAGCCATCTGCTTGCATGTGCCAGTCATGCCCAGTAGGCTGAAGGCTCTGTATAAGGACTTCCCTGCAAAGCCCCTCCCTCCCACCTCAATGGGCAAGCAGATGGCATGCCACCCCTGTCTGCAGCACTCCTCCACCAGCTTGGTGTACTTCTCTCTCTTGCTTACACGCGCTTCTTCAATTATCTCCTCCGAGGGCGATGTAAGCGCCAACGCGACAGCTTGTTTGATGATTCAGAGACCAGCAATATATCTGGTCGGAGGGTGGTCTCAACAATGGTTTCAGGAACTTTGAGTGGGGTTACCAAGTCCACCATCAGCTGACACAAGGAGGCCTGCTTGAGCTTTTGGTTGTGGCTTTAAATGTTGTCCAGCTCTCACAAATTCAATCTGCCGTCTTGGTGGTGGGTCAGCGACTGTATGTTTCCACGTACGCCAGTTTAAGTGGGACTTTATGATCGCCTCCATTACTGTTCCCATTATCGGTGCTGATTTTCTCTTTGCTCATGATTTGCTGGTTGATGTCGCGAACCGCCGGTTGATTGATGCAGTGTCATTTGCTACCTTTCCGTGTGAGACTGGGGGACCTGGGCCGTTAACCCGCGCTAATTTTTTAGCTTCAGAGAATGTGTTTCAGCGTTTGTTGGGGGAGTATCCGTCTTTGACCAAGCCTGTATTTTCCACCACGCTGACAAAGCACGGCGTCGAGCATTTCATTGCTACCACGGGCCCACCGGTTTTTGCGCGCACACGTCACTTAGACTCAGAGAAGCTAGCTATAGCTAAAGAGGAGTTTGCCCATATGGAGCGTTTGGGCATCGTGAGGCGTTCTAATAGCACGTGGGCCTCGCCGCTTCACATGGTGCCGAAGGCAGATGGCTCATGGCGGCCATGTGGAGATTTTCGCCGCCTTAACAATATCACTGCGCATGATCGCTATCCCATTCCGCATAGTCCAGACTTTTCTGTGCGTTTAGCAGGCGCATCTGTGTTTTCTAAAGTGGACCTGGTGCGCGGTTATCACCAGGTTCCTGTGCGTGCAGATGATGTGCCTAAGACTGCAGTGATTAGCCCGTTCGGGCTTCTTGAGTTCCTGCGCATGCCGTTTGGCCTTAAAGGGGCAGCACAGACTTTTCAGAGGTTGATGGACTCGGTGCTGCGAGACCTCGCTTTCGTGTTGGTTTACCTGGACGACATCTTGGTGGCTAGTTCTTCAGTTGAGGAGCATTTGTCACACCTAAAGCAAGTTTTTCAGCGCCTTGAGGAACACAGCCTTATTGTCAATCCTGCTAGGTGCCAGTTTGGTCTGCCTGTGATTGACTTTTTGGGTCATCGTATTACAGCTCAGGGTGCCATTCCGTTGCCTTCTAAGGTGCAAGTGGTGACAGATTTCCCTCGTCCAGCCTCGGTTAAGGGCCTGCAGGTGTTTTTGGGCATGATTCATTTCTACAACCGTTTTCTTCCGCGTGCCGCCCACCTTCTGCAGCCACTTTATGGGGCTTTGCGTTTGAAGAAAGGCTCCGATCCAGTTGACTGGACACCAGATCGTGTCCAGGCCTTTGAGAATGCCAAGACTGCTCTTGTTGATGCAGCTCTTTTAGCCCATCCAGCACCTTCAGCACCCACCTCTTTAACGACTGACGCATCTGATATAGCGGTGGAGGCTGTGGTGGAACAGCAGGTGGCTGGAGTTTGGCAGCCTCTTGCATTTTTCAGCCGCAAGGTACGAGATAGCGAACGCAAATATAGTGGTTTTGACCGTGAGTTGTTGGCGTTATATCTTGCAACTCGTCTATTCTGTTTCCTTTTGGAGGGCCGTTCATTCACAGCTTATTTGAATCACAAACCGTTGACCTTTGCGATGTCTAAGGTGACGGAGCCGTGGTCTGCTCGCCAGCAGCGCCATTTGTTATCCATTTCCGAATTTACAACCGATATTCGGCATGTGGCTGGTAAGACGAATGGTGTTGCTGATTGTCTGTCTCGTGTGCTTATATATATATATATATATATATGCCAGTTTGGTCTGCCTGTGATTGACTTTTTGGGTCATCGTATTTCAGCTCATATATATATATATATATACCATGTAGACGTCTGTAAATTTCTCTCCGGTAGTGGTGCATCTGGGGGAATTTTTGCCTGTGAGTTCTGCGCCACAACCTCGGTCAGACGTCGGTCCGTTTTCCTCCAGCAGTTTTTCGGCTCTGGGCCCCATTCACCACTGTTTTCCACGGTCGTTTGTTCCGGCGGAGCTCCATTCGGCCCGTTTTGTGTTCGTGCGACATGACGCTCACCGCTCACCCTTACAACCCCCGTATGATGAGGTCATGTGTCCGGCCCAGGTTCCCCATCGTGGTCGCCCTCCTTCAAGAACCCCAGTGTTTTCTCCTCCTCATGGACGCCCTGCTCGCCGAGTTTCGCCTGCGGTTTTGTGTGAGGGACAACGAAGCCGTTATGCCGACCGTTAAAGCCTCCAGTGAGGTACTGACTGGTTTCCCAGATTTGCCTTCTGGGTGTTCGGAGGGGGGGGCTGTGTGGCGGCCGTTAGGACTCAAGCCTCTCACCCAGCAGGATGATGGGAAAAGGGTTGTTGTTTTAGCGCTCCTGCTCCTGGGCTGTTGCCGTACTGTTCAGTTGAGTTTTGGAGGTTGCTAAATAAAGACGTATATATATATACCATGTAGACCTCTGTACATTTCTCTCCGGTAGTGGTCCCGGGTGGAGCACAATTAAGATGTTAGGAAGTGAGAGTTTTTTTGTCGTGTTTTGTAAATGTATTCGATTCAACTCTTTGAACTCTGACTTGTTGCACGAGTTTGCATTTGGTCACGCCATTGATCTGTGATAATATGTTGTCAGCATGATTCTCTTGAATTTCAATATCCACATTGTGTACACAAAACACTTTCCTGGAATAAGCACCCACTCCTCTTTCAGAACAAAAAGACTCTTGCTGTTGGTATTGTGCATTATACATTTTGTTACTTACCAGTATGTCTTTATTCCTGATTCATTTTCACAGGTTTTTACCACTAGACTGGAGGACACTACCTGTGGGCTGCTTTTGCACTGGATTGTTTCACTCATGATGACAGTCCTTGTTGGGATTTTTTGTTAATTATGATTCAGAATCAGGTTATAATTACAAGACAGACAAGTTATAATGACAAAACAGCTAAGCCAGTGCTTCTCAAATGGTGGGGCGCGCCCCCCTGGGGGGGTGTGGTGGGGTGTCAGGGGGGGCGCGAGGCGGGCGCGACTTTCAGTATTAGTGTCTTTATTCATGCTTGAACAATAAAAAAAGGGCCTCCAGCCACTAGGTGGCAGCAGCGCTCAAACTCATCAACAGGCTGCCTGTTCAACCAGTAGAGAAGAAGAAGTACTACACATGAACACTGGTGTACAGAGCTGGCGGAGGAGGAGGAGGAGAAGTTTCTGACAGGAGTGAAAAGAAAAAAGGATGAGGCATCAGAGGAAAAGAAAACAGGTGAGAGTAAACATAAACCTAGTAAGAGCAGGAGATATGACGATGCTACGTCGCCCTTAGGTTTACCGTGAACACGGTCGGAAACGAGGAAACACCCGTTTGTGTTTTATGCCTAAAAACTCTGGCAGCGGAGCATGAGACCAAATAAATGAAGACGGCACCTGGAGACCATACACCTGGAGACCATACACCTGGAGACCATACACCCGTTATGTCAGTAAGCCACTGGAGTTTTTTCATCGTAAACTCCATGAGTATCGCCAACAAGCCGGTCATTTTGTCAGCGCGGCATCAGTAAACAAAGAAGCACTGTTAGCCTCTTACTGAGTTGGCCACCACATCGCAAGGTGCATAAAACCTCACACCATAGCAGATTTATTTTGATAATCAGGCGATTGTATGCAGAATGCTGGTGCCAGCAACTGATACAGTGGTTTATACAGATAAATAAATACATATTATCAAGTTCTCAATGGTAGTACAATTCGGGGGGGGGCCCTGAAAAAAATTCTGTCCTCTAGGGGGGGCGTGACAGAAAATAATTGAGAACCACTGAGCTAAGCAGACACAAAACAGACATAATGAGCTTGTGAAGAGAAAGAACAGTAGCAGAGAAAGCTTTAGGAAGGAAATAACATGAAGTCAATCTGAATTAAATCTTGTACTGGCTTTAATAGCAGGAATACTCTGTATGACTTTGGTCTGTCTTAGACGAAAGATAAACAGTTGCGACAATATTTTGTCAGGTCTCTGAACTGTGGTCATGTGAGCTGCAGCTGACTCTGATGTTCAAAGTCTATGAAAATGATAGGGTGATGCCCTGATTCAAATAAAATAAGTACTTCAAAGTATGTTTATTCAATCCACTTTGATATGGTTTCATGTTCATTGCAAATATTAAGTTCACTCCACAGTACATGATATGCTGTAATGTTATCTTATCTCATTGTCTGTTTTCAAGCATTGTTCACCAATTTACATTAGAATCCTGATTCTTTTGGGGCTGTTGTATTTTTCAATAACTGTAATTTTTTTTTAAAGCCTATCAAAAGTGAATAAAATGGGTTCTACAGCACCCATCTGGGAACCATTCTGGTTCTCCATGACAATTACTGCCAGTCAGTAGGGCGACAGCTGATTTTCTTCCCCTTGGTATTTTTAAATGTTTTATTTCTTATTGAAGTATTATTGATGTGTTTCATTTATGTATAAAGGGCCAATAAAAAGTCATGTAGCAAATGAAAACTCCAATAAAAACTTCAACTAAAATAAATAACTTAACAAAATGAGGCCATTAACATTTCTGAATCACCATTGACAAAAAGGATTTATCAGGGTCAACAAAATACATGCAATTAGAGGATTAGCCTGAATGTAAAATTTCTTGAAAAACTTTCAAAAGTGTTATTCTACATCCATTTCAGCTGAAGGTCACATTTTTGTTATTCCATGATGACACAGACCCTTCATTTTATTCGGTTAGATGAAAATACTACTTCAAAAACATTTAAGCAACTTTTCAATATTGTCCAAATTTACCTCTGCTTCACTGTACTACCTTACCAAATGTTGCTTGGTGATTTGGGAGATATTTTCAAAGAAAATTGTGTCTTTTTTTTCATTATAGGAAAGGTTCTGCTCTAATAGTAGAGCTGAAGCTTGTTATTTGGTATTCTATGCAGGGTCTCGTCACTTAATCCATTTAACTTTAAATGTAACTGTTTCCGTATAATTAAAATGATTATATGTATAGGCTGCCTCCACAGATGATTTACAGGTTTACATTATGGTTTACATGACAACGAATACAAGTGTATCCGCAAAACTTTCTTCACTTTTTGGGGGGTCCATTTACACGGCACAAGTGTGCAGACCCACTGTATCTGCAGAGTTTTTATCCCGGCTCCCAAGGTGGAAACTTTCTTTCATGGTCACTAATCCCTCCTGCAGAGGCTGCCGGAGGTTATGGAGCCTGTTACTGCACATGCACATCTCCTCCTCCTTCCCCTTCTACTCATCCACTTGAAAACAAACATGGCGGAACCCTAAGTGGTAACACTTGCGGCTTATCATCCATATCAGTAGTTTTATAGTTGAGACTCTCCCCTGATAGCATCCGATGCATCATCAGTCCATATACGTAGATGTCAGGCTCTCTCCATCATCTTTTACATAATCCTCTCCAGTGCCCTCCTGTTGTCCGGCATACTAACTACATCATTGTCTGTGTGTCTGCTGCTACAGTGTCAACACACTCCTATTTTTTTTTTACAGATTTGGTGTTGTACCGTGAAATGTTGTCACGTAAACAGGGCCTTAGCTGTGAAAGGCATCATGATTTTAATACCAGTACATTTTTGAGAAATTTTATATGATTCTTACTTGCATTTATTCTTTGATCCTTACATGTGATAAAGTGTCTGTGTGTGTGTGTGTGTGTGTGTGTGTGTGTGTGTGTGCTTGTGTGTGCGTGTGCATGTGCATGTGCGTGTGCGTGTGTTTTCTTCTGAGTAGCATGGTAGAACCCGTAAAAGTGTGGGAGAACAGGGTCGAGGTCTGCTGCCTCTCCGGCCGTGAGCCAAGCTGCTGAGTAGCACTCTGGCACAGCTCAACCTGGTCGCCGCTGCTGTTGGCTGTAACTGTAATGGCAACCTTTGGCTGACCAGATGCTGGTCACAGTGGAAAGAGGACATACCTGCTGAAAGGAGGGAGCCCTGCTGGAATAGAATAATCTGTCCCAGCACCATGAAAGTAGGAGGCACAGAGAGACAGCTATGGTTTCGTCCGAATGTGAATTCCGTCATATTGAAACCCAATTTTTACAATATGTACAAAAACTGTGAAAGGATATTCAAAAAATGATTCCTGCTCATTCTTCACTTTAATTTTGTGTTTTTAAATCTAAAAAAGTTATCAAGCAAGAGGCAGTTTTAAATGATCTTTTAAAGAACAACGGGGGGAAAAAAGTTGAAGTCATGCTCTGGTGTCTCTGTTTAAAGAATATCTCTGGTATACAACACCAATAATTCATCCAGTTTTACTCCCCACAGTTGGGTTTATAATTTCCACCACTACAACAGATTACAACATAAACATATTCTCGTTGGTTGTATTATCATTTATGCTCATTGTTTCGCATAAGGATAAGATGATAATGTGTTTGTTATTGAGACTTCTGTGAAAAAGCTTCTAAGTTTCCTAGCACATCCGTTTCCAGCTGTGGAGCCTCTCTCAGCAGTTGTGGGGCTGATGCTGTAGAAAGTGGACTATTTGTCTCCACGTCATCCTTCCATCCCCGAGTCGTCTTTAGATTTCACCCTTAGCTTTCCAACTCCTCCCAACAAATCAGCTACTGACACTTGAAAGCTGGCTGCTGGTCTGAGCATGTTGATAGCCTCCCTCTCACCTCAGTGATTGTAACTTTCCCTCCAGTCTGCGTCAGACAGTATTGTTATTAGGTCCCCTTTGATAAAATTACTGCAAACCTGTTCTGTTTGTAGCTCTGGGCCAGTCTGCAATCCACACTTTGCTTCATGGCTGTTGTGCTGCAGACACAGATTTTTGCACAACTGACTGACCATGATAACGGAATGTTTTATAAGCTTATCCTCAGCGCGTATGTGTACATTAACTGACAACCACTATTGTTGCATTATCTAATTATAGTGGACAGTACTTCACAAATACAAACACTACATAGACCTGGTTATTGTACATACTCCTGCTGCTCTTAATACTCATGTTCCATTTGTGCATGAACTCTTCCTTACATAATTTTACACACTACATAGTTTTTCAGCAGAGAAAGAATTTCATTGTGTAGGGAATGTGTTTTCACTTGTACACACTTGTACACAATAAACTTCGTATTGAACTTGGAACAAACAATACCAAGGATTTCCTATTTTTATCCATCCAATGGCTAGAGTACACAAGAAATGCTAAAGAATGTAGTAGAAAAAGGACTCATGGTGCCATGTTGCCAGAGGAAAACAAAATAGATATTTGACTCTTGTTTAGCAATAAACTCAGTAACCAGAATAATGTAGAGAAGGGATTTACTGAGCTTCCTCAGTTGAGCCATAGTCTGCTCTGAAAAGCTTTCTTTGGGCCATTCCACAGCACTTCTATTGGATTTAAGAGTGACATTTGACTGGGTCAATCAATAAGGTGAATTGTCTAAACCCTTTGCTAGTAGATATACTATTATATTTCAGCTCCTTGTTCTGCTGGGCCAACCAACTTCTGAACTTCGGCTCGTTGTCACACATCCTGATTCTGCAGCACACCTTGAAAAACTCTGAAATTTCTCCTTTCTCCCTCAAGACGCAAAGAAGCCCGACACCGAGACGCTGTGTTCTGGTTCCTGGGGTTAACATTCCTTTCGTTGGCTTATAACACCGTTTTTTTTCACCACACACAGAATAGTTTCCCCCAAATTAACTTAAATTTCATCAGATCAGTTCACAAACATTTTCCGCACATTAATGTGGAGCCATCATCTGTATCTTGGTAAGTTTACGTTTTGTAGTGTTGTGTTGTGTTTTTCCCATGGTAACCTTTTAAAGATGCTAAGGGTGTAGGACTCCTGAACAGTTATTGGTGATTTGTTTGAATGATTCTTTTTACTTCTGAACGGCTCTTTTTGGCTTTGGAGTGGAGTGGAATAACGATCCACTTCAGGACCATGTTTAAGATGCACCACAGCAGTGCGTTGGTTGAACACAATCACTGTCAGTTGGTCATGAGTGACTCAGAGTGCCAAACGGGAGCTGGGAGACACTGCGCATGTGTGTGTGGTCTAAATGATGGGGCAGAAATGTCAAAGGCTTTCAGGCTTTCTTCTATGTTGTGTTTTCTTTCTTCCACCTGTGATTTCTATTCTAATGAACAGGAAACTGGATTGATGATTGATGCCTGTGGTGAAGCTAAGAGCTAATTGATGCCTGGAGCTAAGCTAACAGCTGATTGATTTTGGTAGCAAAGTTAATAGCTGATTGATGCCCGTGGCTAAGCTAACAGCTGATTGATGCAAACTGAAAGTGGCTTCGGACTCAACAATCACTAGATAGAAAATGGATTAAAACGCTGTGCGTCCAGACAAAAGGGGATCGGCGTTCACTGGTCACCCATCTCCCGGCTCCAGTGCCTTAGGTCTGTGTTTGTATTGAGAGCCAATGAGATTTATTGATTGAAGTAATTATTGGTGTTGAAATCAAGACATGTGTTAATGCAAGAATAACAACTGAACTTCCCAAGTTGAGGTAAAACATGAAATCATAGACTTCAGTGTGTAGTATTTTGATAAATCCATTGTGTCTGTTTAATATCATGATGGACCAGATCACATTTTTTTAATGAAGTCATGCAAAAATGTGGGACATTTCAAAGTTTTCACAGACTTAGAATGTTGCTAATTTAACAAATACAGCAGTGTGTCATCAGCAAATTAAAAGAAAAAAAAAATCTTCTTCAACTTCTGCACTCACAGCCGGTCTGCAGCGATGTGGAGGACTAGTCATCTGTTTGCTTTATTAGCTCAATGTAAGGCAGAAATACTATCAAACACACAGGGCAAGTTGTTCTTCTCACACTTCACAAACAAAGTGCAGAGTGAAGCACTTGACTATGGCACTCTAAGAAAAGGGAAATTAGTTCAGTGGAAGCTCACTTTCTTTGGCTCCATTTTATCTCATGTTCTGCTTTAAGATGAAAGTGCTTGTGGCTGTCTGTGTGAATGACACGCTGTGTTATCTGCCACCAGAGTCTGTATTAATTAGCAAACAACCGCCTAAACATGTTCTGGATCTGAGGGTTAAATCAAAATGCTGACAAAGAGCAGATTAAAGAATTTGGCCCAGAAAGCTTGAAATCACACGGGCGAGTTCAGTAGTGGGTGTTTCTATAAATAATTTCCATCACTTCATCACATGTGAAGAAAAACATCCCCAGGTCCACCAGATGCGTGCAGATTCCTGACCATGTTTTGCGCCTGGTTTGGTTGTTATGGAGCGTGTACGGGGCCAGAGGCCATCTAGATAAAGGCACACCTGAGAGTTTAAAGGATCAGGTGTGACTCATTTCCTGCCATTCACTGGACATCAGACCCCCCAAGTGTTCTTTTCTTGCTATCTTGATTTCACACACACACACACGCACGCACACACACACACACACACACACACACACACACTCATCTGTAATTCTTCTCTATCAAAAACATTACTATATTTTAATGTATTATTTTATTTTGTTTTGCAGCTGTTGTCAAAACTTCTAAATATGCCCCCAGTCCTTCTCCTTCCATTTGGTTTCTTGGACATCTCGTTTTTTCGACATGTATTGCCCTGCACTGTTTAACAACATTTGTTACAGTTTTCAGCAATTTTGTGATTTTGTATATATAAAGCCAGCTCTCCATGCTTCTAGCTTCAATAAAAAAGCCTGAAAAGTCAGAATCCTTCAACACAACAATGTACATCTAACAAACGAAGCACAGGCTTCACATTCCTGAAATGTAATGTTGTTTTTTTTTATCTTATTTTTTCATGTAATGTTACATTTTCATAGCTAAAATTTGTAATCACAGGTGTATGCCATATGATTTCATAGGCTGTTTCATTTTGAAAGTTAAGCTTGTTTTGTTACTGTTTTATTTAATTATATTTCAAGGTTTTGTAGAAAAAGACATTTTAAAAAAACAATTATATGACTTTGAGGTTCATGATCTCTTAAAATGCTTGTCTTTTTGTTTTATATATTGTAAAAATGGTTGGTTATCTTTCTGTAGCAATGATGTTCTATAGGTCAGAATAGGTCACATTGCATTTCACCTGGTTTTCTCATGTATCCATTCTCACTTAAATTGTCTTTAAATCAATTCTTGAAATTTAATGGGAGAAGAATTGAACATAGAGCTTGTTCGGATCAATTTTCATATTGCAACCTCCTCCTGTGAGTGTACATAGGTGCTTTTCCACCAAAAAACAAAAAGAGATCATGTGCTAGCTCAGGGTCGGGTGTGGATTCAGCACCAGTTCTTTGTCTTTCCACCACCATAGCCTCGGCCTGTCAGGATCTAAACAGCTGCAAAGCTGGCCCCAAATATTTTCCAGGCCAGAGTGGGGCCAGACACGCATCGGCTGGGAGCGAAGAGATGCTGCACCGTGATTCAGAAATCACCAAAACAAGATGGATGTGATAATACAACAATCTAGTGACGAGGGTATGCAATGTAGCATTGCTCACAGAAACACCTTACGCACCGCCATTGTTGGTGTTGTGTGGACTTTGGTTCAGCAAGCAACGTATGCTTCTTCTTCATATTCTTCATCTTTTTCTGCCAGTTTAGATGACTCGGCACATTGCTGCCTCTCTGAGGTTTTCCGCAGAAGTTCTTGGGACTACATATATAGTGACATACAATGTTTTGGAGTGACGCAATGATGTGGCTCTTATTCAGCTCCCTTGACAATGGAAAAACAGCCCGTTCTTTGGAGGTGCACATTTCAAAACTGGCAATAGCGCCGGCCCTGAAGTAGCACCTGTTGTTTTTTTTGCTTTTGTTTTTTTTTATGGAAAAGCCCCCTGTGGCAGAGAGGTAAGGAAGCGCACCTGATTCCCATCAGGTGCTTCATCATCTCATTGGTTTGAGTTTTTTATTTACTTAATAAAAGTACGGCGAACTCTGAATCTGACTCCATGCCTCTGTGGGTGAACCTGATGGTGGGGGCACAACTGCCACACCCCCCATGTGAGCTTTTGACTGGTACCAATGTTACATTGGGCATAGGTCGACAAACATTCATTCCACAAAGCAACAGGCCCTGAAAATGTAAAATGAAGTACGTATAATTTGTAAATCACAGAGGGATTCCACATTTATACTAGTCAGGTTGGTGGATTAGCAGCTAGCTAATCCCATTTTGGGGTGTGCCCCCTTGTGGCAATTCAGGTTTGGAGAAAGAGTCCAAACAAATAATAAAAGTCAGCTACTTTCAATATGAATAACTTAAAAAAAAAACTTGGTTACTGAATACAGAACTTCAAACATTCAAACAAATTGTTTGGAAAGTGGATGGAAATTTGGAGGTCCTGGTATAGGAATGAACTTTCACAATACATGCACTGCCATGTCTTTTGTTGTTTGAATGTGAGAAGTGTTTCTGAAATCTTCATCTCGCTCTTGATCTGAAGCTGCCCTGTTACAGAATGGTTGAATGAATCTTTTCTGCAGCGATGCTGAATACAATGTCGTGACAGAGACATAGCTCAAGGCTGTTTTTCCATCATTTCACCAAAGAAGACTAGGCTCACCTGACATGAACACTTAGGAGGTCACATACAATGGCTGCTTTTCCTGCTCCCAGCTCTCATCCTGTCCACTTAAATCGGCTCCTGTCTTTGAATTAGATGAAACATTAAAATTACCTTTTTAACATCAATAAATCATTGCAAACTCAATCTGAGATGTTAGTGTAACAACCATAAAAAAATGGATCTCTGCCTCGCCCCAGGCAGTTTCGGCTTGTCAGTAGGCATCGTGTTTTAGCTTGTATTTATCTTCTTACTCTGCAAGCAAACAGACTGACACAACAGAGGCCCTTCACGTTACAGTTCCTGAGTGATACCTATATATTAATATGCAGAATCATGGGCTCTGCAGGACTGAAGACTGAATCTGAGGTAAATGCAATTTTATGTTGAGAAGTCTCATGAAAATATTTGTGTCTACTGAATTTACTCATTAGAACTGCACATCCTTCCATCTGTGTTGATTACATTTGGAACTTTGACAGAACCCTTTCTGGGTTGTAATTTCATCTTTAATACTTATGAGTAAACCAAGTAAAAAGCAGCACACACAAACTTTCATATAGTTCTTCTCACAGTATGAAATGTACTCAGTGTGTGTTCCTTCACTTGCCCTTCTCTACAGCCTTTAATAGGTAGTGGAGAGACAACTAGTAATCAGTACAGCACACAGCTAAATGAAGCTGTTCAAGCCTGTCTGCACCCACTAACAGCATAGCAGACGTGTGTGTGTGTGTGTGTGTGTGTGTGTGTGTGTGTGTGTGTGTGTGTGTGTGTGTGTGTGTGTGTGCAAGAGAGAGAGCAAGAGAGACCTTGACATTCACTAAAGATCCCTTTAACAGTTTCTGGTGCTTCGAGTCTTCTTTAAAGGCACACTTGCTTAAGCCTTTAACACTCCTCATTACAACACTGCCTTCTGTCAAGTCCAAGTGCCACGGCCTGGCTGGTTTTAATGGTTTGCTTTAGAACTCTATCCCAGTCGTGTAATTGAGGAAAAGTCTGTTATGGACCTTCTCTTGGCATTAGGCTTGTTTAAGAAACTCTCTAAACAAGGGTTTACAACAATGGTCGGACAGTGGGTGGAGGGCTCAACTCGTCAAATATCCTGTCAGGGTGCACATTTTCTACCTTGTCTATTTCCTGTTTGATTTGGAAGTGTCACGCTGTCGCTGGTTTCGGATTCCTTGACTTCCCCTCTTCGTGTCTGATTGCAGCTCCCTTGCTTGATGTCTTTCACCTGTGCCTGATTGTGTGATTGTCTGCATCTGGTGACTGTAGTAGACATTGGGCATTTGATGTGTTGTGTGTTGCCAGTTCATCTGTGTTAGTGTTTCAGCATTGCTTCGTAGGTTCCGTGTTACTTGTTTCAAGTTTGTATTGTTTTCAACTGTGGCGTCCAGCTTACTGAGTCGTTTTCCTTCATTGATACATGACAGAACAACCTGGCCCAAAAATGGACCATCCCCTTGCATGAAGGTGCTCTGTCTGCCCAGTGGGATTCAGAAGAACTCCTAATCCTTATGATTAAATAAGACATTTTTTGCATAAAGCCAGCCCAGTGTCCCAATTACCTGACATCATGGATCTGATGAGATGGAAAGCCACCAAGAAAGCCCTGTACGTCAATAACAATGATGCAGGAACACATGATCTTCTAACACCCACTGCACGAGACGTGGCCATTTCAGCACAAGTGCCTATCATTAAAAGCAACATTTGAAAATATGCCTTAAAAATTGTGTCTCTATACTCATGTGTCTTTTTACTTAAATACATCTTCATGACTACAATTAAATCCAAAAAGTTTCAATACCTCTCCCACCTGAAGAAAAAGGTTACATTTGACTGTGACTATTCAATGAATGTGCATAATTTCCATGTTCTCATCAGCTGAAAGGATTAATGAGGGGAGAAGCAATTATTATACCAACATTTAATGAGATAGTGGATGGCAGAGAATATAACATTTGGTGGAGTGGTGTGAGTGTATAGAATATACACAGACCTTTATTCCAAGACACTGAAGTTGCAATCCAGTGATGGGAATGTCGCAGTGGTGGCTGATGAGGAATTTCTTAGGTGGGGCTCTTTATTATTATTCAATTTCAGCCAATGTTAACTTCATTTAAATACAGTGCATTCATAAACCACATTACAATAATCTTGCCTATTTTTAGATTGAGAGAGGCCCCCAGTGATGAAAATAATTGTACTAACAGCCTGTGAATAGAGAGCACTTATTAAGGAGCCGCTCACAAGAGAGTGCTGATTCATGTAAACACACCATTTTTGGCTGATCATCTACACGAGGTGACGTTGTAGAAGCTCTAAAATGAGGGGGTTTTTTGAACACGGGACCCAGAGTGGGGAAATTCTAATACCACAGCTCGATTTTGTGGTGTGGACAGAAAACACAATCATCTGTGGAAAAAAAGGATGATGTAAATGTCCTGCCTCTCCTCCCCACTGCGGTGACATGTAATAACCACAACAATGGTGTACTACATGCTCCAGGAGCAGGAGCATAGACCTACAGTCATAGATGAAAGTATTAACACCCCTGGAATTTTTCCATAAAATACACCATTTCTTCCAGAAATTGTTGCAATTGCAAATGTTTTTGTATATACATGTTTATTTATTTGATGTGCATAGAAAAAAACACACAAAAAGTGGGAGAAATGCCTAAGATAACTCTTTTATTAACATACTCCAGCAACATTTCTTCTTTCAAACAGGTAAATTAGAAGAGATGTAACAGTGTTAATAGTCAGAGACTCACTGCTTGTTGTCTTCATCTCAACGTCGTATAGAAACACACAAGAACAAACTCGGACTGACTTTCAGCCAATCACTGAATGAGGAGCGATTTAAAAAGCGCCCCGAGTCTCAGATATCCAACAACACTGATTGGTTTAATTTTATGTCAGTCAGTAATTGGTGAAATTGCTACTAAACCTCCTCCTTCAAGTGGATTTCCCATCGCCCCAGGCTGCTCACACACTATTAGAGAGAGAGAGAAACCAAGAAATTCTCTTTTATTGAAGATTATCTATAGGAAATGAAGCAAATACAGTTCAGGGCCCATTGTTAGTGTGTTGGCATAGACGTATTTAAACGTATTACAGTTTATAAATATATTTAATATTAAAAATGTCCTTCTTGCTTCCACCATTTTGGCAGCCTCTATTCTCCAGCTGCCACTGGAAAGTAGTCAATATGTATCGTAACAAAAGTTACTTTGATGCAGGAAATACGTGAACAGTACATACAATTTATGTACTTAAAGTTGGAACAAAGAGAGGCACCTTTAGGGCATATATATCTTTGACAGAGTTTATCTTTAGGCACATTTTTGTTTTGTTATGTCTGCCAAAGACGTAATAAAATCATCGGCGCATATTTGTTTGTCTGTCGGACTGTGAGCAAGATTATGTCAAAACTCCTGCATGGATTTTGTGGAGATATCCAACACAAATAAATATTAGGCTGGAAGATTCCAATAAGTCCAGGTGTCTCAAGTGGCCGTCTGTTTTTTTTTTTTTTTTTGGTCGTTTGTTTTCAAAAGAAAAAAGAAACATTGCAAAATATGTCATCTTTAAATGAATATAAATGAACATTTGAAATGTATTTGAAAACCATATAAAGCAGACTATGACTCCAGCTACTCGTGGTTGATTAAAGTATTCCATATTTTCATGATTTCAGCGGGAGAGGCAGCATGTCAATATTTGCCTTATGTTTAGTTACAAAATGAGTCTGTCTTCATAAAAAAATCACACAATCTCTTCATCACCACTGAGGTGGTTCGGTTGGGTCATGAAAGTCAGAGCCCTGATGCAAAAGACAGCTTTCCTGGATGGGATGACCATTCATGGTGCCAATGATCTCATATATATTTGCATTAATTGTTTGCATTTGTCATGCATCGAAAGTAGTGAGTGCACACTTCAGATATTGGTTCCTCCCACTTTAAATAATTTCTTTACATCAGAATGCTGCTGCTCATTTTTCAGCTGCTCTTTCTTTAGCTGTGCTGACTTTTCCTAGTCAGTCAACATCCCCAAGTGAAACAAGGCAGATTGATAACTTTTGATAGCCACAAATGGAATGCAAATGGCCTCTGAAATCATATTAAAGTATCTGACGGGTGTGAGTGATGCCAAAAAACAAGGGCTTGATTTGCCTGTCACAGTGTCACCGTTGAGCCCTTTTCAGTTCTCATATTAACAGGGATAGACATATATATGGGAAGACAAAAGGGGAAGACGGAATGGAAGGAGAGAACAAATAAACTCAGCAAACCATGAGAGGACGAGATAAAATGGGAGGCACTGGATGGTGACTGATGAGGAAATGTAAAAGGGAGATGGCAGAGGAGAGACAACAGCGGCTTCAGAGGTCTAACCAGTCATGTTAACAAGTGGAAGTGGAGCTCGGAAAGAAAAAAAAGGACTGCTGTTCCCACTCAGGTCTGACTTCATTAGCTCATATTCCCATCCGTACCCTTCACCACATGCTCACATGGAACCAACAGCTTTTTTTCCGTCCTTTCCCCCCTAAACCGCCTCTCTTCTCGAAAAGACAAAAATCCAACAGAGCATGAGATGAAATCAGAGTGAAGGACGGAGGACGAGAGGGAGTCGGTGGTGGGGGTGGTGGGGGTTCTCATTTAGGTCAAGGATGACAGTACCTCTCCAACAATGAGCCCAAAGTGGAAGGCGGACCTGCGATATTAAAGCCAGAGAGCTTGGTCGGGCCTCTCTTATGCTGCTTGATTCACCTTGCAGTGAGCCACTGAGGCAGCAGTGATTCACGACAGCTCACTTCATTTGACTTACAAATCAAACGATGGGGGCTTTGTTTGCTCATAGTGATCTTCTCCCTTTTAATAGAGATGCCCATGCTCTGCTGCCACATCCAGCCTGCAGGATGAACCGCAACAACACTTTTCGAAGAAAAAAATAATTTTCAACTTGCTGTTCGGCTCAATAAGTAAATATAACACATTGCATAAATGCAGTTACATTATTGTAGACAATGTACTTGTGCTTGCACACGCATTTTTTTGGCTACTGGGAATAAAAGACTGATCATATTGTCACCTTTAAAGCCGCTAGAGTGGTTAAAGGTTTAATTCCACACCCAAAAGGTACAGAACAATGGTCCCATGATTATTTGCAATAAACTGGCACGATGACAGCTGATCCCTGCCTCATCATGCATTGAGGAGGCTCAGCCAGTTTGGATTTTTTTGTACTTGCTGCTTGATGTTTCAATGGTTGTTCGGACAAAGTCTGTTAACTGTGAACACTAAAACATGTTACAGGTTACAGGAAGAATGTCAGCTCTCACTAAGAAGACTGTCAATCTAATATATCTGCTTTTACTATGACTGATTTATGTTTTTCTGCACCCGGAGTTCAATTAAGCCACACTTTGTTGCATGCTTATGGCCACCAGCAGCACTCCATAGAGGCAATCACTCCTGGTCTTTGGTATGTTAAACCCTAGTATCACATTTGACAGTGCCTCACCAGACTTTGATTGACTGACTGAAATGGCAGATATGCATTTCCAGTACTATCAAAGACTGGCTTCATCATGGGTCATTCTAATTTAATTTTGAAGAAAGTTACTGGAAAAAATAGCTTTTGCTAGTAGTTTCCTGAAAAGTCTGGTTATTGGCCCCTTCGTACTTCTCTGTGAATTCGCCAATAGCTCTTTCAGAATCACTCCCTATAATTCTTAAGAAAGATACTTTCTTTTAAGTGTCACGACGCTTATAAACTGTTTTCACTTCATAGTTACAATAGTTGAACTTTCTTCACATGTGTCTGAACTCAACAGTGACAACACCAATTACTCCATCATCAAACCTCAAAGTACAGCATCCAGAATGTCAGTATCTAAGTTCTTTCTTCTGCACTTCTCCTACATTTCTAACAGAAAATGTTGCAGCCATATTTGATTAGGCATTACATTTTGACCGTAAAAAATAATTAACCATAAAATAATCTCATTTTACTTCCCAACGGGAATTTAAAAAAATAAAAATAAATCAATCAATCAATACAAGCAAATTGTCAATGTCAAATTGTGATGACCTGTACAAAGTGAATCCTGATTTTGCCCGTTGTCAGCTGGGATCGGCTCCAGTCAATTCAAAGAGATGCAGAACACAGACATGGATAGATCAACTCCAAACGATTCCTGATTCCCCTGCGAGAACCTAAAATCACTCACACTAATTTTGTATGCATTTCAGTGCCTTCTTTCTGTGTTCACAACTAACTTTGTGGTGCTGAAACAAAATGGCAAAGCCCAAAATGGTGCATCTGTTAATTCATCTAACTACATCCAGTTAGTCATCATTAGTTATTTCTGCCTACAAAATTCCTTTTTTTTTTTTTTATCTGTGGTTCTATGAAAGCACAGATCAAGGCTTAATTTGCCTTGTGGTATGTACATGCCTTGCATTGTATTGAGTATGTTTCTTGTGCTGAATGTTCAATGAAATCATTAAATACTGTTTGTCTGGTATGCATCCCCCCAAAAAAAAAAAAACCTTTGAACTGGATATATTTTTTTTATTGCTGTTTTATGCCGGGAAGCTAATACAAAACCTTTCTCTGCTAAAGCAAATGAACCAATGTCATGTTAACAAACATTAGGACATTAATTATACGCTCATTCCTATGTGTTTTTTTGTTTGTTTGTTTTTTAATCTTGTATTAGCCACACTCTCAAAGTTGAGCAGGGTAAAATTCCTGTAAAACTAATATTATCTCATGTGTCTGATCTGCCGCTGCTTCTTTTCCATGTCAAATGTTATCATTTTACAGAATTAACCCAAACTCAGTGACTGCCGAAGCCTCACTGGCAGAGTGTTTGCTGTGAAGCCAGACCAAACTAGTGTCGACTCCAAATTCACAACCCTAGCAGGAGCCGCCCACATTCATTCTTCCTCTCATCTCCTCCCTGCACCCCAAAGCACCCATTACTAGCAAGCGCGCGCGTGTGTGTGTGTGTGTGTGTGAGAGAGAGAGTCGTAAGTTACAAGTTACAAAGAGCTTTTTTATCATTTTACCTCTGAAACAGACCATTTCTGTCCAGTTTCTGAAAACAGGTGAATAAAGTGATGACTGACTTGGCTATAAATCACAAGCTTCACTCCTTCTATCCTCCCACCCTCATGTCCCTCATTTAGAGGGTGAAAATTAAAAACAGGAAAAAGGAATGATGTGCAGATTGAAGCTACGAACATATTGTAACTTCTCATCTTGTAATACTGATCTGAAAGCTGCACACAAGCAGTTTTTCTCATTCTCCTTCTTCTCAGAAGCTACCAGGTGTCTTGGTCTCACTGAGGGACAGCATTGCTCGGTTGGTAGACTACGTCACATCCCAGTCGAAGGTTGCAGGTTCAATTTGTTTGGAATGTGATTGACCGTGGGGACTGCTTATGTGGTAGAAAAGCGCTATATAAGTAAAATCCATTTACCATTTACTGTAAATTTCTTGTCATCGAATATTCGCAAATCACTTCCTTTTGTGTACATCATAGGCTGGTTTGTACAACCTGTCCTTCCCTGATTAGTTAATCCAGTTTGGAACATTGTTTACTCAGTAGTGCATAAAACATCTTTCCACTGTGCTGGCAAATGAGAAACGTGTTAAGGCCTTCCCATGCTCTCTGCAAGGGTTGTCTGCAGGTCGAGGGAGGGAACATGATTGCATCCATACTACACTTTGGGTTCACTTCTGAGCCGTCTGGCTCTTTATTTGCTTTTAAATTGTGAATGTTCAGAAGTGGAGGATCTCTGAACACAAGCGCCCAGTAGGCTCTGGCGCATGCGCAGACAGCACGCACAGAATGTGGTCTGCGCGGTCGACCGCAGAGGGGTTGGTGCCCACCCTAGCGCACGGGGGCAGTGACGATTTGGCATGTAGTATCAATTTTTTTTTTTTTTTAAACCTTTAGAATACTTTTTTAAATGCTTTTTAAAAACGTTGTCTCATCCGTATCTGGAGCGTTATCTTGGGTGTATCCAAAGGTTTTTCATTCATGTTGTTGAACACTTTGTGATCCATCAATGTTTTTTTTCCAACATCCTACAACAATCCATTGACAAGGTCCATCCATCCATCCATCCATCCATCCATCCATCCATCCATACATACATACATACATACATACATACATACATACATACATTTGATCTTCATTAACACAAAGCATCCCAGAGTAAATGTCCAGAAAGCTGAGCATGCCCAAATATAGATTTATAGGTATATGGCCATAACTTTATCAGATCAGAATAAAATTGAATTCAAATGAACTTTAAACAATCAAGGGAACTATCCCCTAACATCTTGACTGTCTCAAACCAAACACAGGCATTGCACACACGTATAAAAGTTGATCGAATACCACAAACAAATTAGTTCAACAGAGACGTACACATGATACTCCTGCCTTAGTGTGCCACACCAATATAGAATATTGGACCTGTACTCCAGTTCACAAGGAGTTCATGCTAATACATTTTTGACAATATTGACATTGTGCAATGTAATTTACAATGTGCATGCTGTTCATTATTGACCCTTTTTTATTCTTTCTAAAAGGAAAAGGATGATTGAAATGCACATGTAAATGATCTCAACATTCAGCAGAGAGTCTGCTGTTATTGTGGTGAGAGGCATTTCTTCAACTGGGCCTCCGGGACTCTTAAATGTAGAATTATTTTCATATATTTCCTGCGCTAAACCCTTGTTAGCTCTTTCATTTGTGATTTCATTTTCTTGCCTTAGTCATATTGATCGGCTCTATCACTCTGATAATTTCCTCCACCAACATATCCAGTAGTCTTCGCTCCATCCAACCTCTCCATGGAGAATACGGCAGTGTTGCTCTGAGTACTCCTGCTTACAAATGTCAGTCATAGCTTCATCTTTAGCTGAAACCAGAAGCCCAACACATGAGCAGCTAACTTTCTACAGAATCTGTGCTCATCCGACTGAACACTTCTAAAGATTTGGGCAACACATTTATTTCAGTCAAATATTATGATTTCAAATCAGACTTTTGCCTGTAGAAAGAACAGAATATAATATATTGAACTGTATTTTACATGTTTTCTTATTTTTCTGTCTGGATGTAATTTGGAATTCCTGCAGTGTTGGAAAGTGATCCTGATAAGAAACAGGTCATGCAGAACTGGAGGACAGTGCAAACAGTGCCTGGGCAGAGTGCAGGAAAAATAAATAGCTGAAGGCACATCCATCAGAGTAGTGTGAGGGATTGTGCCTGCGGCGTTTGGCATACATTATTCTTATAATTTGACATTTCTGTCAGTCACCGTGAAATATTAACTATCACATGTGAATTAAGCAGCCTCTCCACATCATGTGTTATCCCTCAAAGACACTAAATCAATGCTAATCTGATTTTGAAACATGAAATAAAACATTACTCTCTCATTAATGTCAACGAGGACCAAATTAGATGGCTATTTTAGACAGATGCACGCAGAATGTTGAACTAATAAAGCACTTTCACATGGGAGTGCAGCTGAATTAACTCAGTCGTATGAGCCATCTTTTATCACATAGGGTTTCTTTGAGCTCTAAATGGCCTGTGACAACAGGAGGGGAGAGGTTTGCTGGTTCAAAACACAGGGGCACATGTTAAAATGAAAAGGAAAATGGGACTCAGTGGACTCTACTAAACTGGGGAAGTACACACACACACACACACACACACACACACACACACACACACACACACACACACACACACACTGGTCTTATTGTGGTGAGAGTGGTCAGGGTTCAGTGCTCATTTCACACCCATCAAAGTGGCATTTTAGCAGCCCTGATATCTCCTCCACCACAATCTCCTTCATAATGAAATGGTCGCACCAGTCAGTATTAACCTTATCTGGCCGTGAAGCAATACAACGGGAGCTGAAACACTTGTACAATTATTAGCCTGGTACTCACGACATGCATCACACAATCAAAACAAGGCTCTGCAACAATGTTGTTGTTTTGCCAGTGTGGGCGCAAGAATGTCAGGGTTCATCCCACAACAGCATTCACAGAATTGCATTTGCTGATGTTCCAGGGTGGAGTCTGCAAGCTCTTCCTGCCTATAATTGTGCTTCCTCCAACAATCCAAACACATGCTTGGAGTAAACTCCAGCACCTGAAATCCTACTCTGGAAGCAGGATAGACAATGGACAGCTAAACACTGTGACCATCTCAGGTGGGAGTGAAGCATTGGTGATGACGGAGCAATTCTTGAAATTAATCTTTTTTAGCTTATTTTTCGCGTTTTCTGAAGGCATTAGTGTAGTAAGTTGACATACGGGATCAAGTTTTTTGTTGCTACTGAAATATGTCATAGTGCTTGTCACTCAGTGATGTACGGTATAGCAGGTAATAATATTCAAGGACTGCTTCAATCCCACAGTGTGACAAAGCCTGACGATGGACAATTCATGAAATGACTGCAGATTGAGAGGTGCCTCTCATTCTAGTTCCCGGTTCTACAATATGTATTCATTTCTATGAAATCGCTCTAATCCTTAGATTCTGGATGGCCAGAATAGTCCCCCCCTTTGAGAGAAAATTACAAGTTACATCCATGGTTAGTTTTTAATGATGTGCTGAGAAGGAACAGTCCACCTCTGGCTACATTCACACTCCAGGTTCCGATGCGCAATTGTTGTTTTGCTGGGATCAGATTTTTTTGCATGATCATTCACGTCACATTTTAAACACAATGATGTGTAAACGGGATTGGACCTGACGCTGATGCCCCGAGAGCAAATGTGCAGAAGACGCTGTTTACAGAAGTAACTATGGATGGCGCACCGGTCAGCACCAGGGTTGCCAGATGTGATTCAATGTTTCCAGCCGAAACAACGTAAACCCCACACACCTCAATAAAAACCAGCTCAAATCTCAGCCTCTGTAGAAGTTAGATGTCAAATCATAAATTGTATGTGTAATATAGAAAACACACCATAAGCACACAAATGCACATATAAACAAAGTTAACAGGTAAGTGAGTTTGGCTCCCCAATTGGAGGATACCACTATATCTGGCAACTCTCGTCAGACAAAGCAGACAAATTCTAAACAACATGAGGAGAGAAAAAAGAACAAGAATCAGGGCAAAAGGTAGCACAGCTTTTAACATTTTGGCAGAGCCACTTTCACTGGCGCTTATCCGTGACATCAGTCACATGTCAATGACGAAGCAGTCGCATGTATAAAAAATATCCGAATTGGCAGCACATGGGAACGAGTCCTCAGTCTGGTGTGAAAAAAAATTGGATCAATATGGGTCAAAATAATCAAAATGAGCTTGCATTTCACTGCAGTGTGAAGAGGTAAACACAAACTGGAAATTGATCATCTATGAATCATCTGTGTATTTGGAGAAGTTTAACTTCTGCATGTTTTCCTCCATGTTATGTTACCTTGAAAACTAGTATTCAACTGCAACAAGATTATTTTACTAAACCAAATTTCTGAGGGTCACAGTGGTTTTTTTTGTTGTTTTGTTTTGTTTTAATTCTTGAAACAAACAAGTAGCAGCAGAATTTGTAAAATTGGATGATTATATTTGTTCCCAGTGATGGTAACCTTACTGAAACACTTTTTCCTAGCAAAATTATATGCAGTGATTTAACGAGCCCACCACAACATGAGATGATTAGGTATTAGTGATTTTGAACAGCCTGTAGATGGTGTCTGTTGACTCTTGCCCGTGGGCTACGAATGGCTTCAGCCCCCATAAATGTGTGTAAAGCGCAAACATGGATAAAGATTAACAAGCATACTAGGTTTAATTTTTGTGTTTTTTAGGGGTGTAATCCATCTATGTATTAATGCTTTTGAGACCAGGTCTGAATCCTGCCATTATCCAAGAATTTACAGCCACCCATTAATCAAGCATTTTCAGCTCAGAGTTCATGACAATCAGAGTAACTGCCAGGCTCCAGTCTTCTCTTTGTCTTCCTGCTGAGTAAAGCACTGAGTACTAAGATCAGCCAATTAAAAGCAACGCCTGTTTAATCACCGCAAAATGGGCAACAAAAGGTGTTTAAAAAGTGCTGCTCACACAGAATCCAGTCAATTAGAGGACAACCTTCCTGGGAGAACTCGCTTTCTATTTTAGGTTAATGCATCAAGTCCCTGCGCACATGTCCACACACACACACACACACACACACAAACACACACACACACACACACACACACACACACACACACGGTTTCTGTGCTCACCAAATGCTGATGTGGGACTTTTAGTGGTTCATTTAGAGCGATGCTAAGGAGTCAAAGGTCCAACCATCACTTTCATTATGACACACACACACACACACACACACACACACACACACACACACACACACACACACACACACACACACACACACACACACACACACACACACACACACAGCCACGCAGAATTAACAGTATGCACATAATTAACTGAAGTTGGTCTGCACACTAATCTGCTGCGCGCTCCCCGACATGCCAATGAGGCTGAGCTCCACACTGTGCTCTCCCACTTCTATCTCTCTGCTTCTGTTTTTATCAGTCTATAACACACACATCTTACGTTTTATCTCCAGTCTGCCGTTCTTCTCTTTCCCTTCCCTCTCTCTCCTCTGTTTGTCTTCTGCCTTTCCTTCTTTCACAGACACTATACCAGCCACTTTGCATCCACCAGATAACGACACAAAATTCAATTTCTCGCTGAGTTGCCTCCCTAATGGCAGAGTGGTGTGTGTGTATGTCTGTGTGTGTGCGTGTGTGTGTGTGTGTGTGTGTGTGTGTGTGTGTGTGTGCGTGTGCGTGTGCGTGCGCGCTTGCGTCCATGCATGCATGTGTCTGTGTGTGTACTGAGTTTTCCGTCCTCACAGTTACCTCTGGGCTGCTGTTCTCATATCAGAAGTTCCCACCATGGCCTGAGATGCCTGGCAATACTGTCGCCGACATAGTGGGACAGCGACGGGTCAAAACATGCATTCAACCTGCACAATGTGGAGCAGGTTGTGATTGACACCACGCTCAGTGACCACTAATGAAGCACCCAGCAGTGGAATAGTGCATAATGTAGCATTGCTACACAGCAGTGTACCACATTAGCGGAGCAGGAAACAGTGAAACCCCTGAGAATGAAGAAAAGTTAACTTGAAAGTGCTTCACGCAGTTCTGCAAGACAAAGCTGTGACTATAAACAGGCCTCCTACTTCTGATGGCACCATTGTATTGACAACATGTCAGCTGCCTCAGCTCATCCTGCTTGTAATTCAACCTGGCCAATAGGGCTGAGGTACTTAAAAAGTCCAATTAAAAAAAAAAATATATAAATACCTGGCTGCTTCCAAAAAATTCTGATTAAAAAAACGAAGAAAGTTTCAGTCGTAGTTAATTATACTTTCATAAATGTTGAATTTAAGGTGTCAACACAACTTTAGTAGATTAGAGTAATTTGTATCTGGTCACATCAAGGAGCCGTGGCTCACAGATTTATTCACAAATGTCTTCAAACTAAATTCATAAATTCTTCATTAAGTCTTTGAAAATGCACACGCATACACCCAGAACCACACCAAGGTATATAAAAAAAATATTACTTTAGCTTTCTTTTTGTGCATTGACATGTGATTGTCCTGATTTGTGAAACAAATTTGAATGCAGGAAATTAATTCCTGCTGCATCTTTTAATCTAGAATTGATTACAAACTGTTAAACATTCCATTTAAAGCAATGAGGGGACTACAACATCCAAAAAGTTTCTTCAGAAACCACGGTAATAACCAGCCATGCCTAAAAATCGGCAAAGCTCACACTGTGTCTGAGGTACAGGGAAGTGTAGTACTTGTTAACTTGCAAGTACTACACTAACTAACTCCTACAGTAACTGAACACCATCTGACGACTCCTGACATTTTACAAAGCAAATCACCTTCACATCAACTCATTCTAGAAATGGTCCTTTAGCAGAGATACACAGGAAGCAGATGCTAAAGACTAGCTTCCATGTTGCATTGTTCTCCAGCACATGGTCAAGACCCAGGACAGACATCCTGCTCTCTGATAACCTCCATTTGAAATGTAGTTTCTTGTGATCCACCATCTTGTTTTAGAGTTCCATCACACGTCACACACCCACTCCCTCCACCTCTCTCTCTCTACATGCACAAACACACCGACACACACCAGGCTGTATATAGGTAGTTAGAATCTGTGTTTCATTTGTTTTCATTATAAATAAATTACATTTTTTAAATCATACTTGCTGTGTTATTAATGAGCACAAAGGTGAATGAAATGTCGAACTCTTCTGTGTCAAGAACTCCACAATCTTTCAAGCTTTACTGTTAATTGTGGTAACTGTAATTAATTGAACTATTAATACAAATTCCTAATTAACTCTGTAGCTCAGCTTTATTATATCTTATGAAACTCATATAACTTAATTGGCTATCATTTCCTGTTAAAACAGGTGGTGCTCCCGAGGTATCTGATACAGATCAGATCAAATTTTCAATAATGTAATTAATAACTATCTCATTAATCATTATTGATAGCTAAACTACACTACATAAATGATACCTAATGATCCTTATGAGGCAAGAAATCCCTCCATAAATGGTGCCCCATGAGGCCAAAAGAACTGCTGTAAGAGATTATATTTTGTCTTTTCCACTTCAAGGTGAGCTTCAAACAGGTGGATAAGGAAGACTTGTAGCACCGTGTGGATTGAAAGGTTTCGGCAACAACAAAAGTTTGAGGACCTGTCATTGCTGGAGGATTCTGCAGCACTGACAAGAGCTTTGACCATAGGAGAAGCATGGATTAGACTAGTCGTAGACACATTCAATGTCTTTGACAAAATGTCCCCTTACCTTTGGACTTTTTTGCCTGCTTGGTTTACCTCTGTTGTACTTCCCTCCATATCCAATGGAGCAGGTGGCAATGTCCTCCAATTAAGACTGAAACTGACAAGGAATCCAAAACTATTGCACTGAATTCATATGTGACTTGGAGAGTACCCAAAAGTGTCGCCATCAACACAAGAAACTGATCGGATCTCACCCTGGAGTAATTGAGTGTATTCACCCCCTACAGCCATAAGACTTCCATATCATGGCCATACAGCTTCACAGCACACGTAAAACCTTGGGCTGGTCGGGGCTGTGTTTGAAGATTCTGCTGTTGATATTTGTTCATCTGTTTTGTCACACTGCAATAAAATAAGTTCCCTACACCTATCGCATCTTATCTTTGCCACGGTTTGTTGATTGCCAGCAAACATTCAACAGCATTCTGTGTCAACACGTAGAAAAACAAAAGTGTCTAAATTTGCTTTCACCGAAATCTTAAACATCTTATCAGTAAAACAGAGTGAGAGGGTCAAACTTCAGGAGCACTCTCAGAGAGTTCAAAGTCCTATTAATAGTTTTTAGCATATCCCATGCTTTGCGTTAACAGTGAATAAACTAATGAAAATTGTACATATTTCTTCAAAACAATGTGCGCATGGACATGGATTCATACAATCTGAAATGTTTTTTGCGTTTTGTAGAGAAAAGTGGTTTGATGATATCTCAGAGAACCATTAACAGGCCCTTGGGCAAGACACTAAACTGCAATGTTTTTTTATTTGTTTTTTGGTTGTTGGTTTTTTTTGTTTAGTTTTTTTTCAAATGTTCCACAATTAATTGCAGTTCAATTGGAATTAAGTGTAAGGGCTACATCTGTGTTTCTGTACAACTCAGTGTCACTTGAGTCCAACAGGCGCTCCACAGCAATGCTATCCTAGAACAACTACTATGTGTGTCTTTTAATATCTCGGCTCCAGTCCAGGGGATGTCTGGATTGAAAGGGGTTAACCTACAAGCAGCATATCAAGGAGGTAAAATGTATTCCTTTTTTAGACAGCTCTGATATTGGAATGCTCCCACCACCCTCAGGATTCAAAAAGAGGTTGATCATTTATTTAATCCAGAATCTCGATCAATCTCAATCTCAATTCACAAATTGAAGACAAAGCCACAATGTAGGTAAACAGCCTGAAGAGGAAACATATACATAATACTAATTGATCCATTTCTTTGCAATCTGATAGAAAACTGTCCACAGGAAGCAATAGCAAAACTGGTTCCACGACATGAAAAGAATAATTTATGATAGAAATAAGTATGAAACAACACCTTCAATGCTTCATGATCATAATGCTATGAGTCTGTTGAAGGTGTGTGGCATCTTGCACATCGCACTGTGTCTTCAGTGTACTAAATGCCTCCTGAATAAACACCCTTTGCATTATCATCCCTCATCCTCTCACATAGTCATTCTCCACCAGTGGTCTGTGACCCAAAAGTGGTTCCTGTGATTTTTACCTGGCCAAAAAAAGAATCAGTTGAGATATTCTATAATATATAATATAATCTTTTGTGATGGCAATTCACATGATTTTTTTAATGTTAACAAATCACCTAAATGTATAATATAGAATTATAGTAAAACTTTTTTTGTGTAAAGAATGAGTAACCCATCTCCCATGTGCTTCTCTTAGTGGTGTGTGATGATCCAAGAATTGATATTAATCTGAGTCCAAGAAAAGCCAGTATCGCCGATACTGATCAGACACTGATCCAATACTGATCCGATACTTTTTGATATTCAAGGTTAATGCATCATTAAAGTGCTAAATCTGGATGAATTCTCATGACTTTTAAGCGTGTTTATGATTTTTACTTTGGATATTAATTAGTTGAACCAAGAACAGAATTTGGGAAAAATTTATCAGGACAGAGAAAATACATTATCATAATAAGTTACAAATAATGATAATTTTGTTCAGATAACAGTAAGAAAACTATTTCCTCCCATCCTTGTAATATCTGCATTTTTACTTAAATAAACAGTTAACAAAACTATACAAAGTATTATTTCAGGGACAGTGTTTGGGATGATCTGATGATCAGGTGATGATCAGGAGATGATCTGAACTGTAGTCGGGAAACCTGGTTTTTATCATTTTCTAATGTAGTTTTAATTACTCACTTGTGGCTCGTGTCTGCTGGAAACAAAAAGCTCTCTGTCAGCTGATTCTGATCTGGAGTCGGATGGATGAAGAAGGGAAGATGCCAGTGGTTGCAGAATTGTGGCCATTTATTCCTCTTTGTGACAGCCGCTGAACTCACGTGGTCATTTCACACAGACCAACAGTTTAACACTTGTGCACAGCAGGGCAACAAAAACTACACTTCCCAAAACCAACACATGCTATGACTCCATTTCCCACAAAGCACTTGTGTAAAGTGACAGGCTAAGCATGAAAGACAGGAGAGAATGGGAGCCAAACTAAAATTAAGTATCAATCTTGTTGCACTGGTATCATTCGATCTCGATACCAACGTAGATATCAATATTATCAATAGTTGGATCGATCCACCCACCAATAGCTTCTCTGCATTGCAATATGATGGAAATGATGGGTGCTTCCTGAGTTTATGCTCATATGTAAACAAATCTGTCAGTTACCTGGATACACGGAGTGCGTCAACTTAATGTACCCTCTGTGTCATTTTACCCAGACTACATCTCCGACGCTTTATCTACATTATGGAACTTCTCAGTAGATATTTGTGCATGAAAACAGAGTTGAGTCTGTTTAAATAATGCTGAAATTATCAAAATACAGAGGTTTATTTTTTGTGGAATTAAAGCATAAAATTAAAGCATGTCATTTTGTCATTTACTTATTATAAAATAGTTGTCTTTCCTGTTCGTCTCTGCATACTATACCATTCTATTTTACTACCTATGGCCAGATCACCGTTAAAAATGTTTGTATTTTTCATGATTTGTTTCCTGAGGCCAGACCAGCTGTGCACCTAAATGGATTTAACTCAATAGATGTAATCTTTGTTCTAGCTGGGGATTTTCATCTTATCTTATCAAACATATCATTTTATAGCTTTTTTTCTTTCTTCCTGTTATAGTTGGAACATAGAATCAAAATTGACATAATGTATATTATAGATCTTTCCCTGAGATGAAAGATTTTTGTTGCTCTAAGTGACACTTTTTTTTGATTTGCTGTAAAACCACATACATCTGATAAGATTTATGCCAACAATCAAAATAAGTGAAGGGCTTTTTGAGGGCTTTTAGTTTTTAAAGCATTAAGTTTCTACTTCAATCATCACTATCCTCAATGGGTTTCATTTATATGAAAAAAAAATAGGAGGCAGAACTGCACTTTTAACCACCTGATTATGACAAGACTACCAATGACAAGACTAATATCGTTACAGAACACCTATTAAGGCTCCTGCTTTGATCCTTTGTAGTTTCACGACCAAAAAAGAACAAAGCCTCTCATGGGTGTCTATTTCGTCATCCTTTTTCAAATCTCCATGCACAAACACTTCAGGACACTCCTCAAAGTCAAAATGAAAGCTGTCGAGAAAATTATGAAGTGCAAATGATTTCCAATAGCAAAGTAAGGTCATCTGTGTTTAATTTAGACACCTATAGGAGTATGGAAAATCTATGACGTGCATAATCACCTTCTGGGGTCCAAAGCTGCAGGTCCATCGCCGCCCATTGATCACAGCCTGCCATGCGTCCTCTAAAAACACAGACCTCAACGCTTCCAATAAGCAGCAGGAAGAAAACGAGATTAACACAGAGAGACTGATAAATGTTCCCCTTCCATCGATGATTCATTTGATCAATTAATTTCATCAATTACCTGTGACAGCAACATCAACGAAGGGAGAGACAGAATCACAACACAGAGGGAGTATCAGATTACCACTAATTATCTACAGACTGACTTTTGATTTATGGGTGTTGATTATTCAGAGATTTGATGAGTTACAGTCACTAATTACACAGTGACAGAGGGTAAATTTGATAAAACAGTGTAGGGCAACCTGTGAGCTGGGAAGGATCATAATTCTATTATTCTGGAATATATTAGAGTCATTTGACCACCGGATTACCTTATTAGATAGACCAAATTCATATTGCTGGCTTGTTACAAAAATATTACCCTCATCTATCTTTGACTCTGGTGAGGTGTTTGTAAGTCTCTGTGTTATCTTGTTGGCTCGCAGCCTCAGCCAGCTTATTGTGAAACCAGATTAATGAAACACGGTTATCATTAGGATCAAACACAGGTGTCACACTTAACATCTTTCTCCATATGTGTGACAGCACGTCCACTGTCTGTCCTCCCTGCCCTCCATGCCGCACAGTCTGCGATATTGCCGTGTTTACGGCTTGACATGGACTATTCATCACTCAGCTGAAACCCGGGGAGCTCCTCTCTGCATGCCAACACCCCCTACTGCTCCATTCTCTTCCTCTGTACTAACTTAGATTGATAGATTTAGTCAATAGCCTAATGGCTTTTTGTGAAAAATTACATCTGGTTCAGTCAATGCTGTTGACTTGTAATGTAATAGATGTGATGGAGATTGCTTGATTATACAATATTAACTGTCAAATTCAGCTGCACTGGAAACCTAGGAATTGTAAACCTGAAATAATGAAAAAATGATTAACTAGACAAGAGGCTTAGTGGTTTTATGCTTCTGTTGAACAAAAAAAGTTGCAGTTTTTGCATCCAGCTGTGTAAATCTGCATTCGCCAGTACAGTATGTGGTGAAGTCTATTTAGGAACACTGATAATACAGTGATAACTTTCCCAAAACTGAAAACACATTGACAACGTAATCCCCAGTCACTAAAATTCAAGGTAATCCTGGACTGAACATTGGTGGACAACATAAAGTCAAAATGCTTTCCTTGCATACAGCTTTTACAAATAGGGGGGCCATTGTGAGGTCAAAGTGATGGGGGGGCCTTTGCTGCAGGTCTGCCCTGGGCCTGGTGATGGTCTCGTGAGCATGTGGGGCTTTGCATCCTCACTAAACCATCTTGCTGACGTGGTTGGTCATTTTGTATACAAGTGGACCACAGCAGTTAAGGACCAGTACCTTCCATGATTAAGATGGTTAGAGGCTACGATAATGGCAGCATGGAGAGAACCTCTCGAGCTGGCAGATGTAGTGCATAAAGGGAGCTTGATGAAGAAAGGGGTACCTATGAAATACACAAGCTCTCCATTCCTGAGGTATTTAAATCTGCTTAGCAGAGGATACAGATCCGACAGGTGAAAGGTACACTAAAGAGGTTGACGCTTGGAGAAAAACAGAAAGTTCTCCACTGAACCAGCTAAAGTACTCTCAATGGCTGGAAAGAAAATAACAGCAGTAGGTCAGACCCACCAAGTGATGAAATAAAAAAATATAAGTTAATGTTTAGATGTCTTCATGACTGAAATTCCAGTGACTTTAAAAAGCACACACTTTATTTTGCAATTCTTTTTTGAGGTTTCTTTGAAAATGTTCTAAAATGTTGGATCAATGTGTTGTTTAGAAATATACATGATATTCCTTTTCTTTTTCTTAAATTCAGACCAAAAGTCATTTCAAGTAAATCAGCCCCAAAACACATTCATTTTCTGAAAGGGACTCATGAAGCTTTTGCTTGTATTTGTTTTTCAAATATGTTAATAAAAGAGTCTTAATAAGTGCTCTCTCTACTGTTTAAAAGTACAATAGTTTTCATCTCTGAGGCCTGAAAGTGAATAATAATGAAGAGCGCCACCTAAAAAAATTACCACCAGCTGCCACTGGTATCAACATAAGGCAGGATGATGAGAACTGATGTGGTTGGCCATAGAGGGCAGACACAATAACTGCAATAACCTTGGGATACTGCAAACCAATGGAAGCCATGAGGAGGCTTCAATGAAGTCAACCACAATCAAAGACCGGAGAAGTCAGGTCATTGGTAAGAACAAGATCTGGTCCATCAACACTTTCACACTGTCAGTCATCAGGCACTCAGCTGGGATCATAAACAAACCCAGTCTCATGAAAGTTCATCAAGTGGTCACGTGATAGTCACAAAATGTCTATTTGTCATGTTCTGTGACACGTTTTGCCCCTTTTTCATGTTACACGTAACGGATTTCAAACTAATACGTTGCAACTGGACTTATCTTTCTTGTCTGGGTCTCACTTTTCTCCCTATTAGACAGCACATATATGCTGGGATGTTTTTATCTTGCTTGTCTTGCAACATTCAGCCAACTAATTTTACTGTATGGCCAGTCCACACTAATGACTATAAAGTTCCCAATAAAGATGTGTGCGTCCACAATGACGAGCATTACATTTTGTGAACACCTGCTATTGGAAGGTACTGTGTGTTTAGCTGCAGGCAACCTCCATATCTCTTCAAATATAAAAGGCAAAACAATATCCAGGCATTTACTGGATGAAGTGAAAAACATTGGTGAGCTTGGTGGTTCTGTAGCGCAGCCGGCAGGGGGAATGGGGTGCTGCTGGCCCAGAGCCACGGTGACGCACGGGGACACTCACAAACTGATAGTGTGAAAATTAATGGAACACCGGTCACTTACTGCAGTATTTGTAAGGATATATGTGTAAAAAAAAAAAAAGGGGGGTGGGGGGACAGTCAAGATTGGAGTATTTATGAGATAAAATTAAGAGGTAATGTGACATATTTGCAATCTCAACTTCTATTGCACTGTCTAGCTCTCTCTCTCTCTTTTGCTCTCTCTTTCTCTCACTCTGTCTCTTGCTCTCTTTGTCTCTCTTTCTTTCTCTCTTTCTCTCACTCTCTCTCTCTCTCTCTCTCTCTCTTTCTTTCTCTCACTCTCTCTGTCTCTCTCTCGCTCTCTATCTCTCTCTCTCTCTCTCTCTCTCTCTCTCTCTCTCTCTCTCTATGTCTCGCTGATCTGATTTGGTAGTCGTCTTAACAACAGCACTTCCGAGCTTCTTCCGCTTCCCCACTTTGTCCCTCATAAATGCACATATTCACACGTTATACACATTAGTGTAATCTCTCTCTTAGTGTAATCTTTTTCCTTTAAGCCATTCTTTTAGTACGAATCTCAATTGATGCTTCGTAATCCAGTCATGACTATTTTCTTTTTTTTTTTTTTAAGTCAGTTATTCAAAAAGCAATAAAACTGATCACTAATTATAAACCATCATGTGCACATCGCTTAGAAAAACACACAACACAAAATCAGTTGACATCACCTGTTAAGCCTTTTTTTGGACTGTAGATCCAGATTCACTGACCTGTTTTCCAGGTGAAGCATGCAGAGTGCAAATTGCCCCTCTGTGATCATACAAACACGCAGCAGCCAAACAGCTGTTGTAGACAGTCCAGTCCGCTCTAATGGACATACAGTCATTAAGTATTTAGACAGCAATTCCATGTTTTATTATTCGGCGGGGGGGGGGGGAAACTCAATGGACAATTGTAATGCTCACTTTTAGAATAAAGTTGAAGGGTTTGCCAAAAATATACCCTCAAATTATTTGAAGTCACAGGACTTTAAAGGCAAATAGGTTTCTTTTGAAATTACAAACACTATGGAATGGTACACAATTCACAATGCTTAATTTTTTTTACTTGGGTAAGGGTGTTGATGAGTTTTAGCATCATACTGACAACAGATGTTTTTATCATGTCTTGTTTGAATTTTAAGATTTAGCATTAGACAGAATGTTCCACAATATAGGACAAAGGGGTGTTATAATACAGGACATGGCAAGGCCTAATTAGATCATTTTAATAACTATTGTCTCAGCACAGTGCATTTATACAATAAAGGTTGATATTTTTTTGGTTTTAATTGTTGATTGATTTTCAATAGTCAATAATTAGGGACAGCTGTGGACATCTCTCAATGAAAATATTGTTGGTTTGATTCCCCATCTCTACCTGTCCACATGTTGAAGTGTCCCTGAGCAAGACTCTGATCCCCAATGGGAATGGGTGAATGTGATTAACAGTGTGAAGCATTTTGAAGGCTGCTCAAGCAGTGGCAGAGTGCTATATAAGTGAATCTGAATATAATGATTATGTAATCACCATCTCCTCGGAAAGCTTAAACAAGGAGCCTCTCGTCACAATCAGCGATGTTGTTGCAGTGAATGACACAAAACCTGCAGGATGTGGCTGAGTTCTTAAATATAGTTCTCTGCTTTCTTTTGTCTTTTCTTTTCTTTTTTTAAATTTGTAGTTATGTTATTGTGTAGCTGAGCCAGTGCAAGTGGGTATTATAGAAACAAAGAAAAATTGTGCTTAATTTAGAGTTTAATGGAGCATGTCCACTGCAAAGTTAACACAGCAATTTCAATTTCAATGTTCATAGTTTATTCTTTAACCTGAGCATTTTATACAGTATGCTATTATGCTGCAAGTGTGCCAATAAACATTCAATCATAATTGTTCGAGACATGTTTTGAGTGATGCAGCCCCCTTTGTGCTTTTTCCTTTCCATTTGTTGTTTGTTTGGCAATGAAGCTTCACTGCAGTTCCTTTGGGAACCACCTTTGTATTTATATACATGTGAAAGTACTGTATGTGAAGTATTGGAGTCATTTATGCCTCAATTATCCAGACTGCAGAGGAGCAGGGGAGTATGTTCAGGGCGCCAGAGTCTGGCAATTGGAGAAACAACACCAGTGAGCCAGGGAGCACCCAGCCATTAAATGGTCGTGACGGCTCACTGAGCTGCTGCCAAAACAAACCACACAGAAAATGACCAGAATGCATCTGGGGGTGAAGAGGAGCAATGGAGAGATAGAGTGAGGACAGGGTTTTAGGTGGTCGGGGCAACAGGGGCTAGTAACAATGGTCAAAATGACCCTCAGTCCTGGCCATGAGCCAGGAAACATGGACAGAGAGCTGAACCAGGCTAAAGACAACATGGCGGGAGGTGGGGTGTGGTGTTCCACAAGCATGATGAATAAAGTATAAACACTTCCCCAGAGGGAAGGAAATGCAATTTCTCAAACGGTGGATAAAGACACAGCAGTGTGCGTGGTAGACATTAGTGGGTCCAGCGCTTTGTGGCCTGTAGCCAGCAGGGGCATCGCTGCAGCTTGTTAAGAGACTGTCAAGGGTGGCAGCCAAAACACTGCCTGTGTTTGCCCGGCTAATATGGAAGAGGTTAGGAGCCAGGGAGGGTTCATTACCACGGTCATCACTGTGTGTCCATCGAGCCAACAGAGCTGCAGGACGAGGCAGCGCCAGGAGACAATGCTAATGTGATGAAGAAGCAGTCTTATCACAGCAGCAAGAAGACACACAGGTCTCACACACACACACACACACACACACACACACACACACACACACACACACACACACACACACACACACACACACACACACACACACACACACACACACACACACACACACACTCACTCTTTAAACAAGTCTTATCTGACACAGAAATGTTTTGTTTGCTGATTATTCATTACAACAGAACTATAGCAGAATGATATGATGTGAAGAAGCATCTCACTGACAGCTAAAATGGCAAGTTATGTATTTCTATAATCCAGGTTTTTTTTTTTCAAAGAATAGGAAATGAGTCCAACCTATCATCAATTCAAGCTCAACTCAGTTATTGAGAATGGTCACGTGCTTTTAGCTGGGTCATGTTAAACATACCCTGTGGAACTCATCAACATTAAATGGTACACTAAACTGCAGAAAGTACATTTGAATGATTTTTACAAGCAGCAGGTTCTTATGTGGAATATCAATCATGACTGAGAAAAGAAACCACAGGTCGAATTTAATACGATTCTGTAGAATTTTGTCATATAAATAGTCTCTACATTTTGTGAGCATTTTGCAGGTGAGCAGCAAAGCAATGTCCACCAAGTGACACTATGTACAAAGAATACTATTCAAGAGAAGTTTTTGTGTATATATGACAATGATGTGCTGGAAATGGTGGAGGAAGTTGTGTTACACCTAATTAAACAGAATTTGGCTTAAAAAAATTAAAAAATAAACAGTCTTTACGGAAATAGTATACCAGAAAGAGTGCTTCAATTTGAATCTGCGCAGCTTTTGTAATCGATATGGTAGTGGATGAGGAAATGTGCAGACCAATTGCATGTGAGTTAAGCTGTCACATGCAGTTATGCAGCCAATCAAATCTGTGTATTTCAGAGGCAAACGCTGAGATTTATAGAGGTTAGAGATGGGCAGTTAATGTGAGAGACAAACATAAGAGAATCAAATGAAAGACGTTGAGATGGAGAAAGTTGAGGAAAAACAGGGACCAGACGGCGATCTCCAAGGAAAGTACTGAAAGCAGAACATTTAATCCAGAATGGAGTCATTTCTGTTCATTCTTCCTACTGGCAGCACTAAACCTGTGAGTCTCATTTGATTAGAAAACTCCACATTTATTACAAATCCCAAGGCAAGACCATATTTTGAGGCAAAACATAAAGGTTTTGAAAAGATTAACTGACTGAAATCAGAAGTGAATCACAGAATATCAGTAGTCTGTGAGTACAGTATTGCCAGTCCACTAGGATCCTAACACACATTCACACAGATTCATTTCTCATCAGATGTCAGGAGATTCTCACAGGAACTTTAAACACAGACCTTTAAATGGTAAGTGCTGGGCCTCTCCTGGTGCTGATGGTGGATGTCCAAGCAGACGTTTCCTGAAAGAGCAGTTTGTAAGAACTGTCTCTTCGACGTTCTCTCTCCAAATGTCTCTGAGACTCTTTTCCAGGTCTGAGGAAAGTAGTTCTGTACATAACACTCAACTGTGACAATATCTTGTCCGGACAAGCAAGAGCTCAGCTTCCTCACAGAGGAAGAAAGTGAGCCTTTTTTCCAGAAATGAACACGTGTTTAGATTTAACATCTGTGAAATGTCTTTTATCTTTTTGAAGTCAAGCACTTTATTTCAACCAACCCACTTTTCACATTTGTTTTGTTTTCTTTCATTTTGAAAACAAGCCTGACTTTTATTCAGTAAATGAGACAATATTATATCAGCAGTCATACATATATTTTCAGTTCCATGTTACAGGATGATGAATATGGTCAAAAGGTTTTTTAATTGCACTAAATTTGTTTGATTTGACAGTCAACTGTTGACTACATGCAGCTGTAGATAGAACTATGAGGCCATATAAAATATATCAATCCCGCCATCTTTTATGCCGTTTATCCCGTTCAGGGTCACCGATCCCAGCATAATATGTACGAGGACAGGATGCACGCTGGGCAGGTCTGCAGTCCGTCACCAGACAAACACAGAGACAGACAACCACACACACTCATGTTCACACCTCGGGGCAATAGTGTTACCAATTAAGCTCACATGCATATTTTTGCACTTTGGGAGGAAACTGCAGCATACTTAAATATATATCAATCTAAATGATTAGACATTCTAACCTTCCAGACCTTTGCTTCAAGAAATTGGTCAAACTGGACCTCTGAACATTTTATTTGGATATCCCGAGTATAAAAAATGTACTACTGAATCCTGAATGCACTTATTTTTCAAACTACTTGAAAACAGATATCACAAGTCACAGAGACTTCTCCCATTATTTGCAAAAACCTCATTTAGTCAAATGCAATAAATGAGCAATTTGCCTCTATTCTGTTTTCCTTTCTGGAGTGTATTTTTCCATCAGTGTGGCCTGAACAAACATCCGTAAGAGTTCTGAGTACTTTACAATAATACTTCTATGTTAATCCGGGTCAGCCCAGGACTAATTTATTTATGACATCTACATTTCTAACTCAGATTTATAGAGGAATACAAGTTCAAATTGCAACATTATTTCCACCACGTCTGCTAGACATCAAACAACAACCACATAGAAAACTAAAATGAATAAATGTATTCAGAAAAAAATGAGCCTCAACACATCAAATCGTGTGTGAAGACAACTCATCGTGTTGCAGCATAATTAGATTCACTAAATAACAAGGAAATCTTTGGATTGTGAAAGCTGAAGTATCAAGAGAGAAAGGACACACAGGCATAGAGTGAACTGTGAAAGAAATAATAAGCCCTGCACTAAGTTGCTATATACACTCACGGGGATTTTAGCAGCAATTTTTAAAAGAGGCCAATGGAATAGAGCAAATCTTAGGCTGCGACACTGAATCCAGAACCAACCTGTAAGGTGACATGAATGAGATGGCTGCAGAGACACTGTCTGCAACACAAGTTACAAAGCAGTTCTTCTGTAACAGAAAAACGAATTATCTCTGCCAACAGCTGGTGGCCGAGAAGTTTATGTTTTCGTCTGTGTTTTTATTTATTTATAGTATGAAATCTTCAGGGATGATTTATCATCATCCATGGAACGATTGTTTAGATATTGGGACATAAACAGTTAACCGTAAATCCCAAAAAGCTGCGAAAAAATGCCCCATACAGCGTGGATGAGAGAGACGCCTCATGGAGAAGATCGAAGATCAGCGTCTGTTGCCAAGGAGATGCTCCCTGCTTGTGTTTCACTCAGTGATGCAGCTACTTGACCTACCAAGTTAGCATTGATATGAGTTAATGGCTGTCATGCTAGTGATGTTAACTCAGTTCCATAAACAAATGTGGCATTGGCGAAGGTCTGTGCTCTACCGACCACGCCTCTATCTTGTTGGTTAGGGTTATTGTTAGCAAATAAAATAACCAGGGTACGTCCAAAGTGTCCCTCCTATCTCCTTATCTATCAACTTTTACCTAACCCTGGAAGTGTTTTGCGTTGCGGCCATGATAAGGACTGTCCGCATTCTCACTAAACAAAGGAAAGGACGCTTGTACATTCAATGTGCAAAGCTGAATATGATAACACCAGACGATTCATACAGCAAATCACTGACAGCTTCTCAAAACTGGACCCATTCAATTGTCCTGAGTACCCCAAAAGAAGGGCGAAGGAAAAGCGTCAACCTTTGGAGCGGTCATTTCCGTACCATCAACAATTTTTGAAGTGGAAACCCAAACCTTACTGGACCATACCATTCCATTCCTGCACTTTTTTTGTGTGGTGGAAATGGGGTTATATAGAGCGAACAGAGGTGGATCTGGAGGGTTACACATCATCTGTTCTCAGATTCATCTCCAAATGTTCTGCTAATATCATGATCACCAAGAAGGCCACCACCTACCCAAACCAGAAACACTGATTAATGTAGAGGTCGGACCAAGTCATGTACATGTACTGGTATGACAATAAATAATAATTGAATCATTGAATTTTGTTATGAAGAATTTAGTCCAAGCAAAATAAATTCCAGCTCACCCCAGAACGACACAAGCATTTTGCTATGGCCTAATCAGCCACTCCGATTTAAGGTCTCTGTCAGTGTGTGGCCATCTTTTATCGTCAGGACCTAGAAGATAACTATAATTACACTTGAACTTAAATATTCACTTTAAAGAGCTTGTCACTGTAAAACAGTAACTCAGTGTGAGTGCCAACATAATCCACTCAAGTGCAAATTATTCAAATTAAACTTTTAGTGTGTGAATATGTGTGGTGTATTTAAATCAATGGTCCTTAAAAATAAATGTATGTGCCTGTGAAGGTTACTGACCTGACTGTGTGACTATTACACGTGGATTCAGGAGAATCAGAAATGGTCACGTGCTTGTGACATTTATAATTTCACTGTGTACAAACTTTTGTGGAGAGAAGGTTTTAAATCAACATCAACACACTGATTTTCACACATGCACACACCACCGGCGGCTGTTGAGGACATCTGAACCTATTTGGAGAGCTGGACTCCAGCCGTGGAGTTGTTTGAGAAGGGACAAACCAAAGCGCCAATGAACAGAGGAGGGAGTCCAGAGTCAAAGCTGCAGAGCTAATGTGGCTTGTTGTGGTGGCACAGAGGCCAAAGGGCCATGTTCCGGCTAACCAGGGTGGCTATCTCTGTCTGTTCATGCCTGCTCCTGTGTGTACTCTTGCAAGCCACCACAGCAGAGGCTTGTTTGCAGTCTGTGTGTCCATACGGCAGGAAGAAGACACAGGCAGCCCTCCTGCACTGACGGCCACGTAGCATCGAACACCCAAGCTGTCTGTCCTGGCCAGCCAAAAGGGAGGGGAAACAGATACAGCAGAGCAGGTTACATTCGATCACAGGCACAAATCAAAGCACTAAACGGTGGTGTAAAGAAAGTTGAGACCACCTATAGAAACTCTGGGGGACACCTAAGGTCATAGAAAAGCCAGAAGCTCCATAGTTCAGACCTCACTAATGGTATATTCACTTTGCCACAGCCTCAGGCTCATTCTCCCAACACTTGAAGAGACAATAATGTTGACTGAGTGGGAACGAAATTCGAAGGGAAATGGGTAGATGGTGGGAAACTATCAGTGTTCATTTAATAGCACTGAGGCAGGACTCACCATTACAGTACGATTAAAAAGAAATAACCATTAACAGTTCAGGTCAAGCCTGAATGATCCAAGAAGGACACTCCAATACATTGAGGAGATACAAAGTACATGTCACTGAAAGCAAGGTTTCATTAAGGCTTCTGTGCATAATTGGGGGTGAAAAAAGCCACATTGTACATCTTCTTTTGCAGTTTGTCTCCAAATGTTTTACAATTGGTGATGTGCAGGTGAAGTGGAGTCACAAGGACTGGAAGTACAAGGGTTAAGTGCCTACAAGTGTTATCGGGTTCAATTTCATACTATTCTATGCAGTGCATGGTCTTTATATAAATTACCCCTTCAGCCGGGGATGCCTGGAGAGAAGCTGTCCTGTGTTTCTCAAAAAGCCAGGCCTTCTCAGTTGTTTAGTCTGCCTTATTGAGTGTTGATTTTCAAAGTTGTAGAAAAGGGCAATGTTCCACATATGAGAAAGATCAATTGATGGAAAGTATAACTGTGTAACAGAGGTGGGCAGTGTGGCAAAACAATTGAATTATTATTTTTTTTTTTTAAAGAAATGTCAACATTTTCAAGATGCAGGAAAATATGTTTTCAGTATATAGAAATGAATATGGTGTAATTCGGTCACACTTGTTATGAAACTGAGATGTACATTATGTAGAGGATGAAAGGATGTAAAGGAAAAAAATATATATAACAAGAAGAAACCTGCAGAACCAGGATCAGAGGTGGAGATTTCTGCTATTCTAACTGGATGGTAGATGAGAGATATATACATAAAATCAGGTGTGAATTTAAAACCCTGGTTCAAGTAGGGGGTGACAAACAACAAGCAAAAACAAAAATAACATTGTCATAACAAAATCACAGGTCTACCCACTGCAGACCAGATCATCAAGGTTTAAGGCTTGGACTCTTTCTGTATTACGCTGATGATAATCATCAACCAGCTTAGCTCAGAGTCACTTCAATGTAATCTTCTTTCTCATGATGCTTAATGTGAACTGATTGGAACATCTCTATATGCCGAAACAAACTCATTTTCTGCCCTTTGATTGTTCAGTTAAGAGGAACTCATGTGGTGGCCTGTGAGGGAGCACTGTTTTGAAATGTAAATACTCTAACAACTTCATGATTACACACTGTCAGTCAGGAGTCATGGATGTGTCAGTAAGGAGGAGCAAGCAAACTAAGACAACAACAACAAAAATGTGCACGCACGCATGCACACCCACACTTCCACACACCCACACTTCCACACACCCACACACACACTAGCAGGCATTGCCATCATTCACCTGCACTCAGTGTCTGGTTCTTTCTGTGAAGTGACAAGATGTCAACCTGCTCAATACAGTCACAATGCTGGAGTGGAGATAATAACCATCCTTTATCTCTGTCTTGCTGACTCATCAATTGTGTATGTCTGTGTGTGTGCGTGTGTGTGTGCGTGTGTGTGTGTGTGTGTGTGTGTGTGTGTGTGTGTGTGTGTGTGTGTGTGTGTGTGTGTGTGTGTGTGTGTGTGTGTGTGTGTGTGTGTGTGTGTGTGTGTGTGTGTGTGTGCTTCAGCTGGATGGACAATGTCCCTCGCCGTGCCAAACTTCCCCAGATCTCCATCTCGGTCTTCAAGCTACAGCTTCATCCAGTCTATTCTCTAACATTTAACATTTAGCTTTACCCACTCTGATTATCCTCTGGCTAATGTTATTAAAGAGGATAGACAAAAATCACAAGCAGCTCCATAAAATTGACTCGGCCAGTTTAATATGTGAAATTGATCCTATTGTGAAACGGTGCTCAGGATCCAGAGTTTGCAAACTTACACAATACTCACTCAAAAGTCAAACCACTTCTTGGACATTTGAACAAGATAATGAGTATAGCCCACTAATGAGGCACTATTGGGTGATACATATCTAATTTTAGAAGGTGTCACTCAGCTATGCCACTGAGATTTCACACAATGCAGTTTGATTTTTGTTTTTACTGTTTTGCAATAATTAAAGATGCTTTCATTACGATTACAGACTCTGCAAAAAACAGCAGACACACAATTAGCGACGAGCTAATGAATATAATATGTATAATATAGAAAATAACATGTGGAGGGAAAAAAACATTTCCTTCAGGATTTGGCGGAAAACAAGAGCAGAGCTGTCACATTGTCTGTACAAGTAACACATAGTTTAAAATACTCAGTCAACCTATGTATTTAATGCTGCACGTGAACGTGCAATGTCAATTATTTAAGTGTTATTATTCATTAAACTTGGATCAAGTATTTAGCGCCAAAACAGCTGAATGACACATTGACTGTAACTTGTAAAATGAAAATAGCCCAGTTTATTTGTCTATTTTTAGGGACGGAAAAGTTATTGCATATTCAAAACTCTCATCATCAAGACTTGTCTGACATCATCTGGAAGTACAATGTGTGGAGTTTATCTTAATCGATGAATGCAGATAATTGATTGGTCAGCATGTAGTCTCGATAAAAAAATAAAAAAAATGTGTTGCTAACATTTTAAACACACTGAAGAAAAGTGTTAAGAGTTTCCTGCGGTTTCCTTCACTAAGCTGGTGTGAGACGGCCGATGAAACAGTTTGATTAGATGGAGTCGCTTGGGTGTGTCCAGTTGACCTCATGGGGTTTTTATTGACATGCTTCACAGACTAGATGCAACAAGGTCACACATTTATCAATACCTAACATTTAATAATGCCCAGATATTGAAAGATGATGTCAGATTGAGTTTGTTGAGTCAGATTGAGTTTGTGTTTCTGTCTTGTTTCTAACAAGACAGAAACACAAACTCAATAAATACAATCCATCCAATTAAACTGCAGAAAAAGATTAAAAAAAAAACATATAAAGGTTGACTCAACCACCTGAAGTTTGACTGAGAAAATTTGCTCATGAATAGTTGTAAAAGTTACACATGTATTTTTCATCCATGGGACAGAAAACAGACCTGACAACATTGTGTGAAAATGTGAATGTGTGAATAGTTTCAACCCGCTGGCATTTAGCCTTTCGCAAAACCTTAAACTGACAATAATTGGATGAATTAATGAATTTCTAAATGCAATAATGAGTCAACAATTTGTGCTAAGACTGTAAACCTTTTACGTTGCCTTCATAAACTGCAGCTTTTAGAAACCCTCATGAAAAAAAAAACAGTTAATTGACAATGAGCGATAATTGCTTTTCCCGACAAACATGATTATGAAAATGAATATTTATTAAAAAAAAAAGTGCCAGCACAGCTATTTCTAGGATCTCTCACCCTTTTCCTTTTATAATTGACTTATAGTTTGTGCAATCTGTTCTTGTTTACTAATGTCTTTTTCATGCTAAATATGAATGTTCATGCTACAGCGACTCACCAGCTTCTCTTCTGAATCCCTGCGGTGTGCACACACTACTGTTGGGCGCCTTCCACATTGCTACGGTTGATTATCTGGTTCACTGAGGGCGAGGCAAGGATGAGCACCCATACAGCAACTTTCGGTCTCCAAGTCTGGAGAAAGCTGGCTCACTGCCACACTGCAGAGTTTCGTGTTGTTCGCTTCCTCACCCTCATCCTCCCAAGATCTGCTTTTAATGCTTTCTGTCATCAGCGCAGTCTTTGATGCTCTGCTGATGAGTAAATTCAAAGACGTTGGCTGCGAGCGACAAAACCTTGAGTGGGCTCCAGAAAAAGATGATAAAACATCGTTCACCTTGCAAAATATTCACGTCACCTCTCTTCAGTTTTTTTTTTTTTTCTTTTTTAATGTGGAACAAGCTTGTCATCAAAAGTCAAAAGTTGTTTAACAGTTCGAGGGCACTTGGAAAGATACTTGTTTACGGCTCCTGTTTTGGCTTTCTTGAAAAGAAAAAGAAAACAACGAGAGCATTTTCTTCTTTTCAATATGAAAAACAGGCTTGAAAACATTTGATCCACAAAAAGCAAATCAAGAAAGTTTTGAACCTTAATTTACAAACATGTAGAGGAAGTTATCAGGGCTTTAAACAATCTTGTGAAGTCATTGTAAAATAAGAGAATCTATCATGTCGTTTTCAAGAAATATACCCATCCATTTTATTTTATTTCCAAAGATTTGTAATAATCAACATTGTCTGGTCATGGACCTTCCACTCTGAATGCATAAGAGGTTTCTGAAAAATACAACAAAGATTAAATGTATACTTTTAGAAAGTTAAAGCTTTTGCTCAGTCATGGATTGTTAACAGGGCACAAAGCAGGGCTGAATGCAGATTTTCAGGTTCCCCGCTGAGATGCAGTACACCTCACACTCTATTAGACAAACTGTCAACGTTTAAGCCCTTCTGTGGTGAAACCAACTTCAACTTTCACTTCAGGAGGCTAAGAAAGTCTCCACTTCAAAGACCAGGTCATCCCTTTTGTACCTTTAATGTATTGATGTAGTTCATTCTCTCTTTCACTCTCTCTCTCTCTCCCTCTCTCTCTGTATATATTATATATATATATATATATATATATATATATATATATATATATATATATATATATTGATTCTTACTCTGTGTTCACTTCCTGTTTTATTGTGCCAGCCTTCGTCTGTCTGCGTCTGTCACTTGCCCTTCCTGTGTACTCCTCTGCGTGTGCTTGGGTAATCAGTCTGATTTGTCTCACCTGTGACTTTCCTCTCCTCATGTATTTAAACCCCACTCCTTCGTGTCTTTGTGCTCGATCGTCATTAATGTTTGTGCTTCATGACCCCCAGCCCTTTCTTTGTGTTTTGGAATTCCCCACGAACGGACCCCTGCCTGGATTTGGACGGCTGTATGTCAACCTGTCTGCCAGTGATGCTTAATAAAACCTGCAAAAGCCAGTTCGTTGTTCGAGTCTGCTTCTGGGTTGTCCTTGGACCCTGACACCTGCCACATCCAGAGGGTTTACTGTAGCTAATGTGAGCAGGCGAAAGCTCAAGATTGCTATCGCCTGACTTTCACCCATTTCCATTACCTAGAAAACCTGCTTACTTTAGCATTGAAGCAAGTCAGAAATCTGCAACAGTTACAAGTTGATGGGTTGACAGAAGGTTAAAACCAGGAGGAAGTAAACTTGGTGCTTGTAACTTCGTGGGACTTTTCTTTTTGGAAAAAGAAACGGTTTGGTTCATTGTATCACAGCTTTGCAAGTCACAAAATAAGATTCACATCACACAAACTGTTGAAACAGTTCATAAACGTCCTCAGTATTGAAGTAGCAGGGGGAAAAAAATCAAGCAAACACACGAGTGAATTTCACAAGGGTGAGGCATACGTAGCTTAGTCTGTGAATCTCCATGGTGTTCCTGATCTGCAGTGGCCAATATCCAGCAAAAGTAGTATAAAATGTGTAGCTGATGAAGTCATAGTCAATACTAACAACCATATTGATATCCAGTTTCAGTCCTTAGAGGTGTCCAACTTTTGTGACCTCAAGGACAAGGTCTTTTCAGTTTAAAACTTCAACATCTCCATGGAACCCCACCATTGTGTTTTTGGTGTCAGTACTCTATGCTGTTTTATCCATCCAGGTGTCGCAATGCACTGGAGCTCATCCCAGCTAATATATGGAGGAAGACAGCTTATACAGTACTGCGGGCAAGTCCTCAGTCTTTCCATGAACTGGAATAAACTGAAAAGGACTAAACTAGGCAGAGAGCTGTAGAACAGCAACAAGAGTTTGGTGATAAAAATCAGTTTTGGAAACTTCTTGTACATTTGGTCCAAAATTGGGGATATTGATCAGAGAGGCTTAAAGTGTGGAATTACTTCGCTACTGTGAAATAAAGTCCAGACAAACTGCAGGGTGCTGTTATTTGTTGAACGATACCAGCAAACCAATAGTTCCTTACAGTGTGATAACGATTTTGAACAGGATTAGTCTAAAAGTGAAATGTCTCCATTCATTGATTCACTTTTCTCCTTTTCTGTGTGAGTGTGTGTGTGTGTGTGTGTGTGTGTGTGTGTGTGTGTGTGTGTGTGTGTGTGTGTGTGTGTGTGTGTGTGTGTGTGTGTGTGTGTGTGTGTGTGTGTGTGTGTGTGTGTGCGTGCGTGCGTGCATGTGCATGCGCGCTATTCAGAGTCTCCCCTTCCTCCATCTCTGTCTGCTCACTTCCTTTTTTCAGCAGCACTGATATTTGTCACCATAAATCATAAATCACTGGGATGTCAGCTCATCACAGCCACCGTCTCTGCTGGGTAATTCAGATGCCATGCTGAAAGCTTAAAGTTGTGACTTGTCACATTTTCTGATAAATACAGCAATGTTTTTTGGTGGGTTTGGCTCCTGCTTCCTTGTAGTTGGATGCTGTGACACAGGATTTCTTTGACCTCCAAGAAAGCTCTGACATTTGAGCACTGTACTCAGATTTGTCACTGTGTTTACATGACCCAGTGAATAGTACTTTACAGAATATTTTGCACTTGGGCTGAATTTAAATGGCAAGATAGGTTTTGGCGTTATCAGGTTGATCAGCTTGAACTGTTCCATGTTGGAAGTGTGTATCTGCTCCTTCTTTGAAAGTACCTTGACTCTCCATCTGATTTCAAAACACATTGGTTTGTATAAGAGCAGTTCCTGTACTACGATGCTGGATTTTCTCTTATCGAGATAACTTCAAGGATTAGCCCTGGATTTTCCATACTACATCGCTCGTTCACTTCTCACCAGGATAAATCACACTTGTAACTCGCTCTGAATGTCTAACCTGTTCTGGACCAGGATATGTTCTCGATAAGCGGTCAGAGCTCCGCCTCCTGACCAATCAGATCTCTTGGAAAATAATCCGCCCATTTTTAAAGGATGGGGAGTGGTGCACGAGTTCAGTACTGAGCTGCAGCGGAACGGAGATGAGAAATTAAACAGATAGATCCTTTATGTTTGTCACGCTTTGTACAGGCCTCAGAAAGGACCACACCATATTTTAATTCCCTAAAGCCCCGTTTTCACCACACAAAAAGTGCAGGGACGGAACAGAGCGGTATGGTACAGTTTGGCAAAGCGTACCCAGAGCCAAATCACATGATATGTGAAGTTGCAGGTGTGGCAGATCTGGACCTTATGAATCCTCTGTTGTTGTTTACATCCTACACTTTGCACGAGTTGTTTAGTTATCTTTTTTTTTTTTTTGCAGTCACAGAGCTGCAGCTGCAACTTTCGTGTTGGTTCTGAGAGAGCAAATGCCAGCCAAACCCGGCTAAATGTACCAGAGCACGCTCCAGCGGCACAAAGCTAGTTGGCTCCGGTGCAGCGGTGTTGGGGCAGAGATGATGCGAAGACAGACACTGGAGCTCAGAGCAGCTCTGGCATATATATATATATATATATAAATTTCCCTTGTCCTGTTCGACAGCTTGGGCAGACAATATGATGTAATTGAGAGCCTACCGGTGAACCACCCCAGAGAGCCACGCCCCAACTCACAAGGCACCAGATGGAGAGTGCAGAGAAGATCCCCCTCCCGGGCAAGTGGGGCCCTCAAGAAAAGGATAAGGGGCGCGGGGCTCCAGTATATACACATTTGTGACGCATGCTATTCACACTACAAAGCCTATGTGTTCAGATACATCACAGCCCACATTGAGAAGTAGTTTGAGTGAAAGCACTTTGGTGTCTGTTCAAACTTGCCTTCATTGTTCTCCAATTGTGATCGGATGACTTGAAGCACATATTAAGTCTGGGTGTGAATGGGCCCAGTGCATTACATGTGGGAAAGCAAAAGGAGAAAGTGACACTTTTATTTGTTGTGGTGCTGCTGTTCACATTATTACATATATCAAAAGGCATGGTCACGCAGGCGCAGGGCTTACTAAGCAAAACTTTAATTCACTTCTCAATAAACATCAAAACAATAAACATTGATCAATACTTCATTGGGTCAAGCATTCACAACCTGAGGTGGAGTCAAAAAGCCAATGATCCTGCTTTTTTATATTATATAGACGTATTGTTGAATGACTTAAAAGATGAAAAACTTCATAAATATCATTTTCTCCTGTGAAGAACCTATTCCTTACACATTCTGCCATCACATGATCATTACATGGAATTTGTTTAACAAATTTCAAAATATATCAAGGCTCAATTTTCCCACACTTATTGTTGCATCCTGATTATTTAAAAACTGCTAAAATAATTTATCTTCAACCACAGGCCATACCAGAATACCTCCCCAAAGCATGCTGTCAAAAGTATAGCCTATTGTAATAGCCAAAATAACCTTGAAAAGCCTAGTTCTGTAAGGAGAAATCAATCAAATGAAGTAATAGATGACAAGATGAGATAGAGAAGAAGATCTTGAAAGACAAATTGCTCGGCAGAGTGAATTGCCCACGGGGATCGTGTGTCTATTTATAAGTACATACTCAAAGACGAACGCCTGCTGACACAACCGGAGAATCTTCTTCTATCTATTCCATATCAACAAATCCAGCAGAGCCGGCATCACTTCAGCCTAAGTTGGCAATTTGTTGACCAAAAGAAAATCAGAGTAGCGGAACAGTGGTACATGGATGTCAAAGTGAATTTGACTCTGTTCCATAGCCAGGTCACCATTTAACATTAGCATGCCAACATCTATCTCCCAATTTCACTGGTCTGTGGTGCCTCTGTGCAGGGAAGAAATGCTGCTTGAAGTGAATTGTATTAGTATGACAGCCGAGAGTATGAGTGTGAGGAGGGTGAAGCTGGTGGTGGTGGGGAGGGCGTCTCTCCTTTAACCACATTGCTTTTGTTAAACTCTGTTCACGCTCTATGTGGCACCGGGCACTGAGGTAATTTCACACCTGACCGGCCGTTCGCCGCCTCCGCCAACCCGGTGCTGGGCACCTGACGGGGTTGCCATGGTGACAAGGTAGAAGCTGCTGCTGGTGTCAGTGCGTTAAGTGACTGTTTAACATGGAATGTGGTGTGCCGCGTCTCATCTGTTGATGATTTGACTCCCTGCGCTGTTGGAAACTACGTCATTATCGCAGGTGTCCGTACAGGCAGCAGGAGCTTTAGTATTTTATTATCTGCAGCCTGAGTCACTGCAGGGTCACATGTAAAAGGATTTATGTATGAACTGAGGATGTGATTGAATGTGGAAGGGATGGAGCGGAGACAAGCCCACACACTAATCCCTCTGCTTTATATATAACACAGCAAACATTATGCACTTATATAAGTGGCAAGTACTGCCACAGAGAAATAATGCAGCAAAGAAGGACTTCTACATGACAATCAGTGCACATACGCGCGCACGCACGCACACAATCTTTTTTTCTAAATACAACAGACAGAAGTGAACGACCATTACTAGTCTCATTAAAACCTTAACTTACCAACACCCTAACATGAGTGCCGAGACCAGAACTTTGGACTTTGGTCCGGTTCAGTTGGAGCATGGCTTCTCGTGAAATGTGCGTTCTTCATGCAGGTGAGGAGAGACGAGCTGCATCCCGAGGTTACAAAAATAAAAGCTAAAGAACCAAAGTAATCTCAAGTGTATCCTGCTTGTCTGGTGGGCTGAATCTCTGGCTTTGGGGTTCTGTGGTTTCACTTCGCGCTTCCTTTGTTCTCCCGGATGCAACTTGTGGCCAAATCTGGCTTCCTGGACACCCGTGGTCCATTTTGACCAACAAGTGGGATTTAAATGAGGGGAGTATTATGGTCTGTTGATCCCCCATCTGCCTCAAGTCAAGTGGAGGAGCGGGGCTGGCCCCAACATTTGCCAAGATAATTGTTTTTGATTTATTTATTTATTTTTAACTGGTAACTTAAGTTGAAAGAAGTTTCAGTAACTCTCTCTCTTTTATTAAGAGCACAATCAAACCACTTCAGCAATGTTGAAAGCACTTGAGCAGCAGAGGTACCTCTCCGCTCTGTCTGTATGATGACATTATACTCTACCGCAAAAAGGAAAAACAAAAGCACTGTTTCTCATTTCTTAACCAACAATCTCAATCTTGTGAAATATAAGTGCAATTTTATTATAGGAGATCTCAAGTGCCCCAGAAAAAAAAACGAACAACCTAGATTTGGAGAACAACACTTTGTAACACTTGCTCACAGTAAGGCTGCCCAAGAATGAAATATAATAAATACGGTTATTACAAGTGGTTGAGCATAGAGTGTACTGAGAAGGAGGCATAGAAAAGTAAAATGCATTAGATTTAGGCTCCATTTACACGTTTAAAAATAAAATTTATGGGGGGGTTTCTTCACAATCACACAGCAACATTTGGAAAACGATGTTCATTTTCACAGAAAACACAGAAATGCTGAAAATGATTTTGTTTTGCTGGGACACAAGTAGCTGCCCTTGGTTGTTTTTGTAACGAAACCACAGACGTGCTGCGGACAACATCATGCTATGAACAATAACAGTGGGAGTACACTGGCAATTTTATGGACAGATGACCAAGTTGGATTGTCATTATAGTTACTGTCAGCTATAAAACTATAAAGTCCCAGGAGAATATGGACGAGGAGTCATGATACTCTGGAGGGAAACATTGTTGTTATTGTCTATCTACTGAGCATGTGCAGAATAGCCAGGGTGTGCATGACCAGTAGCAGTGTGTAACAAAGTTTTGTTTTCCCTTGTTTCCATTGAGGTGGTGTTGGAGCATTTTTGAAAAGTTCCACCTTGTATTTTCCGTGACTCTGACCATCGTTTGTGTTTTCACTTGAAAATGTTGTCATGTAAATGGGGTTGAATGTTAAAGTGAAAGAAGTAAATGTCCAACAAATTGCCTGAAAAGATCTGTTTTGTGGGGCAGTGTTGGTCTCAGGTAGAGAAGTAGACTTGGAATGGAAGTTGAGAAGTTTAAATCCTACAGTGGACCAGTCACTATTGTGAGTCCCTGAGCTTGACCCTTGAGCCCAATCAACTCTCTGGGAATCACACTGTGACAGCCCACCACTCCTAGCATGTATAGTTAAGGTGAACTATGGATAGGATGGGTTAAACACAGAGAAGGAATCAATAAAGATAAAATCAATAAAGAGACAATGTTCCAGTATGCGTTTGTTTTTGTTTCAACAAATTGGATTTTACATAGAATTGGATTAGTGCTAATCCAGACTTAATGCAGACTGCAACTGCAATGTGAAGGACATGCTGAGCTTTTGCAACTATTAGCATGAGCATGAAAAAAAAAACCTCAGTTTTTGTAAAAAGCAATCCGACACACACTTGTTGGAATTATCATGTCACACACAATGTTAATTTGCTTCAAAGTATGCATTCTCCCAGAATGGTGTGTTTTAAAAGGTGTAGGTTGTTGTATTGATTATTGTATTTGTGGAGGAAAAGATGTTGTTGTTAAGTGATGAGCATGACCATCTTGTAGATGAAGTTGCAGCTCCTCCATATTGACAAGAATCAGTTATAATGGGGATGGCATCTGATGAAGATTCTCCCCGTTTGCTTCCTATTAAGGCTGTTTTATGCTTGACGCAGGGGCGTGATGTGCTGAACTTAGAAATCAGAATCAGATCAGTAGACTTCTTCCCTTTGACACCAGCAGGTGTGAATGAGTGTGAGGTGGAGGGAGGAGTGTATGGCTCATACTGGAATATGTGATAAGGCAGCTAACTTTAGCACTTTAGGATATGTCGCAATGTTTTTGAAATGCTGTGATGTCTGTTTGGTAATGTGGTATGTTTCCTTGGGCATTATGTCATATATGTATCTTAATGTGGTGTATTATTTAGTCTGCTGTATATTTTTCATGTTTTATAGTAACGATGCATGTTTGTGTTTGGTGGTATGGTTTTACCCCATGGGGCTGTAAATTGAAATTAGCTCTGAGCGCCTGTTCATGCACTGTCCCATTCAAATATATTAATGAATAAAATGAAATACTTTGATTGTAGAGCGGAGCGGACACAACTTGTTGGACATTGGCCGTCACTCTCTTTGCAATTTCAGCTCGAAATGACTTGAAATGATTCTTTCTGACATCACGGGGACTTGGACTCTGCAGGACAATGTACTGAGACAAGGTATGCTGGAGAGACTGAAGAAAAGACAGGACCTAATTGAATTTGTGATTCAACAGTGTTTTGAATGCAGGTAAATATATTGAACAAGTGACATTTTTTTGTTTGTCAACAACGGTAACAAAGAAAACAAAATATCATTAAAAGAAAGGGCTTTATTGACTTTCTTTGCTCTCTGAAATGAGCTGGGGAATTTAGGTTGGAACCAATAGGAAACGACGTAACGGGATGGATGCTATTGAGCATATGCATCAGCTTGAAGAATGCAAAACACTGGCTACATGTGTAGCCATGGAGACAAATTAGATGAGAAAAGAAAGCAATGTGCTTTACATTTCCAAATGTGCAGGTGCTTTTTTTTCAAGGCCAAACTAAGGTCAACTTGACTTCACCCACTGACGGCTTGGAAACTGTTTCTGAAAGCTTAATGGTTGATTCAGTGTCGACAGTATGCGTTTAAATAGTTTAACATTACATCTCATTTCATCTCTTTTGATTTTCTTGGTGCACTGGCTCATTTTGCTTCTCTTTGGTTCATCTGCATGAATGTTCTGGAAATCTGTCTTCATAACAAAATGATTCACTTTGTAAAATATGGCAATATATATGAATAAGATATAGTTTTATCCATGAATTTAAGACCTTAACATTCTTCAAAGTCGATGGTTGGCAAATCAATACAGAAATACCAAATAGTACACTTATGTTTCATGATAGCTTACCTTGCTCACCAATAACAGAGAGCAGAAATAATAATAATAATAATAATAATAATAATAATAATAATAATAATAATATGCAGGATATTCACAAAAAGAGGATTTCTTAAAATGATTAATAGTTTGAATACAAATGTTGGCGTCAAGTATCTTGAAAGTGTTTGTTAAGCCGATCCTGCACATCACCGACTTAAGTTAGTTTGCTTCTTTCTCCTGTACTCACACACACCAACATTTTCACGCCACGCTTTACAGTTCTTCTGAGATGAGTAGCCCTTAGGCTAATTAACAAGGTTGAGTGCAGGGTGTTGGCCTATCGTAAACTCCACGACGACACAGATGAAAATCACATGTCATTTCATGACCAATCTAATTTTTTCTTGCTGCTACATTGGCGTGATGTAGATAATAAAATAGTATGACCCCATACAAACTGAGAGAAGCACTGTGGCATGTGAGCTGTACGATATTTTTCAGGCTAATTATATTAATTTATTACGCCTGCTAGCCATACAATAACACAGCCAGCCATAATGCATAAAGATCACAGGTCATGGGAAAACAGGGTAAAGGCAGTTCCACATCATCACATACAATAAACCATTAATATGCTCCAAGAACTTCCGCATAATCAGTACAGACATAGTGTCAGGCTCCATTTGAATGAACAGAAAACAGACTCTGCTCCAGCTGTATACTATTGTAAAACATTGTGACACATACAAGCGAAGAGTCATAGAACGAGTGAATAGGTTAACCATGTGAGGCTTCTCCTTTTCCTTCCACTTAACCTCATCTTCAAGATTCTCATTTTTAGTGATTCAACATGAGCTCCTTCCCACACATATACTGTTTATAAGAGGTAAAATATAAATACTGCAAGGTTACTTGACCACAACTGTACTAATATTTCGGACTTTTCACTGAGTTGAATGCAACAAGCGTCTACCACTGTTTATCACACACACACACATATATATATATATATCCAAACATTGTAAATAAATATAATTGTTGCTGTCTTATTAATGTGCACAATGATGAATGAAATGTCGACCTCTTCTGTGTCAAGAACTCGTTCAGCTAAGCTGGTGGTTAGAGCCGCATTCACGTTCCAAAGAAAGGACATAAGATACACCAGGGAAAGTGAACCTCACCTCATCATTGAATCAGTGTTGGTCTCGTCACAATACTTCTTCAAGCTTGTTAATTAATGTAATACAGAGTGTCATGCTGGTCTAGTGCAGAGGTCAATAACTTCGGTCCTCGAGGGCCCCTGTCCTGTCTGTTGTAGCTCTCTTCCAGTTGCAACACACCTGATTGCAATGAGGGGCTCGTTATTGTCTTTTTCACAACCTTAGTGATGACATCATCATTAAATTCAGGTATGCAGGGAGAGAGCTAAAACATGCAGGACTGGGTTGGAGACCCCTGGTCTTGTGGATACGAATGTTATCCGTCATGCATGAGGTTTCAGTTCGATTCAAGGTGGAGTCCCAATTTTTTTTTTCATTTAATATTTTTTTTCTGGATTGCCTCACGTCTTCCAGAGGTCTTGTTTTGACATTCATATAATGTCCAGGCAGGCCATCCATGCAATGTCCCAAAAAGACATACAGAAACCTTTCATCCTGACTTCACTTTGAAATAAAATCTTAAACACATGTTTTGGACCACTGTTTGCTCAGTAGGGCAGTGTGACCACTGACAGATAGTTCATTTAGTATTACTACATGAATAACTATTGTTATTATTATTATTATTATTATTATTATTATTATTATTATTATTATTATTATTACAGTAGTAATACCAGGAACTCTACTGGTTGTGCCTGAAAAAATGCACCAATCAATGGGCTGATGCACTTCCTGACTGTGAAAAGAGAAACTCTGTTGCAACAATGTAAAACTTGGTAGAACATATCCAGAGTCAAACAGAGTTTGAGTTTTCAATAGAATTTACACTCCAGTCTTCATCATATGCATTCATATAATCTACATGAGTTACCACATTGCACAGCCTCTCAAACTGTGGACCACTTTATTAAAGCTTAATTTTTCCAGAACACTTTTCCACTTTGAAGTCACAAAGGAAAAAGTGTGAACTTAAGACTTTACTTTTTTGTCTCTTTGGGGCTGTGGGTGTGGATGGTGAAGGATGCTCTTCCCTCTCTCCCTTGTTGCTTGGCTTTCTCTGAGCAAAGCTATCTCTGTTCTCATAACCCTGACAAGCCCCACACTTGCTCTTCATGATCAAATCTTCCTTTTGTAAAATAATGAGTCAACTTTTATACAACACACATAGCTCTACAGAGCGAAGCGATCCAACCATTATCTGGCGGGCTCCCGGCCTGCCGGCTGTGTGATCAGAGGTTGGAGGCAGCAGCAGGTGGTGGGTGGCTGCCTCTCCAGATGTGACGTCCTCAGGGCCTTTGACCAGGTGTCTGATTCCTCAAACAAATCAAACACCTCCGCCTCAAAGACCTGCTGCTAAGCTCTTGAAATGCAAAAAAGCTGCAGCAGAGCCTTTGGAGGTTTAACTATATGTTTAATAAGCTCAGGCCACAGAGGGGTCAACATGATGGGAGAAGAGGAACTCGTTGATTAGGAGGGTTTTCACCATCAAAATTACTTTTAACTTGGAGTAGAGGAGCCTCATTTAGCTTGATACTCATATTCACATTGCTAACTGCAATATTGAGGATAAAGGAAGTTTCGAATTTTGAGGTTAATCGCATTCAATTAGTCACTTGTAGAAAAACAAGTGACGCAATCACTGCACTCTTGTCATGGTATTTATTTATTCTTTCTCACACAGTGATCTTACCATTACCAAATAAAATCTATGCAAGAATTATAGTGCTGTAAAAATGGACAGTAACATACTATGTACTGCAGAAATTCACAGTAACAAATGATGTACTGTAGAAATATCACAGTGATATTACCACTATAGTATATGAGCAAAGCAATTATACAGCGCTTGTAAAAGTCATACTAACATATGCAGTTTGCAGTACTGTAAAAATGTACAGTACCATATTATGTAATATAGAAAATCACTGCAACCATTAGAGTTCCTAAGAAATTCACAGTAACATATCAAATTTTGCAGTATCATATTGTGCACTGTGGGAAATCAGGGTAAGCAATATAGAACTGTCGACATTTACAGTGACATACACTATTAAAAATGGCTGTGAAATCCTGTTATTTATCGTATTTCTGTTTTAATTTATCTCATTCAAGTGCACTGTTGTATAAAATGCAAACCTTGGTACGTCTCAAATTGATCCACATTCCTCTTCAGACAGCTTTGTGAACAGCTGCATTGTAGTATCAATATGCCATTGTGTTTTGTGGTATATTTAGTCCAGAAGTCTTCTAATGGTATTTCTGGACTGCTAAAACATACCTCAATTATATTCAAACCTTATGTTTTATCTTTATCGAAGTCAGGAAGTATAATGGTCAAAAGCTAAGAAAGAAGCACATGTGTTGGGGAACTGCTACTGTAGAGCAGCCAACACCTCATCAGGTTCTGCCAGATGTCACAGAGCTTTCTCAGAAGACATGCAGCATCCATGCTTCAGCGGCAGCATGCACACAGTAGTCAGGAGACTGTATCTTGAGTTTCGTACAGCCCAAAGTACAGCCCATGTGTCTTTACAGGTGTTTTGACAGACAGTATACATTTTCCTTCACTATTATTAATATGCATGCAAATGGATGTGTTGATCCTATAATGAGATTTGATCAAGCAGCATGGTGCAATCACGAGGCAAGGAAAGCAAATGTGCTATTGATCAGGAATTAAAAGGCTTCAAGTTAAGTGTATGTTTGGCTCAGCTCACCTGCTTGGCACACAGAAAGATTCAGCCCAAACTGCAATAGATACTGAAGTTGTGTTTGGTTGAAGGAAAAATAAGTCAGCCTGCATATATGCTGTGGACCATAGTCCGTCACTCTCTAAGCTTTGTATACTCCAAGTATATTGTAGGTTTTAGTGTGTATTTGCTGACGAACACCAGCGTGTGTTAAGACGCTACATACAATCCTCAGGATATATTGAACTTATGCTCTGTAAGGATCAGTAGGTGGGACTATAACTTCTTTCATGATTTACTCATGGTTGTAGGATATTTGTGAGGAATTCACACTTAATCCAATTTTGATAAGTTCAGTTTTGTTCGGTTCAAACACCTTTATTTATGACACAAGTGGCAATTCATTTGTAGCTTCCCAGTGTGTATAATTACTTTCATGTTTGAATTTGGTCAACAAATGAATAGTACTTGAATCATAAATCAGCAATCTGTCAAGGAATTAAGCATGGGACATGCAAAAGACAGAATATAAACAGAAAGTGCAATAATATAAAGAAATATATTTAAAATCATTGATGCTAATTTAAACGTATTTTTTCTTTTTTTTAATAATTTGAAAAGTCATTTAAGAGGAGTGTGGTCTGTGTTTCAGAGCTTTATGGCAGAGGGAATGAAGGACTTTGAATAAAGGTGTGTTTTCCTTTGGGGCACTAACAGCGTCTTCCTGAAGGCAGGAGGGACAATTCCTAAAACAGCACAGTCTGGTTGGCTGATGATGTATTTACATGAACGCAGTTGCAAATTAAACATGACCACCTACTTCAGATAGGGAGGATAAAGGTCCCTGCATACTTCATTTTTCAACCCATAAGAACAAGAAGAAAATTCGGCAGTGACGTCAGCCAGCTATTGAAATTAATGCTTTTTTTCTGCAGGACTGCAAACTATATTACATATACAAAACTATATACAGGGATAGATTAGACTGACATCTAAACTATCCTTGACTGTGGCCCTTGATTATTAGTAATGGATAGTTTTGTCTGGCACTATTCTCACCAGCAAGTGCATGATTATTGTAAATTCTTGGAAGCCAGTGCATTGGGTTTTATTTCTGCAAAGTCCCTTTTTGTTGCTTATTTCTCAGAGTGCTCTCAGGAGAAATTCCTAGTAAAAAACCTCAGGGACACAAAATACATGGGAATCAGACTGAGAGACATTGAGAAAGTTTAAGACAATTTTATGACATTATTCTCCCAAGAAGACAAAATACATCACAGTACAACCTTTGCATGATTGTCCAGGAGTTTGTCGAACTCTCAAGTCAGACCGCAGCTTCTTAAAGGCTGAATTGTTTTGAGAAAGAGCCATGCGCTTCCTGCACTGTAGACTCTGAAGGACAACAAAAATAGCACAGAGGTCCCAAAAATGCTGACACAGGTCATCCGTGACATTCAGACTGCAAAATTACACAACGTTCTTAATGAACTAAAACAAGATTTCCCTAACAACTGCACATCTACTTCAGTCTCTTTGGCACATGTACACTGCATGTTTTAATGCTCAGGTTGAACTTGCTGCCATTTTTAATCAAGTGAAGTGAGCCATAGCTGATTTTTGTTATTATTGTTTTGTTTGCAAACTTCAGGTTACTTCTGAAGCAAGTACTAACTGCCAAGCCCTGGATGATGACATGTTTAATGCAAATGTTGCAGTGCCTGAGAATTTTGCCAAGAATCGCCAAGAATGGAGACAAAAGAGATGGAGGAAAAGGCAAATAATTACATCTTGTGCATATGCTGCAATATTTTTTCTTCCAGAGGTCATATGACTGCCTCAGCTGACAACTGCACCAGATTGTCCTCCAGTCAGATTGCCTCCATGGTTCTCATTTATTTACCACGTGTACACTATGCAACAAAATAAGTTAGATGGTCACAGATCTGATGCTGTTACAGATGCAATGTTAAGAAAATCCAAGGAATCTGGTTAGAAGGCGGTCGCATTGGCACATATCCAATATATATCTGATTGATTCATGCATTTGCAACTATTTATCTGATTAGAACCGTCATCAACCGCTTCTCAATGGGAGCATTATTGTTAGCACCCATCTCCAGATCAATCTGATGTATATTTTGTTTGGAAAATTGTATGGAGAACTCATGTCACGGGCTCTGTGCTTCCACAGGTGTGTGACTGTAATTTGTTGCAAAGATTGTACAGTGCTTGAAAGGTTGGGTCCTTCTGCAGTATGGAAGTGATGGTTTGAGTAGAATTGCTGGTTTCATTGATTTCATTCAGCATACTGACTCATCTCTCTTTTGAAGTACTTTTAATAAAAGCCAGTGCCTCAGCTGAGAAACGAGACCATCGGGGCTTATCCAATAAAGTGTCTACCATTCAGTTTATGCTGATGGAGGGTGACAAAGATGTGTGCAAAGCAAAAGCTGATAGAATTTAAAACCTGATCGAATTCTACAAGCCAGAAAATGATGCATGACTTGACATTTTGGAGATGAAAAAATGATACATTGTTTTATCATTCTTCAGCTTTCGGAACTAATAATAATGGGGGAGGAGGTCAGGGCTTGTTTGAGGTATCACCGAGGTTCACATACGTGAGTTCCTCTGAGGTATTACGTTTGTATGTTCATTCTTTATTTTCTCCCCTCCAGTCTGGCCTCTCTGGCCCTGTTCAGGGTGGATAAGCAGCAGCAGCTAAGTTTAATGATCCCTGCTTGACCTCCACAGACCCCTTCCCCTTGAGTGTGCCAGACACAGAGTCCATAATAGCTGCACCTCATATGTTGAGAGCCACATGGCTGCAATTCAGCTCCATCCATGGGCTGTCCAGTTTGTGCACGGATCATCAGAAAATCTTGAGCGTGCTCAAACTGTTTCTCCTTCACCCGACACTGGCCCCCTTCTCCACCTCCCTCCCGCCAGGCACCACCAGATCTGGAACGCTGAAAACGCTTTTCGACGTGGCTGCTGGAACTATCGGCGTAATTGTCTTGGCTTTGGCATGGATGCGCCCACCATTGGTGCAGAAATTACTGTGGTCGGGAGGCTGACGGATGAAGAAGGATTTTGCTTTTTGAATTTTTTCAAGAATGAATAGTGGAGGGAGAAACAAGGATGGATAGAAGAGAGCAAAAATATAAGCATCAGTGGCAGCACTGAATTGGATCCATCGCCAATGCAGTGGCATTTCCAAAGCAAGTCTGGGAGGGAGGTATTATATATCCAGTCATTTTCAAACTTGACCGTCCCTTTGCAGGGATAATGAGTGTCCTGAGCGTTGGCTGACAAACCCAACTCATAGATATGCTCTTTTTCTTCCTCGTGCCTACATGAAAGACACTTCATTTAAATACAGGGACATAGAATTGAGAGATGATGAGTATTCCCCAGCAATATCTGCTAAAATACTAAATACTGTAGTCCACTCACAAATGGCCTTTTTGAATCAGCTCGTTGTCGCTCATTTTCAGTTTCACCTCTGTGTTATCAAAATGATGCAGGTCAAAACTATTTGTGGCAACACGTGAATGTCTTATTTTAATCACCTACTTGACCACGACACACAACACTGGTAATTAGCATTCAAATATGTGAATGAGCCATGAAACATGAAAAGTGGAAACTCTACACGAGGATCTTTTTTCTTAAGTGGAAGCCTTCTGGATAATTAAGCTTGTCCATGTCAGCCACATGCCACATGTGAGTGTTTGGAGGGATGTAACGCTTCTGTCACAGTCGGGTGGAGAAAAGGCATCTTCAGCTGATGGAAAGTCAGCTATTAGCAGGAGTGTCCATGAGAGTAGTGGAGCGAAACCATTTTTGATTTCCTCCAGAATTACTTTCTCCACCACTGAGGGCCTCCTCTCTGACTTCTCATGGGGGAGAGATAGGGCATCTCGTTATGTTAACAGGACAGGGTGGCATTTGATTTGCTGCTTTGTTCCTCTCCTCACAGCATATGTCCTCTAATCTCTAATTTGAGCCTTTTAATCCTTTAGCGTGAACTCCGGGAGTTCGCTGGGGGTTTGCGATGAAAGCATGGGTCTGATCTTCAAGCTCATCCCAAGCACAAATTCTCAATCTCAAATCCATAAATCCCAACCTCAAAGCGCCCAAACATTTCAGATCTGCCTGTGAGTAGGTGTGTATGACATGTATCCTCATATGCATATGCACACATGCAGGAAGAGAGGTATGCAAGGGGTTAAACTTTGTAATTTCTTCAAGAATCAAAATCTAGTGCATGGCTCTTGTGATATGTGCATGCTACTCTTCGTTCAGTCTTTAGAGTGTCCTCTACAGTTCAATGTGCGGTGCCATTTCTCTGAAGAAAGCAAATATTTGTCAAATCGAAAATCAAATGTTTGAGAACTGGCTTTCTTCTGAGACGATCTCCAGCAATGTCATAAAATCTGTGACTGCAGTTTGTGGCTTCATCTCTCCCAGGTCAACGCTGTTGCAGCAGCAATGTAAATGCTAGCAGCTGCTATTTCTGTTTCTCAAAGATTCGCAGATAAATACTTTTTCTCCATAACAGAATCATGCAAGCAGCTTCAATTTAGAGTTCAGAAAGCCAAAGGTCCTGAATTACATGCAAGACAAACACAAACATTTACACCCGTTTTCCAAATAGAAACCTTATTTGAGCCGATACTGATACTGGTATTGGCAACCCACTGATTCTCAAGAGCTTTATCTGAATTTCTAACCACTGTACACATGTACGTTCTCTGTAAATCAAAACTGTAAGTTTTGATAAAACCTTGAAACAACACAGATAATTCTGTCTGTCAGTATTATTTGTTTACTGGTGTTCGCTTTAGAGGCCACATTTGACACACCACCTGGACTATCAATAACAACTCATAGATGGACAATTAGTTTTATTAGTTGTTTTTTTTCCAGATTTGCTGCACTGGTAGAAGATATAGTTCAAGTCAAGATTTTTGTTGTAACACTCCACACATGACACTGACTCATGTTTACAAAGAGAGGGCAGTTTGAAGAAATATTTTCTGTTTTTTCCCCCCTTTACACAAAATACAAAAACTGTCTAATAGATGATAATAAAAAAAATAATCTCGGCTGTTTGTTGCAATTCTGAAAATATTGAAGAAGGAAACGAAATACAAACTGTATCAAAAAAGGTTGCAACAGAAAAGAAAATCAGCTTTAAGATGAGAATGTGAGGAAGGTTTTTTTTTTTAAGATGCTGCAGTACTCGTCCTGCGTTATGAAATCTTAACACATCAGAAGGTATTGCAGCTCTTGAGTTCAAATGAATCCAAAAATCTCTGCTGCTCTGATCTGGCTCTGGTTCCCTTTTTGCAGTGGTCAGCATCTAGCCAATGTGCCAGAAAAGAAACAAATTAAAACAAAAGGAAAGGTTGGAATTACAGCTAACTATAGATCACCTTGGTATCATCTTTAGATTGGGCCCAATTCAAACCAAATGGAGGCGTTCTGTGGCTTCCAAACTGAGAAGAGTTTGACTGTGCTGCTCACTCTTTGATGCCAGATACCATGCCTGACTCTCAGGCATCCAGTGGAGAGCCAAGATGAATAGATGTGAATATTTTCATTATCTATCCATCTGTCCGTCCATGTTGTCATTCATCTTCTATACAATGTTAATTTTTTTGACAAAATGTAAGACGAAGGTTCAAAGTACAAAGTGGGTCCAGGATCTGTGAGGAAGCACAGTTCTGTGGAGGAGCCGGAAAGACACCATCGACCAGCAGGAAGAGGTCTTGTTACAGATGTACCTCAGACATTCAACGTGTTTTTTTGTTTTGTTTTACCAAAAGAATGTTCGAAAATTTGCTGCTTTCTCTTATGACTTATTAGTTTCCAGTTATCGGTGGGCACTTGAACGCCCATGTGAACAAGCCTCTGCAGACTGCATGGTGTTTGTGCTAAGTCAGTCTGCTATCAGGGGACTGTGGTAAGTTGGCTAATATTGAGCTCCGGTGATATATAACTGTTTAAGGAGAAAATAAAGGCCCTTTGGTTATCACACTTGCCAGGGTGTGCTCTGTCCAGCAGTTGCTGATGTTTTGTGTTGATTTTGCTTTTTTTATATGTGACAGAAGGTCCTGTGTGGCTTTGCTACCGTCTAATTCGCTTGTGGCTAATGCTAACGGTTTTAATTTCTAAATGTGTGTTTTCTAAGCCAGTCTGCTTTGGGGATGATTTGTGTTCATTGTGTTCGTCGACTGTAGCTGTGAGACCTGTGATAAATCGGTTTTATCTGTGTTTTTCCCATCAGTGTCAATAAAGGAGCATCAGAGTCTGATAGTGACTGCCTTTGTTGTCTGTAACACAACACAATGCAAAAGAGACAGTACCAGACCGCTACACTAAAACTAAACCATAATAGTTCCTGTATTCTTGGACTGAAATTACTAACACCTAAAATTATTCAGCTTTAGTTGACTCAATGTTAGACTAAATCAAAATGGGATGAGAGTGATTAAATCTGAGGAAAACTCGGAAGGCTGATTGAAGCAGGACTGACATTGAGACTAAAGTAAAACGCATTGCTTGTATACCACAGTACCACATATATTTCTCATTACTGGAACAGCCTTGTATCATCCATATTGTTATGGAACATGAAAAAGACATTTGAACATATATATATATATATAAATATATATATACATTGATGCAATGACATAATCTTTATTGTATTAAACTCAAGACTTTTGGCCTTCTATTGATCTTTTTAGAGCAGTGGTAGCCAACCCGAGGATCTTTGAAACATTCCCGGCAGATCACGAAATACAAAAAAACCCCCAACCCAAATACATTCATGCTGATTAATGTTCAGTTTCTCCTTCTCTCTATTTCTCTTGATCCAGTCCTTGTATTTTTTCAGTGTAACAGGCAAATTAAATTGACCAATAGGATCAAATGATACTGGCCCTTTAACTGTCACAAATTGACAATATAAGGTACCAGCAGCCAGTGTCCTTGATAGATGATAGACTGCAACGTTGTCATCTAGCATGGCGGATACTCCAAGAAACAAGTCGGAAACATAATTTTCATCCGGAATGGGAAGAGGAATTTATTTTTACCATGGTGAAAGACAAGCTTGTATGTGTGTGTGTGTGTGTGTGTGTGTGTGTGTGTGTGTGTGTGTGTGTGTGTGTGTGTGTGTGTGTGTGTGTGTGTGTGTGTGTGTGTGTGTGTGTGTGTGTGTGTGTGTGTGCGTGCGTGCGTGCGTGCGTGTGTGTGTATGCTTTGCCACCAACCTCTAGTGCTGCGAGCAAGATCAGGGGACAGTGACTTTCGGGGATTTGTCAGCAAGGAGAAGTTTCCCCTCCTCACCTCATGTGCACTGGGAGTGAGTGCCTACTTTGGATCCACTTACCTCTGTGAAATGTCGTTTTCACAGATGAAAATAATCAAATCACAGCTCAGGAGCCGCCTTCCTGACAAACACCTCACAGACTGTCTCAGATTAGCCGTCAGTAGCTATGAGCCAAACTTCACAGCACTCACAGACAGTATGCAGTCACAGCCATCTCACTAATCTGGGTGAGTGACATGACAGCTTTGACATGTGATGGCCTATGAAAAGTGATGATGCATAAGATGGGACATAACTACACTGAGCTTATTGACACTGGCTTAGATTTACAATTCTGTTTTATAAAATGCTGATGCTATGTTATGTAATTCACATGAAGCTTGAGTGGACAAGCATAACACTGCATGTGATCTGTTTAGTCCTAATTTGTGTGTGTATGTGTTAAAAGTGAAGCTGATATGTTAAAGAATTTCCAAAGCAAAACAGTGATGGTGAGTTTAATATACTAGTTACAGCTTGTGTTTATTAATATGAATGTAGGACCAAAATATTTCATGTAATTAAAATACAGTTAGCCTGAATAAAAAGTGTTAAAGTGGAAATAAAATCCCTTTTTTTTCTAGCCTTCATTGGGTAGAACTTGCCTGTCACCATGGTGGAGGTCAGGGATCTTGGGCTTGAAAAGGTTGGAGACCATTGTTTTAGAGTCTAACAGTTTAATGTCTTTGGAGAATGCTACAAAAGTATATGGTGTGCCAACAAGTTGAGTGTCACAGTACTGGAAGGATCTTCTACATTTTTGATTCCAGTTCACTACCAAATCAGCCTTTGTTTCCTTCCTTTTTTTTAAATAATTCCAGTATCACTATGAAGAAGGTTAAGATTTCCGAAGCGCTACTGTGACCAGTCAAAGCAGCAATATATCACACAATTACTGCGAGTAGTTGTATTTTGCACTTTGATCAACCTGCGTACTGGCAGCGTACCTCTGATTACTTCTACTTCTGTCTCCTGCGTCACGCCACCCCGGTGAGGTTCCAATGTAGTAGATCCCACCAGAGACCAACGACATTATTAAAGATGGAATCTCATCTAGCAGTCATTCTCCCTCCAGCCCCCAACACTCGTACACCAGGTACAACACCTTTGTTCTTCAGTGAAGCATCCTGACTGACTGTACCTTGCGCACCTCCTTTAACTGAAAGATGTAAGTGCAGCCACATGGAGCATGTCTTCTATCATTTCCTTCGGCTCCACAGTAGCAGCACAGTGTGTACACAATAGCCTGGCATCCGGCAGTAAAAAGAAGTCATGTTCGGAAGTGTAAGGGGAGGAAGGCTGTAACAGAAAGAAGAAAAAAAAAAAGATCCAGTGCTTTGTAGTGACACACGGAACAAGATGTTTCACCAAAGAAAAATGCAAATTGCTATCAACGGGAACAAAATGTAAGAGTATCAAACGCTCTTGACAATGAGAACTCACGCAAGACATGTCCTAATGAGGAGGAACAAAAAAAGGAACCTCAGACATTTTAATCTTTTAAAACCCCGGCAGGCGGTACATTGTTAGACAAACCGTGTGTCAGTGTGTTGATTTTTCCCTCCACACTCCTCTCCCTTTTTCTGCTGGCTGTATTTATTCCTTCTGAGCCCCCGCGGTGTGTTTTAACAAGGTTGTCGCTCTTTGAAGACTCGGCCCATCACAGGGGATCAGGGGCAGGCACCGGCTGGAAATCCTCCCCCACTGACAGACAGGTGCACAGCGGTGTGCGCTAAGAGATGCTCGCAAACACAGTCCAAAGGAATATTGTGCACATCAGAATAGCTTCATCCAGAGTGTGTTTTAGGCTCTCATTTTGCCGGAGAGACTTAACCACCAGCTTGTCAGAGATGATATCGCGGGGCTTGCAAGGCTTCAGGCACTCATGTTGCAACCTTGGAGGTAATGACATGTGTTTTTGTTCTTTCAGGTTAGCCTCCAAGGCAACATAAAGTCAAAACAACTGCCGCAACCTGTGAACAGAGGTCCTGAGCTGCTCAGAAACCCGTGGAACAGTACTCTCCGTGCTTGTGTGTATACTGTTTTCCATATTACTTTTAAACAGAGTTTACACGACAAAGATCCTGATGTGGCAAAGGTTTGCATCATATTGAAAGTACCATCTGCAGCAGGCCAGGACACAAGCAGTGCAGTCTTCCATCACGGACCTCTTTGGTCCACAGGAGGTTCAGCAACAAGGTGTTAGGATGTATGACTGATAAACATTAGTGTTTGTTTTATGTTGACTCTATTTGATTTAGATTATGTTGTGTAAAACGGCTATTGTGTTAACTTGACAATGGTTATTATTGTAGTCCAAATGTTTGTTGTTTTATTATTTTGCAGGTTACCGTTTAACATGTTTTTTTGGTTTTCAGGTTGGAATTTGTACAACATTGTGTAGTTTTGTAATCAGACAACTGTTTGAATGTCCCTTTTGTTTTCCAGATTTGCTGTTGTAAATCATTGTTTAAATAAAGATTTTATTTCTTTTTTTTTTACCTTTATTATGTATGTATGTATGTATGTGTTTATATTTTTTGTAAATATTTTATGTTTCTTTTGTATTAGTTAAATTATGTACTTTTAAATAAGTATGCGTCTCCTTGCATCACACATTTTACGGGATATAGAATTATGTGCTCCAGATCATGCAACTTAATGTACATTCCAATTCACAATATCTGTCAGTTGTGATGACTAATGCAAATCATCTCACCCTTTGGCCGGCAGTTATTATGGTGAGAAGCATTTCTTCCTTTTCTTTGTGGACTTTGGAGTGTATATTTAGTTTTAGTTTAGTTTTAGCTGTAATTCTGATACGTTTAATATCTTGTGCCACCAAAACACCCACAACCACAGTATCACATTTAATTTCCTTCTTGTGGAGCTCAGTATCATATGAACAAAAGCAATGTTCAACCCTCATTTGAGTATTCTGGTAAAATGTATGCAAAGTCAATACAATAAGTACAACAAACTCAGAGGTATTTTTTTTATAGAGGGTTTGATACTCTAATTTCCCTGATTGTCACAATAGACAATGCAATTTTTTTGGGAAGTCTCAACTGCAATTGAGTTACCTCTGAAATCTCTTCAAATGTTGCAGCTGGGTGAAGTTAGCTGGGGAAAGGTAACTGCAATGCCACACTGCATCTGGCCAGGTCCACCCTGCAATAATGTCATTTTCTAAAGGCTCAGTGTTCCTCAGCCACATTAAATCATGAGGCACTCCACTTATGGAGACACTCCAGCTCCATGTGAAAGGATGGCTAAAAAGGTATATTTTAAGATTTAGTGCCAATGGCTGTTGCAAAAGGTTTCCACAAGCTCCCGCGGCGCTCCGGCTCAGTAACGACGGACCGGCTGCTGTTCAGGTAGTACTTCTAAGGAGGATTCAGATATCATCCTGATCCTCTGAGAAAAAATAATAACCATTGAAAGAATAGTTCAAGAAGAATAGAATGACCATATTGCACATGGGCTTCACTATATAAGGGACAAAGTATAGTTTTAGGCGGGGAAAATTTACAGCATCGGAATTTTGAAACTTTCAAACCATTTTCTTCAACCAATTTGGACAATATCTATTACTGTAAATAATAAATAAAAATAAGAGACACACTTAAATAAAATATATCAGTAGATGTTATACTCCCCAGTGAAAAGTGAAAGATTCAGAAGCTCCTATCAGCTATTATATTTTTAATAACAATAACTACTTGTTTTTGTAGCTAAATGATTCTAAATGAGCCCATTCATTTCATTCCCGTTTGTGGTGGATTTGTTAGTGTTGAGGATCATGATCTTGTGAAAAGATTTTTGTTTTGGTTCAAATATCTTGACTGGTTCTGTTTTCCCAAACAACTCATTCATTCTTTTACTTCAACCCATACTGATTTCAATGATCTGTACTGTGGAAATCTACACAGGAAATCTAACAACACCTTTTGAAAAAATAAACCTTTGTGTGTTGTTGATTTTGCTGGAGCTTCCAATCTTGGATAAATCAACATGATGCAGATATTACCCTACTTTCAATTTCCTTCACAATGGAATTATTTTATTGGGATTATTTTACTGGGGATCGGTTCTGGTGTACCTGTCCTCACCTTTCCAGGTGTGATCTGCCCTCATGCGCAGATGAATGGGTGGAATTCTTTTGCGATAAACATTGATCAGTCTTTCTCTCCTCGAAGCCACTGTCAAGGACACGCATCGCGTTTCCTTTCAAAGCTTTAGAGCAGAGGTGTCAAACTCATTTTTTCTGAGGGCCACATCGACATCATGTTTGCCCTCAAATGTCTGTTGCAAATATGACATTTCCTTTACCATAGATTTATATATGTATGCTAGTGTATTGCTGTAGTTATAACATAATCCCTTTCCAGTTTGTCCATTTATCAATCCAGCTATTCAAATTGCAAATTAGCAACGGACACATAATCAAATAGTTATGACATTAACCTTGTTCAAAACAAAAACAATTCTATTATTTTTAAGCTCTCACAGGCCACATACCACATGTGGCACATGAGGCGTGAAGTATGGATGTAGTAGCAGGGTTCTGGTTGATAAAACTTTTCAGATTGCTGAATCCCAAATAACTTCCATGAGGTGTGCTTACTTTCTGGCATGCCTATATGTAATGAATGAGGACATGAGGTACAATGAGACAGGGGTGGAGCTGCTGTGGTCAATGGTCTCGGTCAGGGACCCACTGAAGTGACTTGTCTACTGACCATTCAAACCTGCAAAACTTCAGATCCAAAGATTTCCTCTCTCCTTGTCCAACAATGGGGAACAATGTAAAGGTTTAGTCACACTACACAGGACAGGCTTGGTAAATAGAAACAGTAACGATAAACTGTTGTTTTTTATTCACCAGCAGATTCATAACAAATATCAAACACAAAGTTATCAAACATCATGTTCCTTGTTATCGGCGGGAAAAGCTACTTGCAGTTGTATCTTTAACTTCTGAATGTCAATTCAATTAAATGTTGAAATGAAAACGGTTATAAATAACATCCAGTCAGCTTATTGTATCTCACACAGTAAATTGTTTGCACAGGACCAGTCCTTTTAATGGCCTGATTGCAATGTGTGCACCCAGTTCTCTTCAAAGATTAAAGGATTGTTCTTTGCAGAAAAAAGTCAGAGAGTTTTCTTTGTCCGGCCGGTCCAGTTGAGATCTTATCGACTTTTGCTTGAGGGTGTTTTAGTGGACCAAACAATTGCGCAGGTATCCTCAGTAACAAAGCAGTCACCATGTTAAATCGCTGTGGATTTTCATTGCTCCCACACTTTTTGACCCTCAACACTTTCTGGAGCTTAAAGGATCAAGTCAGCAATAAAAGCTACAGAAAACACTCAAACCAAAATGGGGAACGCTGGATAAACTGGCAGAGGTTGAGCAGCAAAAAGCAAATGTGATTTTTTTCTTGATTTTTTAGATATTCTTTCTTTAGTTCGTCTTGTCATGCTAGTGTGCAGTCTGTACACACACACACACACACACACACACACACGCAGTCCTCACATGCAGTTTCCAAAGGTTACTCATATCCACAAGGTTTCCATCTCTGTCTAATTATTGGAGCCTCACAGCTTCAAGAGTTAACCCCTCCTTCTGCAAAGTCCTTCATCTCCCCTGGACCAGTAGCTGCGTGTGAGAGCCAGCTACTCATTAGAGCGCCTCTGTTAAGCCATATTTGACCCCACAAGGTCACCAGATACAAAATGGCCGACAGCTAAAACCTGTACTGTCTAATCTTCAGCCAAGTTTGAATTAGTGAGGCGGGGATCTTGTGTGATAGAACACGAAACCTTTTTATGCTTTCCTCCCATTTTCTTTTCATTCTTAGAAATATCCCCTTTAACTCTAACTAGAGCTGTTTTTATAACCTACTTATCCACATCTTTGTTGCATTAATAGGATAATCTTTTCTGGGGATTTTTTTCCTCCAGGATGAATGAACATAGTTGCTTACGGAACATTAACATTGGCATTTTCAAGTATCGACTACTCAGTTTCACAGATCAGCCAAATACAAAGCAACAAGTAGGTGCCTGTGAATGGTTTGCACAATAACAATAGTGAGAAGAAAACAGACAAGTGAAGCCCTGAAAAGCCATCTGTTCAGGGTGGCCGGCTGGTCATGAGAGAGGAAGTATGAATGTAAATAGCACATATGTTTAAAAAAAAGTATAAAAAAATATATGTTTGGGCTATATATTACACATATTTTTGTGTGGGCTGAGAACAATTGGATGTAAGATATAAGAGGCAAACCAAGTCAACAGAAAAGAACATGGAATGAAGTTGATCTAAGAAGTTGTTATGTCTAAGGGTGGCATGGTGTGAGATTTACCTTAACAACTAGCATATTACATATCAGATCACAATGTACAGGACTTAAAAGATCCGCACTCACCTTGTGGTGCCTGACAATATGTGCTCCATTCAAATAAAGGTTACGTAAAAGAATGTTAAAATGTTTGATGCATGAGCTGAAATGCAATAGTCCAAATATTGATGAGTATTCCAGTGATTGTTGATGTTAAAACACACCATTGAGGTTGGTTGCATACATTGAAAGAGCAACTGATGTGTGTAGTGGGTCGTGATGGTCTCCTTACAATGATTCTCAAACTGTGGTACATGTACCAGCAGTGGTATGTGAGTTCCCTCTAGTTGTACATGGGGGCAAGTCAAAATTATACTTTTACAGTTTTTTATCAATGTTACATAGTTGCCAGAGGTCCGATAACATTGTATTCAAAGTGCATTTCCCCAAATCAGCCTCAGTCCTGAATCTCAGCCAGTCTAAAAGTTCCTCTAATGAGCTCCACTGAGAACAGGTTGTTTCTGTGTCTGTACCTTTAAATGTTAATGAGCTGTGTCTGACAATGCCTACTCCATGTCAGTTTTTTTTTTTTTTTTCTTTTCCAGTAGCGTTTGCAAAGACAAAAAATGGTGCCCACTCCTATTTTCAAAGGGCAGAGCTCATCTACCTGTGGGAAGGTCAAAGTGAGTATCCAGTACCAGATGGAGCGGTACTGGATACTCATCCTTGCAGGATGTCATGAGAGGAAAATCTCTGATTTGCTTGCGCAAGCACATATTCACTAAAAAGTGGCGCAAGTATGCGAGGGGGAAAAGACTCTCTTCCCTTCCGGGTCCTCATACACAGACTATGTGGACACATGTTTCTGTTAATCAAATGTGAAATTTAAATTTAAAATGTTCTGACGTTATAGAGTGAAACTGAAACCCCAATAGACCAGTTAATTTAGGTATATGTAATGAAGCAAATCTGCCGGTGTTTGGGCCAACTGTTGTTCACTTGAAAGTGAAACATCAGAAAAGGGTGAAGGAAATGAAAGATGCCTTGATATCATTGTCCATGGAGGAAACATGATGACAACATAGTAACAGGTCAGTTTACAGCTAATGCTACTTCATTAGCTGAAGTAAGTTATTTACAATGCATGTATCAGTGTTCTGACAATGGCGAAGTCATAAACCACAGCCTGCTTGATTTAAAGTGTATAAAAACACCCCCATGAACACACACAAGAGGAGAGCAGAGACGTTGCCCGGTTTGGCGCAGCCGGGGCCCACACCCTGGAGCCAGGCCCTGGGTCGAGGCTCGTATGCGAGGACCTAGTGAGCGGGTTCTTGCCCGCGGGACCCGGTCGGGCTCAGCCCGAAGGGACGACGCGGGCCCCTCCTCCTCATCCTCCTGTGATCCCACCACCCACAGAGGCTGCCATAGGGGTCGTGTGCAATGTGGATTGGGTGGCAGTCGACGGCAGGGGCCTTGACGACCCGATCCCCGGACACAGAATCTGGTTTTCGGGACATGGAATGTGACCTCGCTGGGGGGGAAGGAGCTCGAGCTTGTGGGGGAAGCTGAGAGACACCGTCTAGATATAGTCGGGTTCACCTCCACTCACAGCTTGGACTCTGGAACCCAGCTCCTTCTCTGGAGTTGCCCGCGGTATAAGGCGGCAGGCTGGAGTGGGCTTGCTTATTGCCCCGCAGCTCAGCCGCCATGTGTTGGAGTTCACCCCGGTGATCGAGAGGGTTGCGTCCCTACTCCTTCGAGTAAGGGATAGGTCTCTGACTGTTGTCTCGGTCTATGCACCGAACAGCAGTTCAGAGTACCCAACCTTCTTGGAGTCCCTGGGAGGGGTGCTGGATAGTGCTCCAACTGGGGACTCCATTGTTCTCCTGGGGGACTTCTACGCCCACGTGGGCAATGACAGTGAGACTTGGAAGGGGGTGATTGGGAGGAACGGCCGCCCCGATCTGAACCCGAGCGGTGTTCTGTTATTGGACTTCTGTGCCAGTCACAGTCTGTCCATAATGAACACCATGTTCAAGCACAGGGGTGTCCATAAGTGCACGTGGCACCAGGACACCCTAGGCCAGAGGTCAATGATAGACTTTGTGGTCGTGTCATCTGATCTCCGGCCGTGTGTCTTGGACACTCGGTTAAAGAGAGGGGCAGAGCTGTCAACTGATCACCACCTGGTGGTGAGTTGGATGCGCTGGACCGGGAGGAGGCCAGATAGACTTGGCAGGCCCAAACGTGTTATGAGGGTCTACTGGGAACACCTGGCCGAGCCTTCCGTCCACGCAGTTTTCAACTCCCACCTCCGGGAGAGCTTCTCACAGATCCCAAGGGAGGCTGGAGACATTGAGTCCGAGTGGACCATGTTCTCCACTTCCATTGTCGAAGCTGCTGCTCGGAGCTGTGGCCGCAGGGTCTCTGGCGCCGGTTGTGGCGGCAATCCCCGAACCCGGTGGTGGAAACCGGAAGTAAGGGATGCCGTCCAGCTGAAGAAGGAGTCCTATCGGGCATTGTTAGCTCATAGGACTCCCGAGGCAGTCGGCAGGTACCGGCAGGCCAAGTGAGCCGCAGCCCGGGCTGTGGTGGAGGCAAAAACTCGGGTCTGGGAGGAGTTCGGAGAGGCCATGGAGAAAGACTTTCGGTCGGCCCCGAGGAAATTCTGACAAACCGTCCGGCACCTTAGACGGGGGAAGCAGTTCTCCACCAACACTGTTTACAGTGGAAGTGGGGAGCTGTTGACCTCAACTGGGGATGTCGTCGGGCAGTGGAAGGAATACTTCGAGGACCTCCTCAATCCCACCACCACGTCTTCCGTTGAAGAAGCAGAGGCTGGGTTCTCAGAGGTGGACTCGTCCATTACCCAGGCTGAAGTCACCGAGGTTGTTGCAAAGCTCCTCGGTGGTAAGGCACCGGGAGTGGATGAGATTTTCCCAGAGTTCCTTAAGTCTCTGGATGTGCAGGGACTGTCGTGGCTGACTCGTGTCTGCAACATCGCGTGGCGGGCGGAGACGGTACCTCTGGACTGGCAGACTGGGGTGGTGGTCCCTCTCTTCAAGAAGGGGGATCGGAGGGTGTGTTCCAACTACAGAGTGATCACACTCCTCAGCCTCCCCGGGAAAGTCTATTCCAGGGTACTGGAGAGGAGGGTCTGGCCGTTAGTTGAACCTCGGATCCAAGAGGAGCAATGTGGTTTTCGTCCTGGTCGTGGAACACTGGACCAGCTCTATACCCTCCACCAGGTGCTTGAGGGTTCATGGGAGTTCGCCCAACCAGTCCACATGTGTTTTGTGGATCTGGAGAAGGCGTTCGACTGCGTCCCTCGAGACGTCCTGAGGGGAGTGCTCCGGGAGTTTGGAGTCCGGGGCCCTTTGTTAAGGGCTGTTCAGTCCTTGTATTCCCGGAGCAGGAGCTTGGTTCGCATTGCCGGCAGTATGTCGGACCTGTTCCCAGTGCACGTTGGCCTCCGGCAGGGGTGTCCTTTATCATCGATTCTGTTCCTCATATATATGGACAGAATTTCTAGGCACAGCCAGGGGCCGGAGGGGGTCCAGTTTGGGGACCACAGGATCTCATCTCTGCTATTTGCGGATGATGTGGTTCTGTTGGCTCCATCAAGTCTGGATCTTCAGCGTGCACTGACGCGGTCCACAGCCGAGTGTGAAGCAGCTGGGATGAGGATCAGCACCTCTAAATCCGAGGCCATGGTTCTCGACCGGAAAAGGGTTGCTTGCCCCCTCCAGGTCGGTGGAGTGCCCTTGTCCCAGGTGGAGGAGTTCAAGTATCTTGGGGTCTTATTCACGAGTGGGGGAAAGATGGAGCATGAGATCGACAGGCGGATTGGTGTGGCATTTGCAGTTATGCAGACGTTGTATCGGTCCGTCGTGGTGAAGAAACAGCTGAGCCAAAAAGCAAAGCTCTCGATTTACCGGTCGATCTTCGTTCCTACCCTCACCTATGGTCATGAACTGTGGGTCATGACCGAAAGAACGAGATCCCGGATACAAGCAGCTGAAATGAGCTTCCTCCGTAGGGTGGCTGGGCGCATCCTTAGAGATAGGGTGAGGAGCTCAGTCACCAGGGAGGAGCTCGGAGTAGAGCCGCTGCTCCTCCACATCAAGAGGAGTCAGCTGATGTGGCTGGGGCACCTGTTTGGGATGCCCCCTGGACGCCTCCCTAGGGAGGTGTTCCGGGCATGTCCCTCTGGTAGGAGGCCTCGGGGCAGACCCAGGACACGCTGGAGGGACTATGTCTCTTGGCTGGCCTGGGAATGCCTTGGGGTGCCACCGGAAGAGCTGGAGGAAGTGTCTGGGGTGAGGGAAGTCTGGGCAACTCTACTCGGACTGCTGCCTCCGCAACCCGGCCCCGGATAAGCGGCAGAAAGTGGATGGATGGAAAATCACACTTTTCATAAAGAAACACGGCGACGTGACAACATGAGGACATCTTGTAAATGAGGTACTGTTGTGTGCAGTCTGTCTCTTCTCTCCCCTGATGATTTCTTCTCCCACCTCTGATCTCTTTATCTGTCTCTGTCCATCAGTCCCTCCTCCTGCATTCACAGCTACATTTTAGACTCTGACTCATCAACAACTCCATTAACGCCAGAAACAATGCATTTCTCTGCGTCTCTGTCCACCTGTGCTGCAGTAACCTGATGTGACTATGACATTGAGAGTATAAGGTGGTAGTTAGATGGTGATCAAACTCTGACTTTCAGCACATTTCCTCTTATTTGAAAGAAGCTATGTTTCAAATTGAAACTTTCACTGCTTGAGGAAGAACCTAAGAATCCTCTACTCACCAGCTCTAAATGTCAGTCTGTGCTAACTCAAGTATTCATCTGGTCACTGCCGTTAATAAGCTCAGGGACTAAGAGCATGGTTTTTATTGTCTTTGTTCCATTTGGATAGAGAGGCTCTGTTGGCCCAACTTCTCCTTTCATTTCACATAAAAGTTACAGGGGCTGTTATTAAACTTTCTCTAGTGTTGCGTTTGTGACTCAACCTCCTACCCTTGAACTCAGCTGGACTGACACAAATGCATAATGTATTTATTTATTGCAGTTCACATCGTATCACAGTGATTGACAGAGCACCCTGCCAAACCCACATACACAGTTTAAGTTGGACTGGTGACCCTGTTTTTTTCCCACTTTGACACCATCACCATTACATATTTTAAAACTGGTAGGTATGAATTTGCCCATCTGCTCCGAGGTTTTCAGTTACAGTCTGTTCTTGTAAAGCTCGGTGTGTAGCGAAGTGATTAAAAAGCTGCAACAATGCAAAAGGCAAACTGCAGATATTCCCCCATCAAATAAAAGATTCATCACTGATCTCAGAATGTAAAACAGCAGACAGGCTTTATGACATTCCAGGGATCAGAGCTGGAGAGATGCTTTCTCTTCTATGAGATTTGCTTTTTACATCAGGAACAAGTTGCTGCTTAGACACTGCTTAGAAACAAACATTATGAGACCGAAAGTCTGTGCAGGCAAATCATCTTTAACATTTCACAATTTGTCCATAGTTTTTTTATGTACAAGGTTTGGTCATCAACAAATACTGTAATTTCCAGACTAAAAGCCGTTACTTTTTTCACATGCTTTGAACCTTGCGGCTTATACAGTGATGTGGCTAATTTATGGATTTTTAGGGGTTAACAGGCTTCATGCCACCAGATTCTAATTCCGCATGTGTCTACACAGAGACACAGGTGAAGAGGTTTCCAAAGGTTCCCCCTTGGGAGCCATTTTCAAAAAGTTATGATTTCCCTGGTTCCGTACACCGTTGCTGTGTGAACAGACTCCCAAAATTCCACAAAAGTCACGTTCATATAAGCCTGGAGAAAGACATCTGTCACATCAGATGAAATGAAGTGAAATTAAAAGTTGTCAACATACTGTACATTCACAGTATATTTGATAGATTATTGTAATTAACTGGAGAAGAAAATGACTTAAAGTGAAATAGCCACCAATAGACCCGGACCATTTATTGTTCAAACTATTCTTTTGTTTCCTTCTTGTGGTCTGAAATTATTTCATCATTCTTTGAGTGATTCTTTTTTGAGTGTAAAAGGTGATAGTAAAAGTAAATATAACCCAGGTCTGATTGTCCAACTATGTCTGACACAATTGTTTCCTCCTGATGCTGTTCCATTATCTGGAAAAAGAAGAGATGAGGGTGTTTGTAATTTCAACGCAAGTCCTTGCACTTGAATCAAAGAGGGATTTGAGTTTAGCAGGATCATTAATCAGTGAGCTTTACCTTGAGCTCAGGTCTGCACTTTAAGTGTCTGTGGCGGAAGGCTGGACTGTGAGATGCCTCTAAACACTGCAGCAACAGTAATGCTTCCTCACACGGGTGTTATTAAATTTGACAAGGCCTTCCTGGCGTAGCAGCCTTACCCAAAGTGAACCTGCGGAGAAGTCCACAAAGCCACGGGTTGCCCACCATGAAGCGTTGCATCAGGAGCAGGAGGCTGTGAGCATCCAGCCACTGAGTGGCTCAAATTGCCGATGCTGTGAAAAACTAGTGTGGAGCTCCGGCGTCAGCAGTTTCATCACCGCTATTTCCGACAACAGGAGTATTTTCATCGGATAAAGCTTTGTGTCTCTGCTTGGTTCCTTTTCCCTACTGTGATGAACGGCACTCCTCAAGGTCAAACTCTGTCTGTCTCGGCTGCAGCCAGGCCCGGAAAACACACACACACACACACACACACACACACACAATACAGGGTTGTTTCTGATGTGGCGATGATACACAGAGCTGTGAAGTCTTAAGAGGGACTATACATGTTCAGTGTATAAACACATCAATTTTCTTTAAAAAAACAAATATATATATATATATATATATATATATCGATTATATATTGGGGCAGTGGTGTCTGAGCGACAATAAGGGCAGTGGTGGCTGCGCGACAATAGAGGCAGTCTTCGACAGGATCGATCCCCACAGCAAACAGGTCACCACTGAGTGTCTATGAGCATGACCCTTGACCTCCATCAGTTCTCCAGAGCGTATGGAGCTGGAGCATCAATTTGTGAAAAAAAAGGAAAAGCCATTTCCCAAAGCGATTAAAACATATACACGTGTGTGTGTGTGTGTGTGTGTGTGTGTGTGTGTGTGTGTGTGTGTGTGTGTGTGTGTGTGTGTGTGTGTGTGTGTGTGTGTGTGTGTGTGTAACTTGTGCAGATTACTCAATGTAAACCTCCACTGAGACGAATATGATGACTGTGGATGTATCTGCTGAGTTAATTCATTAATGTTGAGCTGGTTAACAGAGTGTCTTCCTGTCACTGAAGGCCTGAGACAGTCATCATCCATTGTTCTGGTGGACATTTATTCTGTCGGTCACAGTCAACTCTTGAAATGAAAGTTGACTGTGTGCCCTCCTGCTGCGATCACTGAGAAGACATGTTTTCTCGGACACAGAGCTACATTCTTCCATATATGGGTTAGTTTTTCTGGGCTGTTTGATCGGGGTCATAATGGTGAACTGATTTGTGTCTCTGACACCACACTTGATTAACACAGTATTAACTGTTCACTGTGAATTTAAAATGTGATGTTGATGTCCCACTTCTCCACAAAGTGTGGCCTGTGACATCACAGCTGCTCAATGCTGTCCTGCTGCTGTGCCGCATATAAATAAAATACAAGCTCCTCTCTCCTGTAGAGAGGCTGGATCCTTTCTTAAACTTGGGTTGTGTTTCTATATTCAGATCTCATGGGTCAGTGCCTTTGCAATGTGCAACCTATTTATATTTAGTGCAAAAAGACAGCAGTCTTTCTGTGAGACAAATCATGCTCCATCATAGATTGTCCGAAACAGACAAATATCAGGATGCACATCAATTATCTATATCATGGATCAACATGAGAACACATACACACAGTTCATGTGTTGGATTTCAGATGTACTTCAAATGTTAATATAAGGTCATTAGAGTTGTATGGACAAATGTAGATAGGACATTTCATTTTTTTTTTCACACTGAAATTCTGCAACAATGACATGGCCCCACATAACCACATCCAGCATTTGTGCAACTTTAGCATAGATGCAAAATTGTTTATCTTTTTATAAATGTTGGCTGCGGCATTAATGTGAGCAATGATTGTTTGTTGTTGTTTTGTTCTTGCTGCCTCTTCATTTCAGGAGATTTCATTAATTGATGATTTAAGTCCACAAATGTGTTCATTTAAAGTTATTTACATATCTGATTCTTCAACGTTATTTTATTGCGCTGTATTAACCCCCAGAGGGGAAATTCCTCCCCAAATTAACCCATCAGCCGCACAGAGCAGCGCTCAGGGGGAGCTGGAGGGGCCGAGGGTCTGCCTCAGGGACTCCCAGTGAATGTTTTGGGGATTGTGGTCAGAACTGGTGCAGGTAGGCAGCAGGGGCCAGCCCACCCCAACGGGGGGAGGAGAGGAGACCAAACCCCCGCCGGATCACCTCGTGCCCAGAGCAGAACCTACCACATGCTCCCCCGACATTCCCTAGGCCAGGCCGCAGTCCCCCAGCAGAGATGCCAGCACTGCCTCCCCCACACAGACCGCTGGGCTGCCAACTGCACAAGCAACGATGCCTCAGCAACTGGGCCAGTATTTGAACCCACATCCGTCTCACTGTGAGGCGAGAGCGTGAACCACTGTTCTATAGTGCTGTAGATACTGTCAATTTTTAAACCCAGATACATGGAAATTCATTTTTCTCAACTGCCTGGATGAATACTGTATAATGGTAACCACCAGGATTTTTTCTTTTTTTTTTTCATTTAGTCTGGCGTGGTAGCACACTTTAAGTGTCAGATCGGGCTCTTTCTTGTTTCCAGATAGTCCCGCTGGTCTGATCCATCCAACCCACATTAGGTGTAATTGAAGCCTTAATGACCTCACTGTGGATATAAAAGCACAGCTGTTTTCTTCCAGTGAGTATCACCGAGGTTCAAACATGATAAGTGCAGCTTTTGTATGAATTTATGAGCCGAGTGTTTCCCCCCCTGGTGCCTGTAATCAGGATGTGAAAATGGAGTCCTGTGGGGGCGAGGATGACAAGGCCCTTCTCCAAACGTCAAAGTCCTACAAATGCCTTCCCCACTGGCAAAGTGAGCCATCTCATTAGTTAAATAAGTTGTGAGCGTATTGATTAGAGGTGTTTAATTTAGCTCACCTCTCTGACTGAATGGAGAGGCCCTGAAGCAGGGGAGAGCTTGGAGAATTCACAGTTCCATAGAGTTAATCTCAACTGGGATTAAAAAAAGAAAAGAAAGATCGAAGGCTCCTCTTATCAAGTGACAAAATGTTCTCAAGACATGATTGTGAAAGGATTGACCTTGTGTCTGAGACTAAACATGATTTATGTCTCTGATGGAAGCCGCCGTCAGATGTATGTCTTCTGAAGGACTGTCATGTCAATTAAAACAACTGCCTCTCATTTGTTAGGTCATTCATTTGAAATTGTGTGTCCTTTCTTGGTAAACATGTACTTATAATGACCGTGCTAACTTTGTATGTTGCTCATGTCATATCACACATATAATACAATCAAATAAATAGTTTTTACACACTCAAAGCATTGGGTAAATATGATGAAATACAAACAAATGAAAGCACAATCCAATAGCACACAAACAATTGTTCATCAACAATGAAGCAAGTTAAACTTTTAAGTGGTGAATCAGGTCACATGTACATGTTTAAGAAGCATGGAGTTGATAAATAAATTCAATGCAAAACATCAAACAAGTCATTAGGGAACAGACTTTTCAGATTTTATTAAAGCACAGTTTCCCCTCTTAGGGGTTCACAGAATTAGTTTTGAACACATCATTGAAAAGTATTGAGATACTTTCTATTGTAGAGCGGACCTGGAAAACTTATTGACTGAAATTTCCTGTTTATATTCTTCACTGTGTATATGTGCATGCATGCATGTATGTATGTACGGGTTCAGCTTCACTGTAATGTGAATCGGGGAACTGATAACAGGAGAATCTGTAAATGTAGATGTAATTATTTACTTATTACAGTTATTATAATTACTAGACTCTAGCAATGATATAAATATCTAAGATCCATACATTTGCACCCACAGCGGTGTCCATCCTTTTAAAGAGTTTAATTAGAAAAAAACAGATGTTTACAATGAAAAAGAGAAAGTGTTAAACACTGGACTCAACCACCACTTCTGAAAACAAATTGCTTCAAGAAATCTTTCCCTTTATTCATGAACAGAAACTGTGTATATTTGATTTGTTGCCTCTGGAAAATATTGCGATATTAGACCAGTTTTGCACTGACAGATGCTGGCATGCATAATTATGATCACAATCATAGTTTCTACCTGACTATCAACTCTCTCTATGTAAATGAACAAGAGCAAATTAGTGAAGACAGTCAACAAGATGATAAAGAACCAGTGAGGAGGGGAATCACTGTTTAATTTCATGATCAATCCTTTCTTAAATTATAATATTTAATATTCTATTACTACGGCTACTAACAATAATAATAATGATAATGATAAGAATAATAATACAATTGTTTTTCCAATAGATAAATCAAGGACTCTTTGGGTTTTGTCTGGTTCAGTGCGCTAAACCTTTTGGTTTCTAATCTCTCATAGATATCTTAACCCTTTATGTGGCACAACCATCATATAACTTTTATGTGTTCAAAATATTCTGGTAAATGTAAATAGGATTTACATTTTTACAAATTTCATAATTTCTTCCAAAACAATGTGATGATTCCTTTGAATTATTTCTATATAACGGCTGACTCAATATTGAGTTCCACTATCTTACAGTATGATGTGCTTTTTCAGACGTGGAGGTCTTATGAGGTGCATTGCATGATTACTTTAAACTAGTATTTGTCTTACTGGCACAAGTCAACATTGTGAGGATGTTGTAATTGTTTCCCATTGAGTGGTGGATGTGTCTTCGTGAAATGTTCAGCATATATCTGTAAACGAGATGTGACCAGACATAGTTTATTTGTTTAGATGTGTTTGGTGGGATTATATTGTGTTATTTTTCTCTTTGACCCTTCATATGAAGTGTTGGTGTTTCAGTATGAAATCATTATGGTTCTCCCTACTCCTAACCTCTCAAACAATGTGATAAATAACCAAATTAAAAGAATACTGAGGTCTCAGAGAGCAATGAATGATGACTTGTCAAAGATGACATTTTATTCCTCTGTCCCAGTCAGAAAAAAAGGTCTTATGGGTTGCCAACTCCCTAAAAAAATTATAAGGGACACCTCACTGGCAGGGCCGGCCGAACGGATTGCGTTCACTGTTCCTGGAGTTGGGGATTCTTTTTAGCTCTTTTTTTTCTGTGTGAATTTTTTATTTATTTTTTTACTATCTGACTTGAACCGGGATTTTAATAGATGTGTATTATTTGTGATATGAACACATTGAAAACAAATCATTTAGCAATTTATTTTTATTGCAAAATACCAGAATTAACAGAATAAAACCAGTATTTTTCCTAAATAGAAACCTGTCTTGCTTCCTACATCTTTCTTTAACAGAACTCTGTCTGGTTTAAATTTCAACAGAATAAATACAAATTCATTTAAAATTGTATAAATTAATAGAAAACAATAGAAAGAGCATTCCTATAATTTTGAACATTTAATGCAATAACAAAAGTGCAAACAGAAGGTATGTGGAAAAGTTCTAAACATAAAATATTTTCCTCCAAGTGAAGGGTAGAGTTGAAGTAAAAAATAAAAAAGATTGAACTCATGAACTCTAAAGCTCAACGCTGCATCATGTAAAGACATATGTTTTTTCTATGTGTATTTCTGTTGAGCTCCTGCTGAAATGAGGACTTGTTTGTCTTTCAGTGTTCAAGAGTAAAACTCTGAGCAACACATTTCATCATTGAAGGCTGACAATGAGCTCATTTCTAATGAATTCAGTCCACTTATTCTTCATGTAAGAAGAAATCCTCTCCACAAACACAGTATCAGCTGGATGCTGAGGCCAGAGGAAACAACAGCCTGGGTTGCTGGAGAGGAACTGGAACCTCTCTGTTGTTTCCTTCTCCTGAGGTTTTGTGGTGAGGTTCTGTCGTGAGGTTCTGCAGTGAGGTACTGTAGTGAGGTAGTGCAGTTAGGTTCTGTAGTGAGGTAGTGTAGTGAGGTTCTCCAGAAGGATGTTTGCAGTCACTCCTCATGAAGCTCAGAGATGTTTATTCTGCCAACAGAGATTAGAAGTTGACCTGAGTCATTAGTGGCACTGAGGTCATTTAAGGTTGTGAATAAAAGGAAAACAAATCATATTGGTTATATTTATAATTTTGTACAATATTTTGACTACCTGCATAGTATATTCATTATTTATTTATCCAGCCATACATTAAGTATATGAATTGTTTGAATTTGCAAAACATTGTATAATAGAATGCATATTTGGGTGTATACTGTAAAGAAAGTTTATGGTGATGTATTTATTTGTATACATGACATATCAATTGTATTTATTATTTGTATATAATATCTATCAATTGTATTTTGTGTGTTTAATTGTGGGTTTTTTTTAAATCAAGAATATTTTTTGATTATCAATGCAAATATTAACAAATACTTTGAACAAATGCTGGCTCACTCAGAAATTGTCTCTTTGTTTACCATGAACTAGCAGTCATGATGTGAGTCTTCACAGTCACAGATTTCATACACAAGACAAGTAAAAGTATTTGCGCAATTTTTTGTAAGGAAATGGATTAATGTAATAAAAAAACAAAATAAACAAAAACAAAAACAAAAAACACCAACACCCTAAGACATCCCACCCACCCCGTCACTGCGAGAATGATGCATTCACACCAGACCTAAATTCAATTATCACATGTAGCTGTGCTGTAATAATTATTCACAGGGCTGGAAAACAATGCAAGAAGGAACCCCACATATCTTCAAACGCACCAGGAGTTTGTTTTAATGAGCATCTTATCTTTTCTAGTTTTAAACATGACATGACATCCTGCAGCCACTGTGTGTGAGAAGGTGGGAAGGTATCCTTCCATGTTTTTTAGTAGTACTGAGATGTACTTGATTTTTGAGAACCCCAAAGACGGCTACAATTGGGTTTAGTTCAAATCTGAGATTCAGCATCCGAGATAGTATGCTGAAGATGGCCCCCCAGAAGTTGTCCAAGTGAGGGCAGGACCAACACATGTGGCTGAGGGAGGCCTCCATCAGGTTACATCTGGCACACAGTGGACTAATTTCAGGGTACATGGAAGACCACAATCAAACACAAATTGATATAGTACGGCGAATAGGCACGGCCATTCAACATGGTCAAACGCCTTCTCTGCATCTCTGGAGACAACAGACTCATCATGTGCTCATCCTATACAGAATGTCAAAGAGTCGCCTAATGTTATAGTGTGGAGGAAAGAACGTTTTCTAATCGGTGAGCTAATACTTTTGCCAGAATCTTTGCATCAGTATTCAGAAGGGATATTGGCCTGTATGAGGCACATCTGGTTGGGTCTTTCCCTTTCTTTGTAATTCGTGTAATACATGCCTCTGTGAAGGACTAATGTAGTTGACCCAACTTGCAGCATTCTGAAAGGACAGAGCACAAGAGTGGTACCCGAGAAAACTTGACAGGAATCCACCAGGCCCTGGACACTTGTTTGAATGTACTGAAGTTATGGCCTTAACAATTTCTAAACGGGAAATTGGCTCTTGCAGCCATTTAGCAGAGTCTGAGGTGAGTTTTGGAATATTCAGTCAGACTGACACTGCTGGCGGAGAGTTGGGACAGACCCGTCATCACCACTGCTGCAGCTTACCTGTGGACAGGTGTCACAATGTTGTGATCACCTTCATCTCAGCGTCTTCAGCGGGGTGTTGTTGTCATGTGTGAAAAAGACGCCCGCTCTTCGCGAGCACACAATGTGGGAGGGGGGGGTCGTACAGAAACGGCGCACCAAGCAGAAACAAAAACAAGCACCCGTTTGAAATCTTGTTTTTTTTTTTTTACATCTTCAACAAAATTGAATGCACAGTGCACGGCATCACTGATTAAACAAACGGAGAACATCTTTCCTTTCTCTTTCTATTTCCGTCATCTTGTCTGTTTAAGAAACTCTTACGTAGACTTCTTGAAGTCCTTCTGACTACTTTTAGTGGTTTTCCACCTTAGGAGTTCTCTTAGGGCATAAGATGCTTCCTTATCTCAGTAAGGAAAAATTCTGAGAAAAATCTTAAATTTAAATAGAATCTGTGTTTTATTTGTTTTCATTGTAAATAAATATACATTTTTGAATCATACTTGCTGTTTTATTAATGAGCACAAATGTGAATAAAATGTTGACCTCGTCTGTGTCGAGAACTCCAAAATCCTTCAAGCTTTACTGTTAATTCTGGTAATTGTAATTAATTTAACTGTTAATTCAAATTCCTAATTAACTGTTTAGTATATCTTATGAGACTGATATAACTGAATTGGCTATCAGTTCCTGTTAAGACAGGTGGTGCTCTCGAGGTTCTGATACAGATTAAATTTTCAATAAAATAATAATAACTATCTTTGATAATTATTAATCATTATCGATTAAAACCCTGCATATATTGTACTGCATGATCCTTATGAGGTAAGAGATCCCTACAGCACCTACAAGCAGGGACAAGAATTGAACATGTGCAACCCCTATTGGAGCAATAGATACACAAAGTAAATAGTTGTCGAAATTTTGTGCCCACAGAAGCTTAAAAAGATACAGAAAAGTTGATAATGATGAACTTTTATTATATACTATTTCTCAATCAAAAACCAAATACCACTTTGACAACAAAGACTCCAGCATATTGATGGGGAGAAGTTAAAACAAAATCAAATGTCAGGTCTAATCTTGTAAATGGTTGCATATGCAGGCCTGTGTGTACATGTCAGATCTCTGTGTCTGCCCCTGTGTGTCTCACCTTGTGTTTCCAATTAACCAATGGGCTTCTCCCTCTGTGTGCTCCTATCATTGGGTTCCACCTCTTTCCACTCCTTGCTTGTGTATTTAATATTTAAACCCTTCTCTCTCTGTTGTCTTGGTCCCCAGTGACCTGTTCCCGTCTGGCCTTGTTCCTTAGTATCCCGTTACCCCCCCCCCCCCAAGTCTCTAGTCACCTGTGTTCCTGACCTGTCGGTCCGGGGTGTCCCTTTGATACGAGTGCCTTCTGTTCACCACCCCCCCCCCCCCCCCCCCCCCCCCGACCCCTGGCCCCTGTGCTTTCTGAAGGCCCCTCCCGTTCCCTTGTTTTTGGGCCGTCAAGTGCCGGCCTTTGAAGGGGGGGGGGGGGTACTGTCAGGTTTCTGTGTCTGCCCCTGTGTGTCTCACCTCGTGTTTCCAATTAATCAATGACCTTCTTCCTCTGTGTACTCCCATCGTTGTGTTCCACCTGTGTCCACCCCTTACTTGTGTATTTAAACCACTATTTATTTGGTGCAATTTCTTTTGTCAATATGGAACATGGGGTGTTTCTGCATAATCACACTACTACGCTGATAGAAGCTGCTGTAATGAAGACCGTTGTTTCTTCATCTGCCTCATGTTTTCTGTTTGCAGACTTTACTTGTACTTGAGGTTTTGACTCTTGCCGATTATCTCCGAGGCTCCTCTCTGTTTTTATCTCTTTTTTTCAATCAAATTATGATTCATTTGCATTAATTCTCTGATACATTTGACAACTTTCTCCACCAATAAGTCAAACTCCGGATTTTTGCAATGGATCAATCCATGGGAAGCAGCACATCATGGAAGCATACAGTTCCCAGGCAATTGATCCTGTTTTAACAGGGTCTAAAGCAGAGAAAATGCTAATTAAAAAGCCACACTCTAGGCCTGGGATCGGGACTGCACATAGTAGTAGACTCATACATGGAAGTGAAAGTTAAGAGTTTATTCTCTAAAAGCCAAAACCAGGTGAAGATGTCCTGGGAAGAATCCAGAGGAATGTCCAAAACATAAGCAGAATTCAAAACATGAGAGATCATTAAGAGTCACACTCAGAAGGAATGCTGGATGTGAAGACATGGGGTGCAGGACGATTTGGCACAGACACAAGAGGGAAGCGGGTTTATACACGAGAGGAAGATGTGGGTGTAACACATCATCTCAAATCAGATGCACAGAGGGAAGGCAAACAGGAAGATGAGACATGTGTGTCAAAATAAAAGACGAAGGGATTTTGTTAGGACACACTGAATGAAATAACGAATTGGAGTTCTTGTTCCTCATCTGTGTATGTCCTGCTTTTATTTACAAATGTGTTGGAAGTAGATTTCAATATATTTAAGCCATTTCTGTTGAAGAACAGACTCATAACAGCAGTATATTCTATTTGTTCCTTTTTATTTGCTGCTCTGGACAAAATCTCCCATTGGATAGTCACCAATAGGCATCCAGTCTACCTATATGTTGCTTTATGTGCATACGGAATGTTGGTATTTACAGATATTGCAAAAAATGGTTACGTGCTAGAAAACACAGCTATTCTGTATCTTTTTTTTCTGATCAAATTAATGTTGCACTTTAAACTAAAAATAATCCTACGAATGGGCGAAATGAGCAGTGGTGAATTAATTCCCACATTTTTTAACACATCTACTGAGTTTATATAGCTCCACAGTCTGCACAGCTAAATTTACACTGTGTTGAATATCTAATTAATTTCAAAGTTCTTTTTATAACTTGCAAGTGACAGTTGAAATATAAAACTCCTTTAAACACATCTGAGGTGGGGTTTTTTTTTTCATTTCTTTTGCTAATGTAGGTGTGGCATTTTCTCTCCATGACAGTTTCTGTTTATTGGCAATTTGACAATTAATAAAAAGTACCAAAAATTCATTTACAGACAATTATGAGTGATATTCCCTGTTGTCTTTGAACGACAGCACACACTCCATTAAAGCTCAGAATCATAATGTAATGAGCTGGTGGCTGCTTCAGGAGATGCTTGAATGTGTGGAAGATTTGAAGAACAACCAAACACAAAGGTTCTTCATTAAAATCATAAACCATTTACAGCAGTTTGAATTATTTGCGGAAAATACACTGAGGCAAATTGAAATCATATGAGATGCTAAACCTCAGACTGCACTTTGTGTCTTGCAATGTTTGCACCAACACACTTCAAAGATTGTTTGTTTGTTTTGTTTTACCTGTGCCAATTTATGGAAAGAGTATCCAACTCCTTCTCTTCGGTATTGAAGTGATTTCGGGGTATCCACGAGCCAATGTTCTGTCACTTTTTATTGCTTAGCGGAGCTGGGGGTGGTAGCTCTTGCTCTGGTGTCAATCAGACTCAATATGTTCTGAGTGTACTTTGGTGTTGCATTATTTGTGGACTGTATTCTGCAAACAGCACGGTCACTCCCAATGAGTGAAGGAGTTGTACCTGCACTGTCTGCTCTGACACTGGTATAGCTTCTTCAACACATAAAGATATGTTCTGATTGTACATTTGTAACAATATGTGAAAATAACTTTTTTTGATCCCTGTAGTCACCCACAGTGTCTTGTGCAAGGGGCTGTGGATTCATGTGCTACTTTAGACCACTGTTGAACGTTGTTTGTATCTGTCTATTTCTTGATGTCATGGATATGGTGTTGGCAGACAAGAAACGTGTCTTATTGGACGCTACAATAGTAATGCAAAGTGAATTGGATAAGTAACTTTAATCTGATTACTGGTTTGGTAATAGTAACGAGTTAGATTACTCGTTACTGAAAAATGTAGTCATACGAGAGTAACGTGTTTCCGGCATCACTGGTAGAGATGATCCTTTCCTTTTAGCTCTATTACATGAATGGCTTTTGAATGCAATGTTTTTGCAAATTAATCACTCTTAAATCTTGGTAGTGGTTCCTCACTCCCAAGTCTGACTACATGGTTTTACCGCTGAATAAGAACTCATTCAATATAGGGGGAGGAAAAGATAAGTTGTCCGATAGTTGGGATTGTAATTCAGCCTCTCACACTTTCATGTGGATGCAGTGTTATGGCTTTTGCTATTATTGAGCTCAGGAGTGACCAAATCAGTTTTCTCTTCTCTCTACATCCCTGCCCACACTGATGGTCTTGAACTTTGGGTTATGACCATCAACTGTTTCTGCACAGGTTGGTGGGCTTATCATCTTGTCACACAGTGAGGAACTTGGCCTTCCAGGAGGACTACATCCACTTGACTTCCAGACTGAGGACGCACTTGAGTTGCTTTGAGTATCTAGTTAGAATGTATAATGCTCGCTTTCTGTTGAAAGCCATAAAGAGCACAGAGTATGACCCTGGCCCCCTCGGAAAGAAAGTGTGTGTGTGTGTGTGTGTGTGTGTGTGTGTGTGTGTGTGTGTGTGTGTGTGTGTGTGTGTGTGTGTGTGTGTGTGTGTGTGTGTGTGTGTGTGTGTGTGTGTGTGCGTGCGTGCGTGCGTGCGTGTGTGCACAGTGCCACATTGGCTCGTGCTATAGCCACACAGCGAAAGGTTTGTGGGTTTGAATCTGGACTGGGTGTTGCGGTCCCTTTCTTCAGACATTGTAAGAAAATACTGTTATAATTGTTCACCCTCTTTTGACGGACTGTTTCCTCCTTCAGTGCATTTTCAGCCTCATCAAACTACTCCTCATTGGAGAGTAGCAGCACAATAGAGAAGTCTTCTCTCTCTGATTCAGGTCCAGCTCCAGGAGGATTCAAGGTGGATTTGGCAATTTCAGCCTTAATAAACTGAATGTCCCATGACATTTGCTTCACCTCCATCAGGAGCTCTGTAAGCATCCTGGTGTTTTAGTTGGCAGCAATGTCTTGAAGAAAAACAGTTGTGTTTACATAAAATTTCAAGGATAGATTAACCATTCTCAATTTAGAATGATACTAAGCAAATCACTGATGGCATAAGTGACTGCACACATAACCATAGTAACCATCAGGTGCTTAAAGTCCTAGTGAAATGAAAATTCGACCTCCAAAACACTCTGGCTATCGCTTCTTGGGACATTTTTTATGCCAACTGGTCCAAGGGTAAAATGTTAAAACACGGCAATCTGCGAGAAAATAGCCGATAAACAGAGGTATTTTTGCTGCTCGGCGGAGCTTCTGACAATAATAGAGTGACGTCACTGGATGTGCACACGCCCAAGTTGTGTGTACATTATGGCGGATCAGAGTTTTGACGACGAAGAGGCTGAATTAACGATATTTCATCATCATCGGGCATTTCAAACCCAGTGATTGATGAAGAAGACACAGTTCTGCCATTGGTGACCCCATTTTGAACATGTTTGAGGAAGCAGAAGACTGTTCATCCTCGATTCGTCCTCGTCTCCTCAGCCTCAGCAGCTGGCAGTTTTCACCGCGGCTTTGAGGCTCCTGACTTTTAGAAGAACGACCCGGCTTCGTGGATCATGTCGAATCGCTTTTCTGACTGCGCGGAATCACTGCAGATGAGTCCAGGTATTACTTGATCGTCTATTAGCCGCCCGAGTTAGCGGCTAGCCGCTAGCCGCTCCCACCGCCTGTGCTCCTTTTCTCCTCTCTCGGGTCTCTTCCATGCTCAATCTTTCGTCAAGGCTCATAAAACGCAGACTATAACTTCAAAACACTGTTAAAACTGTTAAAAAAATTTAAGAGGGAAACAACACTAGCCAATGTAAACACAACAGATCAAGATCTGCACATCTCTTGACGTCACGCTCACGAAAAAGGATTCCCCTGACTTCCTCGGCTGGAGATTCAAACTTCAAATAACTTTGTTATGCGACAACAGTGGTGGGGCAGAGTTGGAGAAACCTTATAAGTAGTACCCTAGCTATCGTTTTTTGCAAAGTAGTGTTTTACATTTCACTATAAAGGAGAACTCCGGCCATTTTCCATGTAACGGTCCGAGGCTCAAGGTCCCCGAGTACTACCATAGGAAAAGACCCCAGAAAAATCTGTTCAGCTGGGTCTGAGCTCTCCCGCTGCTTGCTGCGCTACATTGTAGCTAAACAACGAAGGCAATGGGGGCATCTCTTCTAACCGCGAGTGTTGCCTCTATTATGTTTAAAATCAGACCCAGCTGAACAAATTCAGCTCGGGCATTTTCCTATTGTAGTATTTGGGGACCTGAGCTTTGGAGTATTACTTGAAAAATGGTTCTCCTTTAAGGCTAAACGCCATGACAAATTACATGGGATGGCTGGAGGGGGGGAAGAGAGACTGTTATTAAGTCAGTAAAGAAAGTTTTATCAATGCAGAGAGCAGCACTAAGTTTAAGCGGTTGATCAGAAAATCATACATGCCTTGCAACATTTGACTGGGCTCGCCTCCATTTAATCTTCTCTGTGGCTGTTCAGGAGCTGAAACTTACCACCAACATGACATGGCATCAGCATTAAATATTTGGTCCGTGACACATTAGGTGACCTTGTTGGAAGGAAAATAAAAAGGGAAATAGGATTCTTTACCTGGACCAGGACGATATTTTGTGGCTCCCACCTTGTTATGAATATACAACATATATTGCTATAACTCAGACAAAGCACATTTATGTCCACCCAAGGTAGTATTGTGAATTGGTTCACATACCATTATTAAGCTGGTTAAATGTCTGACTCAAATGAACCTCAGAGCAGCTTCTTCCAGATGCTAAAAGAGAACATAACATGAATAGTGGATGCTATAACTTTTGAAAATATCACTGATATGTTTACATTTGTATTGGATACAAGTAATGTAAGTAAGGTTATATCACTGCTTGCACTTGGGGTTGGTACTGAGTGGTAATGACTTGATTCTTGCAGCACCGTATTAATAAATAAGTGCAATTATACATGGCAATACTTAAAATAGATGTCGTGCTCCTACACTACAGTAGCACAGTAATCACAGTAGACATTGTCAGTCAGGATTCACCAAAAATTCGACCATCGAAAATTTTCGGCCGAAAATGCCCCTTTGGCCATTTTCGGTTTTCTGCCAAAACACTTATCACTGAAAATTTTCAGCCAAAGCACAAAGCTGTAATGACATCATCAGAAACACAGCGCTAAGGCTCCGATTTGCTAATCGTCACTAGCGATTTGCAAAACGGCATGCCGCTTGAACAGGGGCGTCTCTGCATCTCTATTGGGTTCAATACATTCAAAACATCGTGATCGCAATTCTGAAGACATTACGAGCACACACCCCTGAGCGTCCCACACCCCCGAGTGCGTGCACCCTGGAGCGTCGTGCACCCCTGGGCATTGTGCACCCCGAGCGCGCCGGCTCCAAAACAAGTTTCATTGAGATCGATTGGGATCCTCCGCATTTCAGCACTAATGTATTTATTCCTCGATATAAAGACAACTACTTGGACATGGAGGGAAAAAAAATGCAGAGAAATTTATCCAAAAATGTAACATTTAACATTCCCAGCAATCAAAATAATTTTAAGGATAATTAAATTATATGAGCAAGCCTTGAGAGAAACATTATTCACGGATCAGGAGCCCATGGCCTGTTACTGTAGAATGAGGCAGTTTGATGTTTATGTACACATTGACACCAGTAAGTGTAATAAGCACATAATAATATACAAATAATGATAATAATGAAACAAAGGGATGGCTCGTGGTTTGAAAAACACATGTTTGAAAGAGGTGGTGGTGCTGCTATTACTTGGTCCAGTTTAATGCAATTGAATTAAATTACTATTAATTAGTAGGACAACCCTGTAAAGAGATGAAAAGAAACCGTCATTTGCAGTTTGTACAGTTGTTGACTGCAGATAACATTTGAGTTTCCACGATTTATGTTAAGGGGGCGAGTAAAGGGGAGTTTAGCTAACTGGCTAACAGCTCATTGCTCCTGCCTTTTTTTTTTTTTAAACCGGGCAATAAAACTTTGCAAGCAAATACGCTCACGACACACATTTAACTTTAACGTTACATGGTGACTGTCAAGACATTATTATTCTGAGATACTGAAAATGAAATATCCAGACTTACCTCCTGAAATGATGATGTGAGCGCGTGCAACTCCTAATGCTGTGATTACAGCTGTGTGTGTGTGTGTGTGTGTGTGTGTGTGTGTGTGTGTGTGTGTGTGTGTGTGTGTGTGTGTGTGTGTGTGTGTGTGTCTGGCATTGTATTCTGTCCTTTGCTCACTCTATGTCTGCCAAAGCACTTTGAAATTGCTCGTTTTGATAAGTGTTGTATGAAAAACCTTTATTAGCATTATTATTATCATTATCATGATCATCAACAATGAGATACATTTAACAGATTACTTTATTCCACTATACAAGATTCCTATAATCTATAATTGAATTTAACAATTTTACAAGAAAAAAGGATTTTACACCAAACGTATTGTTTGTCGTCCTCACTCGGAGCCAATCAGCTATTTGCTCAGAAGACAGCCAGACGTTTCACATCATGCTCTGAGGACTGCAGAGCAGTGGCAAAAAAACTGCCACCGCCTTGATCTCATGAGATGATCGTTACTGATAAATGCATAACATCAAAGCAAGTCGGCATCAAGTCGGACCGAAATCTAACTGGCATGTATTGGGTGCTGGTTACCGGTGGTCGGTTCTGCACAGGCCTGGCTCATCTCGAATACGCCTGTTATTGAATAGCTTCCCAGCATGATCCGAACACATTCATGTACTCTTTCTGCACATCACGGAACTCCACTACATTGAACTTTAAAATGAGACACAGTTGTGTTAGATACAAGCAAGATGTATGGATTAAAATATGGATTAAGTATACAGCTCCTTATGACTGTGATGCAATGCACAATATATAAATAGAATGACACTTTGACCTTTTAAGGCACTTCTGGGAGAGCGACAGACTAAATTCATGTCAGATCTACCTAGTGGGTCAACATTTCAGTCTGTTGTTGGTTTGTCTCTGCATCATTTCTCGGCCTTTTAGGCCATTTAAGTAATAATGATTAAAAAAAAATGTTTTGATAATAATATCAGCACCCCACATTGAAACCATGTCAAATCAACGTAGGGAAATTCAACATTGAAAATACAACATCTATACTAGATTAATTCAACAACAGTTTTTCAATTGTTCAAATGGTAACTGTGATTAAATATTGAATCAACATAGCTTTTTCAACCTCAACTAAAAATAACCAATCTGGCCAAAATCCAACATTGAATTAATGCCTTTTGTTATCTGGGATCTACTGCACAGTTGTGTCTGCTCGAAACATGGTGTGCTCTTCTTCCTATTCTGTATCTTGTTTTCACATAGAAACACTTTTGATTATCATTTTGACCACATTCGTACATAGTCTTGTTTGTTCTAATGTGGGCACTTGATGGTAATCACTTCCTCAAACATGTATGTAATTTAAAGCTAATGTGAATTCCAATAGGTTTTCAGTAATTGCCTCCGGGGCCTTGCATAATTCTTATTTTTCTTCACATTCTCGGCCAAATCACAGTAAGAAAACATTTGTGAAAAAGAGCCAATTACTCATTTACAGATTTCAATATACAGCCTCAAACTATGAGTCCATGAGTGATTTAGTATGCTCGGATGATATATGAGAAAAACGTAATCTTAGATACATACACAGACTCATTCCCTGCACTTCTTCATAAATTAAGCATGGCCACTTCTAAACATTTACATAATGTACTCAAAATAGCCTCTGCAAGTTAATTTACATGCATGTGAGTATCATTATCAAAGCTAAGCTTAACTATGACCTCACTATTTGTATATGTGTGTCCATCCAGGAGACACCAGGACAGAATATGGCTGAGAGGGAGAGACCGAGAGTGGAACAGAGGGATATCTAGCCTGTCACCACTCTCTTGACCAACTTTCTTTAGTTGCCACTAATCAACAAAGAGCCTGTTGGGGTTGCAGCCCAGGGGAAGCCTCAAGCTATTTTCCAATTAGTGTCACCAGAGAGACAAATAGGAATTCTACACAGCGCACTCAGGGAAGAGAGTGAAAACAAGAAGGGAGGTGGAGAGGGGGATGAGAGAGGATAAGGCTGTGCTTTACTGAAGAGCACATTGCAAGGGCAAGGCAAGTCAGAGAGAGAGAGAGAGAGAGAGAAAGAGTGAGAGAGAGGAGGCAGGCCGAAAGAACAGTGAAAGATGTCGAGGCGGGTATCTCTCTTCTCCGGGGTGAGCAGATTAAACGATTGTGACAGCAATTTGGGCAAAACAACATTCGTAGCTGAGACAGACAGATAGACAGCAGGCCAAGGCCTGTCTCAGAGAATAGTCATTCATTACGCCAGCCATTGGAGAAGAATGTGGATACAGACAGAGCTCCAGCTCTGCAGTATCAATTAACTGCAGCTCACTTTGTATGCAGTAGATGTGTATGAAACCCGACAGTCCTCCACCAAGTCCTCACAGCTTTCCAAGATGCAAGTCCTTTTTCTATGAAGCCCGCGCTTTTGCAGCTCAAAGGCCCTGCATCACTTCTCCTACAGCTGTATCGAGTGCTACACACACACACGCACGCACGCACACACACACACACACACACGAACACACACACACACACACACACACACACACACACAAACACACACACACACACACACACACACACACACACACACACACACACACACACACACACACACACACACACACACACACACACACACACACACACACACACACATCAAATACAGAGAGGCACAGCTCCTCAGCTGGTTCATTTAGAGGCGTATGAGCAGACTGTGGGTAAAAGAGAGGTCACGGTGTTACATACAATGATGCCTGCATTGGCATGTTTTCAATTACTAAGTAACTTCTATGAGTAAAACACTCATTTTCCTTGTGTGCAAAGTGTAAAAAAATGTAGCCAAAAAAGCAGAACCATACACTAAAAACCAAGTTCATATTGTTTACAAAAGCAGTAATGTCAAAGGAACATGCCTGTGAAGAGCCCCTGCCTTTCTGCACATTCCCTACAGTATCACAATGCCTTTACCCACTTCCTACACTGATCTCTTGAACAGCGAGATGATCCCCACTCACCTGGCTATCCTCATGAAGATAAAGAACAAGTCATTCATCAGTGACTTGTTCTTGATGAATATTCTTATGACACCAGCATTACATTTGTTAGCAGGCTTTGCCTCATGAGCCTTTCCATGCTGTCGGACTAAAGAGGCCAGCCTTCAATCATCATTTAAAACTGAAATAAGTAAAGCCACACATTCACCATAACTTCTTTGTTAAAACAGTTTGTGTGGACATTTAGAAAGAAGAAAAAAACTAAACAAAAAAAGAAACAGATTCAGGCTCAGGAGTTTGCCTTGATTTTCTGAGCAGGGTCCACCGGTCCAACTCCTTACTCCCAATGTTGGATGAGTTCCTTGTATGGCAGCCACCAGCCTGCATGTCAAGATGAATAACAGAGTAAGGAGCTGTGAGACTGCTAAAACAGATTAAAACATGCTATATGGATGACGTTATTCAGCCTTAAACGTTGTTGACTCTTTACTTGAAACATATCATTCATTCTGACATGACCCACTTGAATGAGAAGATCGAAATTATTTTATTAGACATCATTGTTTATAAAATGTGTCTGGTATATACTGTATTTCAACTGTAAAGTATTTTAAAAATATACATAAATACCTATCTTCATTGTGATACTCCCACCTTTTCAACTCAGAGACATTTCACCCGAGTTGTAGCTTCACTGAACAGGCAACTCAAGTATTTTAGAACTAACTATATGATGTTCTCAATTACTCTGAGGATAGTACTTTCCCCTGAACACATCAGAAACTGACAAACTGACAAATCACTGTTAATCATACTAATTGGTGCCTCATAACCTCACTGAAGCTGCTGTCAAAGGCCTTCTAATCTGTGTCCCCTGCGACAACAAGGCCCTCAAAGCCGCCTTCTTTAACTTGGCTATGGTTGTTATTGTGACAAGAAGCAGCTTTGTCAAGCCACTTCAACATGGGGGGTCCTGACCAGGGTCCATTCGGACTCCAGGGCCCTACCTTCCCCCTGTTACTTGGGGGAAATTCTCATGGAAGTAGGACAAGAAGTCCCTTTAATCAATGTCTTGTGCTAACCTTTCCTAGTTCTCTTGGATCTGATGGGTCTCGCCTGTAGCATCCCACCACCAGATGGTGATCAGTGGATGGCACTGCAAGTCTCTTCACCTGAGGTTCCAGAACATATGGTCTCAGGTCAGGTGAAATGACAGCTCCATCATCGTAGTAAGGAACTGGTTAGCCAGTATGCTGAGGAGCATCCTGTGATCAGTGACTGGGCTACACACAAAAGAAACACAACACTATACACCATGTACTGAGTCGTTGTCTGTTATCTCTTGATTATCAGGAGTGATAAAACAATATTTTATATGGAAAATCATCAAATTCTGCAAGTATACATTCATAATCAAATACATAAGTGTCATCTTCAATGTGTGAGAATTGGCAGCCATGTGTTTTTCATCAATCTTGACACTTTGACAGAGAAAGACTAACTGGGAGCTGTTTACTTGAGTTTGTTTACTTCAGTGGAATGACTGAATGACTCAGGGTGTTACATAATGACATTCGATTCACACTCAGGTCTATATTTGTTGAATTAAATGGTGCTGCAGATCACTCTCTAGATATCTGTGCCAGCAGGCTACTTGGAACTTTGAAGACCCAAAACAGCCTGCAGCTACATCCTGACCAGGTCAGAAATTAAGACCATACCCTCCCAGTGGGGGCTGCTACAACTCAGGACTACAAAGCGGCGCTCAGGTTTCAACATAAAACCACACTGAAACTGGCTGTCTGACTATTATTGATTCTCAGTTCAAGCAAAGAATAGAAAATGTTTGTGGAATTCCCAGATTTTTGAAGCCCTGTATAGGAAACAAGATACACATTTACACAAAATTCACATGATGACTCCTCAGGCCTTCAGTACCTGTGTTGGCAGGAATGGTGGAGGATGGTCCTTTCACGCTGCTGACCAAAGCAGTTGGAATTAATGATTTGAATTTGTAATCCTAATACATTTTTTGAACATTTAAAAAAATAAATAAGGGATGTAACGCTTTACATTTCCAAGCTGATGCACAGTTAAATTAAATTCAATTAAATTCATTTCTGTCGTGCCAAATACAACACAGTCAGCTCACAGCACTTTTACAAAGAAAACCAACAATTCATAAGCAAGCAAAGGAGACGCTGGAAAGGAAAAAAAAACTCCCTTGAAGCAGGAAAAAAACCTACAGAACCAGATTCAGGGGTGGGAACTTTCTGCAGAACCAGACTCGGGGGTGAGAGACAAATGTTTGTCATATGTAATAGTGAGGATACTCACAGTGCCCTGGGAAGACATGGATTCGCAGGGCGGTCTCTCTGCAAAGTGCTCATGTTGCTGGGTCTCACTGGAGAGGCAAAGCAAAAGGCCATCAAATCCGCTTCAGAAGCCACAGGGAGAGCCACAAGGTGACTATGGATCAAGAGGGCAGAGCCGTGGACAAACACTACTGAGACACAGGCTGGGGTCTGATCAACCTGGGTCGGGTCACTAGGGCGAGGGTGTCTTATGCTGAAAGACCTGAAACACCAATGACCCCAGGTTACATCACTGATGAGAAAGGAAATAAGATCAATGTTGGTCCTTCAGCAATCCAACCTATGGCAGCTTAACTAGAAAATGGTCCAGAGTGTCCTGAAGCAGCTCTAACTGTAATCTTTATTAAATAGAAAAGTCTAGAGTCTAACATTAAAAGTAGAGAAGTGTCAGCCTCCCTAAATGAAACTGGGAGCTGGTTACATGTGAGAGGAACATGTTAGCTCAAGGCTCTGCCTCCCATTCTTCTTTTGGAAAATCTAGGAACCTCCAGTAAGCAGCAATCTGAGAACCAAGTGTTCTTTTGGAGCGATAAGGGACTAACCGTTCTTTTAGATATGATGGAGCCTGGTTGGTAAGAGCTTTATAAGTTATAAGAAGGATTTAAAATATATTCTAGATTTAACAGGGAGCCAATGAAAATAATCTAATATTAGAGTGATGTGACGTCCGCTGCTGGTTCCTGTATTTTATCTGAGTTCAGAAGCAGAACATTTTGACTCATCCAAGCCTTTAAGACAGGCTTCTAGTTTAACAAGTTGATCAGTATCATCTGGTTTCATATATTGATATGTCTGTGACAGCTTTGGGCAGTGTGTATTTAATTGCACATGTAATAGTTTTAATTTTGTCACTTGACACATTTACAGAGGTAGAGATACAGATAAATGCTATTCCTCTTTGTCAACCAAGAAACCCAGAAATATGATCATTATGATAACTATGTCTCTAATATGATTTTTTTTTTTCATGTTTTGGACTATGAGGTTGCCAATAGCCTGTCTTTTCTTCAGCGGGTGAGCCTCAGAGTAGGCAAATCCTTTCTAAACATGAACGTGTTGATGGTGAGAAGATCCCAGAGGTTGAGAATTATGTTTCTCTTGCACAGTCACAAGTCATCCTGGTGTACCGGCTGCTCAGGACCAGCTGGAGAACTGGTAACAGAACCACCTGCGATAGGACTTTTAACAGAACCACCAGCTGGATGACTGCTAACAGAACCACAGTAGTGTTATTGGAGTATACTCTATGCAGTGTTAAAAATGTCCTGAAGCAAGACACTGAACTCAAGTCTCCTGCCAGTGGCTGGACTGAGCTCCTCCATATATATATAGATAGATAGATAGATAGATAGATAGATAGATAGATAGATAGATAGATAGATAGATAGATAGATAGATAGATAGATAGATAGATAGATAGATAGATAGATAGATAGCACTTTACTAATCCCAGAGGGGAAATTTCACCCTGTACTTATTTTTGATCAACTTTTGTCATTAAATCAAAAATGTGTTGATTGCTCACTTCTCTGTCTGATATTCAGACAATTTGCATCAGTGCAGAGATCGTTCAGCACCTCAGAGGTGCGGGTGTAAATCGGTACACGTGTTTCATGGGGAGGAGTTTAGGAGGTGAAAGACCATTTAATTATTTATTTTTTTCTGGGTTGAAACCAAATACTGATTCAATTTAGACATACTTATTGTTCATTCACTTTATCATTATTTTAGATTTGAATTAAAAGCAGTCTTATTTGCAGCATTTCACACCTTCCTTCAAAAATATTAACACAATACAGAAGATGAGAGTATGTTCCACCTGCATGCATCAGACACACTGCTTCACAACGTGTTCAAGCTGCCGTTAAGCAGATTATCAAATGAGCCCATTGTGAATTCACTTATTAATCTGTCACACAAAGAAGAAAACACCTCAAAACAATGCTCTTACATGGTTGGTCTCATTTAAAGGAACTTAAACTTATTGTCCTGTTTTTCAGAGCTTTAACGCAAAAATCAAGATCAAGAACATTTTCTACACTCTAAATGTTCTCAGGATAAGGATATGTGCAGAGCGCAGCGGTACAGGGAGTAGACAGGGCTGAGAGCAGAAAATAGAGGAGGGAGCAGGAGGTTTGGTGAAGCTGCAGAGCATCCCTCCCCTGCCTCTTCTGATCCCATCATCACGCCATGCATTAGTCAAGCCTTGTGGCCCCTCTGACGTCTGCAGAGAATATGTGAGTGAAGAAGGAATCCATCAAGAGTAATGGTATTGCTGTATGCCCTCAGGGTAGCCATCTTTAATCCGTACCCATCATGCCTCAGCCATAAACTATGCAATCACGGCCCAGTTTGCCGGCAACAGGCAGGTCCTACTCAGTGAGCGTGTGGTCTTCATGCTCTATTTAAGAGAGAGTCAGGGGTTTTACTTTAGATCTGCTTGTCTCTCTCCCTCTCTCTCTCTTTTACCTTAACCAGATGTGTCAAGTCCCCAGCTCCTTCATTCTCGAGCTCTCTCGCTCTACTCTTCTTCCCTTTGGCAGCTGTTGCCTCATGTTGCTCTCTTTGCTTCTCAATAGGAATGTCTTCATTCACTCCCTGTCGACTTCATATAATCCACAATTTTTTTTTCCATTCTCAGGATAAATTACTATTAAACCAAGTACTGAAAAATGTGCAAGATATTGTACATTGATAGCAGATGATATGTCTTTAATTACAGACGGCAGCTGGAAGCAACAAACCATTAGTGAGTGAATCTTAAAAGAATCATGATTACAACTTCCATCCATCTTCTTTACCTGCTTTTATGTGACTTATCGCCACTGCCTAAATGAACACACACACACACACACACACACACACACACACACACACACACACACACACGTTATGGGGAGTGGCCAGAGCCCCCAGAGAAAGTCAAATTTCTCTGGCAAGTTAAATTGCAATGGCAGTGAAACTGTTTAGCTATAACTCGAAATGTCTCACAGTCAAAAGTGCTGTGACTTTAACTTCCACTTTCAGGCACCATCACCATGCAATTCAAACTTTGTTCTACCTGTAGCATCGCCAACCTGATTTCAAGGACTGAACTGTTGTGCTGCAATAAATCATGGGAGATTGGGTTGCCTTGACTTTAGATGCCATTATTGTGGGATATACTAGTCTTGGAGTGTTTTTAGAAATTGTGTTTTGTTGTATTTTTACAGGTTTGTTAGTCTAGTTGGTTTAGATTTCTGTAGTTTAGCAATTATATTGTGAAAAATGTGTGTAAAATGTGCTGCTTGGGTGTGTCAAAATAAAAGCCTCCACCATTTCAGGCCTTTAACCCTGAAATGGCGGCTGGGAGAAGAGGAAGCCGTACAGTCGTTGTCCACCCTTCCTTTGTGATATGTTAGATGCTGAGGACGAACCAACAGTATTCCTGACAGATAAAAGGATTTCTTCTAAATTTCTTCTCTGCTCTCTGACTCTCACTGCCCCAGAGTGACCCAGACTGCTTGTATATTTTATTAATGGCTGCCTCTTCTGACAGGACCTGAGGGCGGCAGGTTCAAGGCAGAGTACACAGTGAAAGAACTTGCTGTACTTTGTTGGCCAAACTCTTTGAAAACAGTTAACTGAAATAGATCATGATCTACTAAATGTTTCTGTGTATATAAATAGTCACAGACTTGATATTGGATATACAAAGCAGCTGTTATACAGATGTGAAGAGGACTGAGTGTGACAGAGGTGCAAAATAACACATAGAATGAGTGTTAGCGGTCTGTTGAAGATTACACAAAACACTGGGAGGAGCTGATCCTCATTGATGAATGGGCAACACAATGTGATTTCCTACAGCTATAAATGTTGATATCAAGTCTGTTTTTGAGGTGTTTGGAAAAGATGCTGATGGCATTTCTCTATCTGGCTCTTCATTACTTTTATGTGTGGATTTTTTTATTCTTCAGAATGTCCTCTGTTGCTCCTCTTTTTCCAACAGCATTGACTTCGTCTCAGATCATCTTCCAGATAGTGGTATTTTTTTTTATTTTAATCTTTTCTACATTTTCTTTTCTTTTTTACTTCTGAGTGCAATATATGGGAGAACTCCATGGAGTATTTAAGCAGTGACAAGGCCTCATTTCAATAGTCCTGTTTGCATGTGATGGTATTAATCCCAGCTGATAATCTGTAACGCAAATGTACAAGAACGAAAACATGTTTTTGGGTCACTTTGGTCATAGTCTGTTGTGACATGTGAAATAAAACATGCAACAAGCTCCAACTGATACATACAATGTACTTATATTATCAACATTGATCATTTTGATGTTTTCATCAATGACCCAACCCTCATCTTCAGTGGCTTTTGACTTTTGTAAGCTGGGTTGTTTTGAAGTTGAAAGTATTAAAACTAGCTCAAACTCAACAACGTTAAACTGTAATTTATTTCAGCTCCTTGATCAACTGTTAATGATGCTACAGTAGCATCAGTGTCCAGTCAACCTTTCTCTCTTTCCTGTATATGTAGTTACAGTTCATTTGCTTGGAGTTCAGAGTATAATTAGTGCGATGCAGCCAATGTACAGTGACTTTCTTTTTCAAATCCCAATGAGTGGATATATGTTCCGAACACACAAGTGATGTGACACGCAGTCCAGACAGCAGTTTCATACTGTTCCAATCCAGTAGTGAGCAGATGGTGGTAACGCTAAGAAACACACTGGAAAAATCAAAACAAGCAGTATTGATATAAACAAGGCAGGATTCATATTATCATTGGGGGGGGGGGGTGTTTGATGAGTGATGAAAACGCATCAAATATGTTATGTAACCTACATGGTGAATATTGGTAAATGGCAACGAATGTGATCAGCACGCCTTTAATTAGTTGTTGTTGAAGCACTTGCAACCATTCCTCGTTGTTCAAACCAGCAGATTAAACACAGTGAAGAGACTGCGTATCAATATTTTCACTGTCAATTTGTAGGATGTGTTTTTGTGCCTTAATTAACTGTTGAAGTTTTTCTAATTAGTGAAAACTCAACAGAAAACATCAATAAATGCCTGGCTGAATACTTCGCATTACGGGTTTAGAGTGCGCACACACACACACACACACACACACACACACTGACAATGTGTTTCTAGAAAATAGTCGTAAAGTAAATAATAAGTCCTGGTTTTGCTCCTTTTTGCATTAATTGGAGCCACAGCCCAAAGTAGAGGAAATTAATTTTGGGTCTGTACATGAAGTGCATTTTCCTTTCATAAACGCCCTCTAAAGTGCCGTCTTTAATGAATATATGAATGTATTTCGGAGCCAGCGCTGGCGTGTACAGCTGACTCCATGCCGAGCCGACAGACTATCTCTACTGTATGTCTAATTCATTGCCCCCATTCTGTCATGTAAGCTCGCCTCTTTAAAGTGGACATTTATTACATGCTGTTTTGTTTCCAGTTAGTGTTAATCACATTCAATTAGAGTCAGGTCCTCTTTCATCCTCTGCGGTGCGCCTCTGCTCCGAGTGCTGTGACAGGATGTGAGAGTGAAGGAGGGCAGCGCTCGGAGGGCAGGCCGGGAGCGGCGCCGTCGCAGCCACATGACAGCACCACTTAATTACACAGCACAACAAGAAACAAGAAGGCGCACAGGCAAACACCTTCAGCTCATTTTATGGCCCTTATTTTTTGTTTTTGTCTTTTTAATCATAAAGTTCCACCTCACTTTTTATTGCCCCTATCTCGTTGCCCGCATTAACAACCGGAGAAGGATAAAATTTGATTTGTGGACTTGGGAATATATGCGCTGTACAGTATTTCTCCCCGTGTACTTAATTCTAAAGTCATTCTATACCATGGCTCCGATTGATATTAAATTCCTTTTTTCCTGCCTTGGAGCTCAGACATGCGTAATAAATGACACATCCTGTGATCATCGCTGCAAATGTATAGAATTGATGTATATTTGATATATTGAGTTGGTGAGGCCTCTGCCTTGCATGTCACACCAGAGCAGTGTTAGTGGAGCTCTACTGGCTGAGGCTCCATGTGCATGACAGTCATCACACACAGATAATATCTAAACTTATGTTGACATGTCTGCTGGCACTGACGATATGGAAGAAATGTATGTGTTTTGGTCAGCTGCCTGCATATTACAGTCACTTTAAACCTCAGTCCCAGACTCCAAGTGCAACCATCCTCACAGTGTTGATATTTGAGCTGTACAAATGTCTGCTTTGTTGAGCTTTTGAACCATACAAAATGCCAGTGTCTTGATGATGCTGAAGATTTCTCTTCGAAATGTCAACCATAGGTTAGAGTGTATTTGAAAATGTCAATATCTCTGTGTCGACAGAAAGAAGTACATCTGCATCTGGATGCAAACAGCAGTCTATCATCCAGTGCTTCATGTGCAGTCTCCTCGACACTACAGTAACTGAAGTTAACTGAAGCTACCGGGTTTGTTGTGACTCTCATATTGTGGTTGATCTCTGACACAAATCACACTCGGTGCATCATGGAACACAATTATTTTTTCTGCCATGTTCAAACTGTGAGGTTGTTCAGAGGAGCCAAGGAGATTGAACATCACTAAATGGAGCAGGATGCAGTGGATGTAAGGAGAAAATGAATGAATTGAAATCATGGACATGATTTTGCTTGTTTTTGAGCAAACGGTGTCATAAGCATAGTTTCAAACCAAATCAACATTTTCAACAACTGAAAAGTACATCTTACACACACACACACACACACACAAAACTAAATGAATGTGTTTCTATTTTTTTGGGGGGGTTAAAAACAAGCAGTGTGTTTATGCTAATGACTGCCAGCAGAGGCTATTGCTTTGTAATCAGTTATTTTTTTCTCATTTGTTTTACCTAACTGTTAAATATCCCCATACATAAAGCTGAGCTGTATCTCTTTCTCGGGTGGCAATGGTGAGAGAAGTGATCTTCCAGTGGCTATTGCATCAGGCAGGGGGGAGTTTTAGTGTCTCTTAGACAATTTATAACTGTCTGATCACTTTTCAGAATCTACTCGACCAAGCTGTTTCAAACCCCACATTCTAGTCATATTTTCATTTATTTAACAGATGAGCCTGATTCAGACCAAATTGCCTTCAAGTCTTTTGTGCAGGAAACTGAAATGAAGCTCTGAATGTTAACCTGTAAGAATGCTAACCTCCACCACGGCTCCACAGGGACGTCACCAACAGAACATTTCATGATTTTCAAGACAAACAGCCTGCAAAGTGCAGCTTGCTGAGTTGCACGTGGAGCCGCTGGAGACATTGATTCAGTATCAGAGCCTGACACACAGTATTACTCCACACTGAGCATAAATCGCAAACATAGCCAAATAGCTTTTTGCAGCACGGTTTACAGTGCTAATTAAGTGGTTAATTTGATGAAGTACTGAACATTTCTCTTTTATTGAAGTAAACATAATATGTGGGCCCTTTCACTGCAAATCGTGCTAATCTACATTTTCTGTCATCACTTCTATGGTTAATTACCTCTAGGTCTATTCATCCATCCATCCATCCATCCATCCATTCATTCATTCATTCATTCGTTCATTCATTCATTCATTCATCCAGCATTCTACTCCCAGAGAGATAAATTAACATTTTGAGCTATATTCCGTGTTCTGTCATGTTAGGTTTTTTATGTCCTCGTTTTGCAGACCCACAATCAATCACAGGTGCCTTATTTCCACGGATAAAGCCATATTTCACGACTGCATGGAGTTATGTGGATTGACTGATCAAAGACCTCACATTTCTAAGAACAGGCAACTTGTTCAAACCACGCAGGGATATTTTTTGATAAAAGGGGATGAAGTCCCTGTGGCTTAGTGATCAGTGGATTGTAAGATTTACTTCTTCCTTTGACTTAATTCTACATTGATTTGGCAAAGTTGAAAGAGATGTGAGGCTGAGCATTCTTTCACCTTTTGAAGAGGAGAAATAATGTTTAACTTTGCAAATCTCATATTTGGAGCAATGAGAACGTTACCTCTGCCTTGGGAAAAGCGTACTTTTAAAGTCACTGTTTGACATCTTTTATCATCATGAAGACAAGTTTCTAAATAAGGTTTTTTTTGGGAATGTGGAGAGAGTCACAGCTTCACTATGCCACTTAGGGCTGTTGGCTGCTGTTCTGTTGTCTCCTGGACTGTGGTGTCATCGCACAGTCAAAAACAAAGAGCAACAGAGGCTAATTGGTGAGTTTAAGTGACCAGTGGCTATATGAGTGATCATCGACCTGCATTATTTGTGTTCCAGGGTGTAGCCTGCCGTCCTCCATATTCAGATAGGATTGGCTCCAGTAATGCTGAATTTGAGAAAGTTGGATCAATTAATAAACATGCAATGTCTCCTATAGAAATTGAATCAATGTCCAACCAACATCAAATCGACTGTCAGTTTCAAAGAATGATATTCAATATCGTGCTGCGATGGCTTTTTAAATTTTGAGTATAAGAGTATAAGAGCAAGTCAGACAAAACGTTGGGAGTCATTGCATCACTAAAGCTTATCGGAGAAGCTTCACAATTCATTATTTACCAAATAAGACTCAAGAACGAACAACGGATGAACCAGACTGAAGGGAGTGGTTCTGAAAGGCTGGCCAATGCGGTCTGATCCCACAGCAGTGCTGCTACAGAGGAAATGTGTTAAAATACTGGCTGTGATAGAAAACTGTCAGAATACAAAGGATGTCAAAACTATCACAATCAGTAGTGCAGTTGAAGACTGCTGCTGTCCTTGAAAATTGACTTGTGGCAGGCCTGAGGCGTTCCACCCAACAGACTCCTCCTGGGCCATATGATGCTCAGGATCATCATGTGATCAGTGACATAAGACCTTGAAGGTTAGCACACTGAAATAACAATTAGGACTGAAAGCTGAGAAAAGTAGAAAAGCACAGTGATATACAGTAGATAACAATGAAGAATTATATAAAAGCTGGATGGTGGTTCTGAACCATGGTTTGATCCATTGATGGGATTGAAGTTGATTGCCTTCTGTTTTGAATGTTCTCAAACTAACATTATCAATAACGATGTTTATTTTCTGTCCTCAGCATTTCTATTCATTCATTGTAGTGAGTTTACATAATTCACCCACGGAACCTAAGTTAGGTAAATAGGTTCTGGTGGGACTGTTTATACTGGTGCACCGGCAGTTGTGTTTTAGCCGTTTAGCAACCACAGAGTTGAGAGTCACGTTCTGTTACAGTTCATTATTGCTTTTCTGAATGTCAATAAAACTGCCGACGTTGGCACCATCTTTTGACACGCCACCTCCGACTCCCGTTCCTGCGCGCTACATCATGTTACTTATTCTTCACTGAATATTATACCGAATTTATTTCTTACGTGTTATTTTTTTTGTGTGATTAGATAGACATTTTAAAATCCAAAAAACAGCAACATTTGTCCTCAAACACTCTTGTCATGTGGAATCAGTTATGGAGGGTGACAGGCCCTATTTTAAGGTTAGACTTAAGACTCTTCTGTTTAATAAAATTTAAAGTTAGCGTTGGTTCAGGCCACCTTGGACCATTTTGTAGTAAAGCTGCTGTATGTTTATCCTGCTGGAGGACTCCTCTTCTTTATTCATTCTACATACGGTCTTCTGATCTCTCTCTGCCCAGTAGTATGTGCTCTATCATCCTGTAACATCTATACATTTGTGTAGATACTCAGTCTGCAGTGCTGTGCATCAACATAAGTACAGAGAGTCAAACTTTCAGAGTTTGAGTAGTGTGAGGATTGTCGCTGGCCATTTTGTCAAGAAAAGCTAGAATTTCTGATACCCTATTAAAACAACACATCACAAATTTAAATTCAAACGACCACCCATCTTTTTTTTCTATTTTCTCCAACTGAGGTTCATAGAAGTTGCAGCCAATCAAAGCTGAACGTGGTCGAATGCTGTGTACAGCCAGTCCATGACAGGAATAACACTCATTGCCCTTTAAAGTCACCATAATTGATGAATTCAGCTCAAAAGCTTAATGCAATGCAATTGTACCATGGGAATGCGGTGTATTTCCACCTGTGTATTTTACTTAACTTGCAAAGATGAATATGACAATTGGAGGGGATTAATAAAATGAAGAGATATAAAGCTTGCTTCCACTAGAGCGCCAGCAAAGCTCCAATTCCAATGTCAATGTTCCACTTCACGTTTTTTTTAATTTGTCATTAAGGGGTTAATATTCTTATTGATTCTATGTTCAGTATGCAACAGTCTACTTTCTCATTCATGAACACAAAGTTTCTCTGAGCTGTTATGCGAGATGCAAGTTTGTTCTCGCACTGCTTTTCACAGACGTGTCACCGAGTGTCTCAAAGGTCAAACAACAACAACAGAGATACAACTGCATGAATAAGACAAGGTGTCACTTAAGTGACAGTTTTTCGTAGTTGAGAGAAGAAAAGAAAAAGTGGTGCTTATGGCACAATAGCTGATTTTTTTCTGTAAAAGAAGATTGAAGACCTGAGTGTTTGAGAGTGTGAACTACAGTGATGAAGCTGCTTGTGAAAGTTGACAGCAGCGTGACAAATGACGCTGCTTCATAAAGTCACAGAAATACATCCGCAGTGATGGAGATAAAAGCTGGATTCTATTACCGGTACTCTAAATACTTAGATGAAACAAAAAGTAGATTTTACCCCAGTAATGATGTCACAAACATCATTAGTTGGGATGAGAGATTTGGATGTTTGAATCCCACAGCTGAGTGGTCACTACTGATGAACTTTGTCCTCGCTGTTTACTGGGCGCCATGCTGCAACACACTGCTTCACAATGACAGGGAGAGCTGACATGAAGAGTGATGCGTGGTTGCAACAGTGATCCTGTAAAGCCTCATAGTTCCGACTGGTGATCCTTCCACTGAGGAGGTTACAGGCAAGACCGGAGCAACTATTGAGGACAATGAGGTCCAGACCTCAGTATTTTTCTGATGTGTGTGATAAAAATAGTTCTCGCAATGCTTTGGAACTGGATGGTTTTATGAGGAGTTCCACCAGGTTACCATAGGAGAAGCCAAACTAAATGCCCACGAAGAAGAGCGTAGCTAATGGTGAAACATAACAGCGGTAACTCGCTGCAAATGTTGTACTTCATTTCCATTCTTCTTCAAATGATGGTTGAGCCACTTCATTCCTCTTAACACTGATCAGGTTCAGCTTTAATCAATACTACTTATTGATGAGGCTGTACAAAAATAGCATGTTGTTAAGTGAATTATTTGTAACATTTCAGTGGCCTTGGATGAATGGTAAACATGCTGTATTTCTGAAAACAAATAAGCCAAAGTTACAATGTTGCTTCAAAGATGACAGCTGTGAGTGATGCATTCAGGTGCTCGGTAAACTGTCCGAAAGCCGACTTCTCGGATTGGCAGGGCTCATGCAGGAGTGACGTTACATGCTTTTTCAGAATTATTAATTTGAAGTATTGGATTTCAAAGTATCTCTGTAAAGGTGTTTTTTTTTTTTTTTTTTTTATTACTTCCCCCTCTGTGATTTTAAACTATGTGTCTGTGTGTAAAAAAGACATTACTATTCATCCTAGATCATTGAAGTGTTACAAATAATTCACTGATTATAATAAGTCATCTATCTAGAAAATCTCACGTTCATCACACTTGCACGCTCTTACAACATGCGAGTGATAAGGACACCGTACATGATCAGCACATGTAGGTATGGCCTCCGTACTATAAATGTGGCAATCGCAAGGAGATCCTACATTGAAAGCATGTTGTAAACACACACAACTCACTTACCATGTGTGCAATGTATGAAGCACGCAACCGCCCACAGCCATGATAAAATGTGTGAAAATGCAAAATAGTGAACCAAAAAAATCGGGAATTTCTAACAATATTGGAGACATTTCTTTTCAGTTTCTATAAAAGATTGGTTTCATTTTTGTGAGCAACACTGATACCTTCAATGAACCATGCCTTATTTGCGACAATCAAAATCAGCCGAGATGTAAAATTTTTAAATAGTTTATTATGTGTTTGTTAAATCAGTCAGATCATGTGAGAAAATATTTGTAAGTGTGCAAAACGTGCAATCAGCAGCTGCCACCACAGTCCATCCATGCATCCATCCATTTCACATGCCTTCACACAGTGTTTCCATATACCCTGTGTTCTCTGGAACTTAAATGAAATTGCACTGTCTGCCAAAATGACTTGAATTCCTCCTCTACTGCAATGGGAAATTGATATGTGGACCATATGGTAAGTAGGCTAATGAAGAATAGATTGTTATATCTCGTTTTCAAAATCAGTTTGTTACATGGTCATATTTTCAGGTATTTCTGAGTTGGATAATTGTGAGTCAGACTGTAAACTTGTAAATATAATCTTACAAGCATCAATTAATCAGGGAAAATTAATCTGCTCCCTTCAGAGTTTTATTTTTGTCATCTTGTCCATTAATGATCACTTGAATAATATTCAAATGTCTGCAATAACTGATCGGGAGAGAGAGAGAGTTTCTTTTTAACTCTGTTGCAGTGTTTTCTAAAACTTTTCTGTTTTCTGAAAGAGAAGGGCTGTCATCATGAAAAACCTGCATTTAGCTTCATAAAATCGATAGCGTTTTTCTTTTCCTCCCTCAGTCTGAAAGTGTGGCTGATCTTTGCTCTCTTTCCATTAATAGTTGTTCGCTCTGCTCGCTAACTGTTGGAACTGCACTCAACATGTTCAAAGCACGCCCGGCTTACAGAGACGCCGCTCCATGAGGAGTCTTTGTTAGTCGTCTTGCCCACCACCCGCTCCGCTTCAGCGTCTTTTCCTCCCTCTAACTTTGGACTTGGCATCGCCACTTGGCAGAAAATCTCCTGTGATTACACTTTGTTCAATCTACTCAATTGTTCTTTGATTCCTGCTTGTGTAGCTGAAAGTTTTTTGTTTTTTGGGGGGGTTTGTTTATTTATTTTTTTCATCTGCTCATGTCACTTTGCCTTAATGTTAACATGTAATCCTCTCACATTCCCAGGAGCTGCATACCAATAAATAATAGAAATCATGGAAAGAAAAATGAAGAAAATAGGAGTCCAAAATCCCACACTGATATAGTGTGCTATAGTGCATGTACACTATATTATAGAATATATTTTTTATTGTATTGTAGATAAAACTGTAACTATCACAGGAATGAAAAGAAGAATCCTTATGTTCACCCTGCCGGTAAATTTTGTAATGTACCATTCTTAAGTTGAGATTTATGTTTTTTCTCTCATGACACACTTTCCTGATGTTTTAAATTGGCTCTACAGTTCCTAACTCCAGACCTTCCGCTTTCATTTTTAAAGAAAGCAGATGCGAAATCCAGAACTGGTACATTTTAAATGCTGCCGTGCTGACAAATAACAAAAGATTCCATGTGGAAATGTTGTGCTGGATATTTAACAATAAGCTTTTTTTTTTTTTTTAATCGACCGCAATTGATTACTTTACACATATTCTGTTTTATCAGTGATTCACTTTAAAGTAGAAAGGAATATTAGATTACATTACATCAAAGGTAAAACAAATATTTCATGATTCAGTGAAAAAACATTAGATTATTTAAAATGTAGTAGGTGCAAAACTTCTCAAAAAGGCTGGGACAGATGCAGCTAAAGGCTGTAAACATCATAGAAAAGCGGGAAAGCAGGGACGGGGGTTCATCACTATGTGGAGGAAAAGCGTCTGGACATTGTGGAACAATTTGTGATGACATTGATTTCCTCCATTCTCAGCATTTTCAGCAATAACTTAGGTAATGAGGAAAAAGATATGATCTTCAGGCCCTCGCTTCTTCCTGGTAACTAATGAACACTCCGAAATTCATTATTCACTCTTTATTTTGTAATAAATCAGTTTGGCTTGTTTTACAGCTTACTGTATTTTACTGTAAACGATCATTTCTTGTAACGTTGTTATTCGCGTATTCTGCAGACTGTTTATTTGGCTTAAAGTGTGAAAAATAACCAAATAAAAGCCGATTTTTTTTTTTTTTGAAAGCTTGAATACTAATTGTAATGTTTACATCTCAGACACATCCTTCAATGTGGCGTCTGTGCCTCCCAACTAACTTTGTCAAAGCATAAAGAGCGTCTCACAACATTTGCTTGATGTATTGGAGGGAGATAAAACACATGCTTCACAAAAGAGCTTGACTATCTTCACTTTGTTATTCCAATATCCTCTTCATTTCTTTTATAGCATCAGTATGATAGGATCATTAGTCATTTGCACACGTCTGTTGGAGCCGGAGAATGATTGCTGTTGCCTGACATCATCTCGGGCTGGTTTTTGAAGCGCTCAAAGAGTCTGGCTTTACAGGAATGAGAGTGAGCGGCTGAAAAATAACAAACGCGAGACCACTTTCTCTCCTCCCCTGCTGGAGATAATCTTGTTTTTGACTTGAGTGATAGGCAGGGATTTCACAGACGCTCCATCTGTTTCTGACAGCTTTGCCTTTATGTCAAAATTGGATTTCTTAATCTAATCGCAGCGGTTCTAAAACTCTGAGTTTTTGCTTGCCTGCATCTTGTCGCAGATGCTGCAGATTCCTGCGTCCTTGTGAAAAACTGATCCGCCAACAATAGGCTGCTTTTACATTACAATAATGTAACATACTGCAAATCGCACAAATGATATGATATGACGGCTTTTTGTGTAAATCCAACTTAAGCCGTAGTTGGGAGCTCCCACCCTGCTCTCCAGCCCCAGTCCTCTCCCCTGACAGCGGCAGGATGGATGCTGCTGCCGGGGTGAGACACGGAGAACTCAGGGAAGGATTGGGCAACGAGATCAGGTGGGCTCAACAGGACGGGAGGTTCTCTGTCGACCAGGATTAAAGCAATGATCCGTGTCCCGGATGTTTCTTAATGCACTGTCACATTATGCAAATCCCCTCTCTGTACAAATGCCACAGATACTGTGTTTGTCTGCCCATGCACCGCAGGAAAGAGAGCCGGCTGAGCTTCAAATCAATTGTAGGCAGGCTACCTTAAAACGATGATGCAAGACAAATATAGGGTTTTTAACAGATCTCAGCTTCATAGCCTCTCTATTATGTTGTACATGTAATTGATTAAGTTCCAGTTATAAAAAACCAAAATCATTTCAACTGTGCCACTGAATGCCACAAATATTATGATTCATAATGACGTAATAAAAATAATGTTTTACCTAAATGATCTGTAGGTTATGAAATAACCTATATATTTTATATTTGTATATTTTTTTTATATTTTTATTTTATATTTTAATTTTTTACTTTTATTTCTATTCTATTGTATTTTATAATATTCCTAGGTACCAGATTGCTGCAACAAAACAATTTCCCTTCGGGGATGAATAAAGTAATTATCTTATATTATCTTATCTTATCTTAAGTAACTGTTAATAAAGGTGATTTCTTTTTTTTTTCTTCTTTTTTTTTTTGGGGGGGGGGGGGGTCTTTGCTCAAAGACCTGGCTGTGTGGTGTGGTAGATCGGACATAACACAACAAAATAGGCACCCACCACCATCCATCATCAGACAGGAGAAAACGAGATGAGGAGAGACATGACATGAGAATAAGTCCAAATGTGAGTTGACTGTGTGATGGTGGTGGTGGTGGTGGGAGGGGGGGGGGCATTCAGGGCCACCCAAGGGACTGCACCACTGAGGTGGAGGTACTGCGGGTGCTCCTCCGGCAGACTGGGTTGTTTTTCTCTCAATTTGCAGTCTGCCATGTTGTCTTCAGCAGAGCACAGTGCTAAAAGGCAGCACATATTTGCTCTTGCTGTGTTTACAGGATGAGAAGAGCAAGATCTTTTTTTATTTTTTTTTTATCTTCACACGAGATAAAAAGTTCAGGTGGAAACGCGAGCTGCGGACGATTCCGCAGTGAGCCTTCCTCTACAACGCCGACTCTTATCTCTCCTTTCCTCTGCTTCCAACACCGTTGCCGGCTGACGGCCGGAGCCGGGCTAATTGACAGACTGACCTGAAGAAAAGTAGTGTTACTCCTCCTTCTTGCCTCTGGATCAAACATCCTTCTCGTCTCTCAGCCGTCTCGTTCTTTTTTTCTTTTCCTTCTTGGTATTGAATCAGAACCGTCGGCCTTCTCCTTGGCATTCCTTTTCTTACAGACGAGGAAATGAATCACAGCCGTGAGCGTGGGCAGCCGGTCATGATAGATGAGGAGGGCAGGGCCTGGGAGAGTGGAGAGTGGACGGACAGTTTGACTAGCTTCTGCGAGGTTGAACTTTAACAATGTGCAGCCTACTGCTGCGCCCGACCTCAAGCCTTCCTCTGTCAAGAGGCTTTCATCTCATCAGATGCCTGTACAGTTAAGGTCTCTTCAGATGGATGGATCCAGGAGGAGAGGAAGGAGGAGAAAAAGCAGCAAGCTCCTTTCTCTCCTCACTTCAATACAAATCTTTACCAAATCTGTATCATCTGTTCTCAGCTCGCTCTCCATCCCTGCTCCTTTGTTCTTCTGACTCGTCCTCCCTCTTCTCTAGTGCAGAGCATGTCATTTTGGCCAGAGCCTACCTATCCCTGCCTTTTGGAGTGTGGAGTCAGATAAGAAAAAGAAATACTATACAATAGAGTAGACTTGCCTCACAGCAGGTCTCACAGCTTTCTGTTGATTTAACAACAGTGTCATTCAGTGCTGTGGATTTCCCCCAACATCCTCCCCCTATTCCTCACACCAAAGTGCCACCCAGCATTATCTTTATGACTATGAAAACCGACAGCTGCCGGTAAGACTGAAATAATTGAGGCTGCCAGTGTGACAGACATTATTGGCTGTCTTGTACAATAGCAGAACAATGGCATCGTTATTCTGAAGCCAGAAAAATGTGTGCGCTCTCATTCTGTGGATGAGACAGTTGTTTGCAGCTGGAAAGGATGGTCTGTGCCATAACAATACCGCAATATTTTTTTTTTTCTTACTTTGTGTTTTCAAAATTTTGTTGGCTGTCACTCACAACAAAAAGAAAGAGGAAAAAAAAAAACACTCCCTGGATCCAAAAGCATCTTGGCAAGAGAAATCTTGGCTTGAAAATCCAGTCCACTGCCTGGCTGGCACATGGCACACGTAACATGTCATCTCACTCGCGGATCACAGATAGCCTTACAGAGAGCAGGCCTCGTGGTGACATTCACAGCCAGCTGTGTCAGGAGGCAGCTGGATTTCTACCCACACCACCCCACCATGAGAGCTGCTCTGCGTCGGCTCCGCACTGCAGACGCGTTTGATTCACTCTCAAACTGTTGCACTGGACGTCATTTTCATTCTGAGCGTGAGCTGTCATTACACATTCATTACATACAGGGCAACTTCCATCAGTACCACAAACGGGTTTTGTGATGAAGGCGCAGATTATTATTTGTGATCAACACACTGTTTGTGTCATTGCCCATGATGAGACTGATGCATCATGGACAAATGCCAAAAATAACTCATTGATCCCAATGTACTGAGATCTTGTATAGAATACGATCAGCCTTTTTTATGATTATTCACAAAAACAAAAATGAAAAGGCTGCTCCCATCACAGTCCCAACTCATTTCAAACAACTCTTCTCAATATGTCATTATAATATATATCATTTATTATATTTCACATTTACTTCATCTCCACATGAAATATTTTTTTAGTTTTGAGATCTTCGTACTGTACATTTGACAAGTTTGAAAAACAGGACAGTCTTGCTTTGGATGTTTGTGTTTTTTTATGTTGATGTGTGTATACACTGAAGACAAATAATGATCTCACAGTAGCATTGGTAAAAGGAATTTGAAACCAGAATCCAAATCAGTCTGGCTTAGAAAATGAATGTGGAGAGAAACTATATATATACAAAGTCTGTAGGAAAGTGAATGGGGTTGAAAAGGGAAAAAAATGCATTGAGGGATATAAATTAAAACAGTGCATCATGGGGTTATTTTACCAAACCCAGACTTATGTCTGGGTTTTGTTATTTGATATAAATAAGAAAGATGTTTGTTTGTTTATTCGTGTATCCACATTTTATATATTTGTTTGTTTGTTTGTTCATTTATTGATTGATTTAGCTAAACTTGGACAGAAACGACATTCACTCAAAGCTAAAAGGAAGGTGTAAAACTTTTTTTTTAATTTAAATATATTCTGAATATACTTTCTGTGTGTTGAGTCTACATTAATTTTGTGGTTTTCCATGAATAAATATGCATTACAAGGTTCATTGCTTATTATAAAAAAATGTGGTTAATCACAATTAATTTGAGAAAAGTGTGAATATCTTTCTTTATTTCTTTCTTTCTTTCTTTTTTCCCACCGTGACGCTGACGAGCACCTCGGTGGGAGGAGTCTGTATCTGAAGGTACTCCTGCTGAGGAGATGGAGCTGAGTTTGGACTCCTCTCTGAAATAACTTGTACAGAGTTCATCTCCACCCCAACCATGTCACTGGCTATATAAATGAGTCTGTTGGTGTCGGCCACCCTCAGCCAGCTGCTCTGATATGGATCATATGTAGCAGGGCTGTTCACTCCTGGTCCTGGAGGGTTCCTGCAGGTTTACCATGTCTTTCTGCTTCAACACATTTAGTGAATGAATCATCATTAAAGCACTGCAAAAAATCTTGTAATGAGCCAATCATTGCTCTCAGAAGTTTTGAAGTGAGGGCAGTCACCCTTGAGGACCCTCCATAGTCCATAGAAACTGAAGAAACTCAGGCCACATCCACACGAGCCAAAGTGATCTTTTTTCTCCCCAAGGTTCTCAAAACAATTTCTGTCCACACCTCACTATGAACACGGCTCAACATGAGGCTTCAGGGAATGTAGTACACATGCCAGGCCTTTTTATTTTGGGGGGGGGGGGGGGACTCACCAAACACTCCAAAAACACAGAACACAGAGCACATGGACATTTAGATGTAGACTCCTGCTCATAAACCTCTTTATAACACAAAAACAGCTCGTTTAGGTTAACCGGCACGCTCGTGCGGATGGCCCCTAAGTTGGATTAGGTTTGGGTGGTGGTCAGGATGGGGGGCTGCCCCCTTGATGCCCCCTTGCCCCGGGTGTCATGTCCTGTGGCTGGTGACAGTCTGGAAAGCTCTGCCTGGCTAGGATAAGACCTCAAGACTCTTTTGGTAAGACCCACGGACGTGCAGAATCCCCAATGCACTCACTGGCATAGTTGGAAAACACTGGTGAGTTATATCTGTCATCTTGTTGGGGATCTAGACCACTGGTGTCATTGTAAACACCCCACCAACACACACACACGCACGCACGCACGCACGCATGCGCGCACACACACACACACACACAGAGGGACGGCTGACGATGGTCACGATCATGTAACAAAAACAAAAAACCCCTATGATGAGTCAGCACTACTAAGGGTGCATAACGACATTGCCTTGTCCTTGGATGCTGGGAACCCTGCTGTGTTGGTGCTGCTGGACCTCACAGCAGCCTTTGATACAGTCGACCATGCAGTCCTTCTATCTCGCCGAGAGCAGTATGCTGGCATCCATGGCACCGCCCTCCAATGGTTTAGGTCATACTTGGCAAACAGGAGCTTCTCTGTAATGATTGGTGACCTCTGCTCTTCACGTGCATCTCTCCCTTGTGGGGTACCACAGGGATCTGTTCTCGGCCCTGTTCTATTTTCCTTGTATCTGCTACCTCTGGGATTAATTATAAGAAAACACAATCTGTCCTTCCACCTCTATGCTGATGACCTGCAGATATATTTGCCCATAAGACCCAACGAAAGCACTGCTCTTACAAGGCTAATGGATTGTTTGACTGATGTAAAGCAGTGGTTGGCACAGAACTTTTTGCACTTAAATGACACAAAAACAGAATGCATCTTGTTTGGCACATCACTTATGGCGACTGTTTTTAAAACACACTCTGGTGCTCTGGCCCCCTATTTTAAACCACTTGCTACAAATCTTGGGGTAACGTTCGACAACGGTCTTAAATTTGATAAACAGATTAGTTCTGTTGTCAAAGCCAGCTTTTATCAGCTCCGTCTCCTGGCCAAAGTGAGGCCGTTTTTGAATCAACACGATCTTGATAAGGGAATACATGCTTTTATTAGCTCAAGACTGGACTACTGTAATGCCCTTTATGTCGGCCTCAGCCAGTCTTCCATTACACGTCTTCAACTAGTGCAGAATGCCGCTGCCAGATTTTTAACCAATTCATCCACACATGAACACATTACCCCTGTGCTGTTGTCTCTCCACTGGCTTTCAGTTTGTTTCAGAATCGATTTAAAACTTCTGTTGTTTGTTTTTAATGCCATCAATGGCCAGGGTCCCTCTTCGTTGTCTGATATTTTAACTATACGTGACCACGGCAGGGCCCTGCGTTCTTCAGGTCAGCTTCTTTTAGACATTCCAAGGTCGAGATACACACAGTGGGGCGATCGGTCTTTTGATGTTGCTGCTCCGAGACTGTGGAACCAACTGCCCCCCGACATTCGCACCATCACTGATCTCGGCCTTTTTAAATCAAAGCTGAAAACTCACCTTTTTAAGTTGGCTTTTAACTCTGTCTAGGGCAGTGTATTTTATTTTATTCTGTGTGCTCTGTTTTTATGAATTTCTGGATGGCTTCACCAACCAGCAGCACCGCTGCACCTCCTACAGACAGCACCTGTGTTTAATTTGTTTTGTTTTTATGTATTTATTCTCATATTTACTTCTTAATGTATTGTTTTAGCTTTGTTGTAAATCACTTTGGAGCAGTCTGGATTATAAAGGGCTATAGAAATAAAGTTTGATTTGATTTGATTTGGATTTGATGATCACTGATTCTCTCAGAGCTTGTCGAGATGGAAATGTGAAATTGAGGTGTTTTTCCTCCATTGATAGATAGATAGATAGATAGATAGATAGATAGATAGATAGATAGATAGATAGATAGATAGATAGATAGATAGATAGATAGATAGATAGATAGATAGATAGATAGATAGAATAAATAGCAATAAAAAGGTGTTAAAATGTGAGAACAAAGCAAGGAGATAAATTTAACACTGGTTTGATGACATTCCTTTCTGATTTGTAGTAATGGAGTAGCATGGGTGTAAATGATGTCGATATGACAGACAACACATCCTCATCTCATTCTGTCACATACATCACCAGCTTCACACAAAGTGATACTTAATGAAAATGTTTCAGTCCTGCAAAAACACATTGTCTTCTGGCTGACTGTTTCTTCATCCATCATGCAGCTGCTGATGGCTGACAAAATAAGGAAAAAAGCTCATGAAATGAAGAAAATGCATTTGCGTTGACAGGGATCCAATCATAAGAACTTAACTGTGATTTAGAAAAAAAAACCCAATACAAATATGTTTGCACCTGTGTTAATATGGTCATCTGCTGTTTTATAAAGCCATCATAATGTGTCAGTAAAGCTTCAGCAACCAATCTCTGGCAGGTTTCTAATGAGGCTGCATTGTTCCTGTTCTACATACAAGAAAGGGAGCTTTGTGTCAAACACACCGACCACTTCGGTATGCTTATGTCATTCACTTGAGCACACAGTTTGCCATATTTACTATGATTAAACAAATAATTAAAAACTCTACCATATGTGGTGTCGATTTAAAGTATTCCTACTCTCATGATTTTGTTTTCTGGTTTGTCTTGTACATTGTAGCATCATCACCAAAGAGATGATGTGGCATTCTTCACAAATCCATGCATTATTTTATTTAGTTCTTTAAAAATGTCCCTTTTACCTATTAAATCCCTAAATCATTCATTATAAGGCAAACACTTTTGCTAGAATATGTTGCTGTTTCTTTTAAGCAGGATAATTTTAGCTTGCTGACATGTTTCGGCTGGAGTCTAGTGTCTGCAATCTTCCTCAGAGCATCAGCCGATGTATGATTATGTGTCTGTCTTTATCAGGTAGTAAATGATCCACCTCCGAAGTTTTGACCCTTCCCTTGTCTCGGTCCATTATATGGTTGTTTATTCTATAGTGATCAGTGATGGCTGAATTAAAATTTGCTTGTTCTGTTGTGTCTTTTTCTTTTCTTGTGAGTCGTCCTGCTGTTTCTTTTTCAAATTGTGTTTGATGTTTCTTTTATCTTGTATTCAAGGATCTGCCCATTTCTACAGTGTATGTTTTGATGGATGATTTACATAGGATTTCATGTGTTACATTGCATTTGTTGTTCGCATCTATTTTATCTTTTGGGTGTACAAGTAGCTGTCAGAGTTTTGTGTGTGGTTTTACTCCTGTCTTGACATTGTGTTTTTTTCATTATTCGTTGTATGGGTTCTGTTAACCATCGTGTGTATGAGATGATGACCGGATGGTGAGAGGTGTGGCCGACTTGACAGATCTGTTCGAATGTGTCAGGTTGGCCACACCTCTCCCCGTCCAGTCACGTGATAAAGATCAACATGTCATCATGCACCCTAAACATGTCAGCAAGGTACAAACATCCTGTTTCACTTATTTGTAAAATAAGAACCAGTAGCAAACATTTAAGAATGACAAAATGAATATAATTTTTTTAAGAGCAAATCTGTTTTGTCACAATAAGTCAGTCAGATTCATTTCCATTGAAGACCTAAACTGCCGGGGTCAGAGGTGGCAGCTGCTCCAAATAGTTGACGTTATGGGAGAAACAAAATTTTAGGGTAGTGAATAAACTAGACAAGATCAACATGCTGTAGCGCTGACTGGTCAGGAACAAACCGGGACCTGAAGATCACATAGCGGTCTAAGCCTATAGCAGCATCACTAGAAAATGGTGCCTGAACCAGCCCTACATGTATGCTACAGTTGAAACTGTGGTGGAGTGGCAGCACCTGATGTGACTGTATACACCAATCAGAGAAAGGCAGGGTCTTCCGCAGTTGCCAATACATCATTGTTGGTGACACGATCTTTCCATGTGATGCCTTCAGTCTTGAATACTTGCTAAAGCCAAAAAAGGTTTAGTCTGGATGCAGATGTCAGCATGTATGATTGCATTCAAAAGCAAGCAAGGCACTGCTCATAACGGTTCATCAAGCTATTTTATTCATAGGTCAATCTGCAATTAGCATGTCCACATTTACGTTAGCAATAAATGTTTCTATTCATAGCAGAAGTAAGCAGAAACGACATGTTATTGTGCATGATGCACTGAGCTGGCATTTTGACGGGAGATTTGACTGGATGGAACTTTAAACTTTGTTTTATAAGAGACAGGAGCAGTTTCAGCTCAGTAAGGGCATATCTGTAAGGGCATATATTTGATAACCAGGGGTTTGGTTCACGAAGATCGTGTTCACAACTTGCTAATTTGCAAACCTACGCAAGCAGATTGCACTTCAAGTTTGCTATGAATTTGGGTGCATGGGAAGAGGCAGTTATCTAACATTACAGGAAATAAATATTAAATCGGCCATATAAACTGAAGAAAAAAAACAAGAGATGATCTTTCAACAAAGATTGCAATAAATAGAAGTTTACAGTGATGTAAATATCTCATAATTAAGTCCACAAATAAAAGTTGCGCTGGCCATCTTAAGAAATATATCTTTCATTATTATAAAAGCAGCTTTTCTACTAAAGCACAAGCTAATTTTTAAAGTTAATTTGTATTTTTTTTCTTTGTTACTGTTGTTTTTCGAAACTAGAAATAAGTACTTCAATAGTGCTGGAATATTTTACCGCTGGTGACTAATGCATTTTGAATTTCTCTTTGCTGACATTTCAAGCAGGCATCAGTGTTTACAGAATGATCCAAACAGTTTTTGTTTCATACAGCAACATTGGTTTTGTCATTATTACTTTAAGTGCAGGAGTAGCAGGTGGTCTGCGCGTCCCTACCATCTGCAGTGATGCGCTCCTGCCTCCTACATTTTAACCGGCATCTCCAAGTCTATGATCGACCCCCCTCGTTTGATATGTACAAGGATAGCTCACACTCTTGTCATAAAACAATGCACCTGCTCTCGCATTCAATCCTGCTCTTATTCAGATTGTATAAAAAGGATCAGTTTGACATTTGTAATGCAAATACTAAAATCAGATTTTTTTTTTAACACTAACATGCAAAACTAGTTCTTCTCTTTTAAGATCTGCACATGTCCGCTTTCATACTGTATCTTCACATATATTTTAAGAAGTCATCACAAAAAAGAGCAGAAAAAGTCAGGCTCAAACCCTCCTTCCTAAAAAAGAAGGCAGATTGTTTTAAATGTCAGTGAAAATAAGATGACAAAGAGCAGGATAACATATGACCTTTTAATTAAAAAGAAAGATCAGTGCAAAGTAAAGTGCACATCTCTCTCTCTCTCTCGCTCTCTCTCTCTCTCTCTCTCTCTCTCTCTCTCTCTCTCTCTCCACATTTGCTGATTTTTAAATGAAGTTACTTACCAAGTTTTGACAAAAATTATAAAGTCACAAATTGTCAAACTGTGACGCTTCAGAGGAGAAAGTATGGTTTTCAGAGAATACCGGGACAAGTAGCTCCTCAGTGACGGAGATGAATGTAAAAAATAAAAAAAAGCCGTTTTCTGCTCCTTAGCTGCCGAAATGTGAGCGCTGTGAATGTATCAGAGGATATTAGAGTGCCGTGTAAGACAGTTTGTGCTGGCATAAATACAGACTACTACAAATACATGCTGATCACTGCCAAGTGGACTAAGCTAGTTTGGAATTATGTTGAAGACACTTATAGGCCCCTGGAGAGACATACTGCTGATGAGCTGTGTAATGAACACAAGTGCTGGATGCTTCTGGCTCCCTGCTCCAGGAGGAGGAGGAAGGGGAGGAGGATTTGAAGGGGATGTGGTGGCTTGGCTAGATGGGTGTGACAGGTGCCTTGTCTTTCAGGTGCAAGAATCAAAAAAAAAAAAAGAAAGAAAAGAAAAACAGTGTAAAAAGTGGTGCACTGGCCTGCACGCGTCACTTCAGCTCAATTTGCAAACAGGTGTGAAGAGGCCATGCAGCAGCCCGCTGTCAGAGTGTCACCCAGGCAGTGTATCAGTACAGTGTATATTAAGGCTGTCAGGTCCAGTCGTACCACTGACCAGCTCATGCGCAGGAGGGGAGGTGACAGCTATGTAAATACCAAGGGCGGGATGTGGAATTGGTCTGAAAACAACACAGCAGGTGGGTGACCGCATCTGTTTTCGGATCAAACCCTCTCATCGTTTGACAAATCCACAGACCTTGTTTTGTCAGGAGTGAGCGATGCTGTGGAAACATCGGGTGTCATCCTGTTTGTGCTGCAGAGACAGAACAGTGTTGTTGGTGTGGAGATTTTACTCTTGTCACTTTATAAGAGAATGGCGACTGTCACCGTGTGCGGCTGTCAGATGAAGACATAAAGATAACACTACAAGACCAAAGGCCCTGTTTTAACCATGCAAGAGCAACAACAAGCATGACCTGCTATTTCGGTAAAAGTGGCTGCTCCAGCAACACGGTGAAGAAGGCCCTCGATAAAGTCTTAATATTATGTCTCTCAGACTATCACAAGACAGAATTGGATGAAATCAAGTCAAGTCAAGTCACATTTATTTATAGAACACTTTAAAACAGCTGTGCCTGAAGCCAAAGTGCTTCACATAATAGACAAAATAAAATTTTAAATAGAAGAGTAAAAACAGTAAAACAAACAATAAAACCAGGCACTGAGTCTCAAACATGGTTAAAAGCCAAGGAATAAAAATGGGTCTTAAGATTACTTTCAAAAGTGGACAGTGAAGGTAATTGTCTGACAGGTAGTGGTAGCTCATTCCACAAAAGAGGGGCTGCAACAGAAAAGGCCCGATCCCCTCTGAGCTTTGGTTTAGACATCTCAAAACAGCTCAAGACATTGTTGTCTGGACAGCTCCATGTTACACCCTAACTTCTCAAAGAATTTTTAATACTTTCAATCTTCAACCTGCTCTGCGTTGGTCTTATCATGTCTACAACACCTACTAGAGAAGATAGCTTTAACCATTCGAGAAAAAAACCCAAAACAAAAGCAAATGCATCAATAGTCAACAGAATCAATGCAAACATTTCCTGAACCTGCAAAAAAAAATGGAGGATATTTAGAACATTGGGTGGTTTTGTAGAGCTGTTTGTCTCTAATTTGCAATATTGCGGGTTCAATTTCGTTCACATGTTCAAGTGTCCTTGAGCAAGACACTGAACCCCAAACGACTCCAAATGGATGGACTGAGCAGCTAGCATGGCAGCCGCCTCCGCTGGTGTGTGAATGTGTGGATGTAATTAACAGTGTAAAGCCATTTAGGGACTGCTGAAGCTTTTTAAAAACCAATATTTAACCAATATTTAACTTTTGTCCATATTTACTGTAATTAAAACTACACAACCTTAGTATTTTACAATGCTATGTGCAACACCTGTGCAATATTCATGCTGTCTAGTCAGCATCTTAATATGCCACACCTGTGAGGTGGGATGAATTATCTCGGCAAGGGAGCAGTGCTCACAAACACAGGTTCACAGGTCACAGGGTCAGAAGGTCTAAATACTGTTTTAATCATCAGAGCCACAATCCAAACAACTATTTTTGAGTAGTACTGCCTGCACAAAGCCCTACAGCAAGCATAAAAGCAGTTAACATTTTTTAAAATCATCAGCGAAATGTCTTTATCATGGTCAAATAATTATGCTTATGGTGTTGATGCTTGATGCCATGATACTTATGCATATAAGAGATGACTGGTGTGACCTCTGATGCAAAAAAAAAAATCACTCTGTATATTGCCCTTAGTGGTTCTAATGTCTAATGCAAAGGTAAAGTTCAATAAGTGCAATCCTGCTTCTTTTTGGTTTGTTTTGTATTTTACTTATTTTAATTTCTCAAGCAACAGAACCAACTTTGGCTTTGCGTTTACATTCAGAAGTGGTGTTTATAGATGTCTACATGTCTATTTATGTGAACACAAAATAAGAATTTCAGAATCAATATTACATAGTGATTATATAGTGTGAGCTGCAGCATACTGTCATTTAGTAAAAACATTTCTCAGGAGAGCATGGATTGATAGATTCTACCTGTCACCACCACAGCATGTCTCATTTGTGATCATACTTCACAGACTCACATTTATAACAATGTAACATGAGCAAAACAGTAGCTGAAGTCCACTGTATTGCCAAAAGTATTTGCTCAGCTATCAAAATCATTAATTATAAAACAGCTGAGGCGTGTTTTCTGGAATTAACAATCGCACTTCTCCACCTTGTGCTGAACTTGTCTGACTACATTGTACCAAGTGTAAAGCTTGGTGGAGGGGAAGTTATGGTGTGGGCTGGTTTTTGGAGAGGTAGGCTCGGCCCCCGAGTTCCACTGAAAGAAGATCTGAACGCTTCAGCATACCACGACATTTTGGACTATTCAATGCTCTCTACTTTGTGGGAACAGTTTAGTCCCTTTCCTTTTCCAATATGACTTCACCAGTGCACAAAGCAATCATTTTATTACCTGGGAGATCCAGTTTGACTGGACTGCACAGAGTCCTGACTTCCACCTGATAGAAAACCATTGGGATGAATAAGAGCAGAGACTATGAGCCAGGCCTTCTCGTCCCACAGCAATGTCTATCCTAAGAAAAGTGTCAACCAGTTCATATGTGTGTGAAGGGAGGTGAGCAAATACTTTTGACTAAATAGTTCACTGCAGAAAACACAGTGGAAGAGTTTCAGAATCACCAAAAATAACCATTTATGATTAAGGATGATTCAATTTATTCATTACATGCCAGTTTTCCATTTTTCTACAAGCAAAATAAATATTTTATTTGTTGGTGAAACTTTGCTTGAAGTTTGCTAAATGCATGACCACAGAGATGAATTTGACATCACATTTATATTATAATTTAGAATAACTGATCTTTGCAGAACTACAGTTTAGTTCACTGATAACTGCACATTTCCTCTGATCTTCTGATTTGATCTTAGCTTTTTTGATTATGGACAGAGACAGTATCACTTCTGATAAACAAAATATACAAATTTTACATCAATAGGTCAAACTGGTGAGTAATAGTCTGAAGGATTCAATAATAACAGCCTCTCAAAAGTGTCTTTTTGTCTCTTTTTCTGTGTGAAAATGTCATTATAGATCAAATTTGCTTTTGTTCAAAGCTAAAGCTGGTACATTTACAGTCTATCTCCTTGCCCTTATTGCCACATTGGCACTGTTGTGGCCATCTTTAAACATATGAACACAAATCAGAGTAGAACCCAGAATGGCCCTTGATAAAAGGAGAGGTGGTACTCAAGAACTGGGCACATTCAGGATGGTGACTTGTAGGTCGTCTTCATCCAATCTGTCTATTGTGGGTGGCACAAGAATGAGAGGAGGGAGAGGATTCTTGAGCCAGACAGGGGAAAGAAAATTGCCTGTAGCATTGTGGATGTAATAGGGGAAGGCAGTGATGCGTTTCCGCCGGGCTCGTCTGGTCACCAGGGAGCTTCTGTCTCCAGCGTTCGCCACTTGCTCTTGGCAACCAGAAACTTCTCTTCCTCGCCTTCGCCTGAGTTTTCTCCTCTGCTTTAACTCTGCCCGAGGTAAATATAACCGGAGCCTCTAGAGAGTGGGTGGTTGTACATTTTCAGCTGGATGGGGAGTTTGCTGCATGTGTGTGCAGGCTTTTTTTTTCTCTTCCAAACCTTCTGCAGAGGGCCATCTCTTTCAAGCTAAATCAGCTTGCTTGCTTCGGGCCTGTCTCTGTTGGGTATCTGCTAATGCCTGCTCAATTACATCCAGCAGCATCTGTGTCTAGAGAGTCAAACACACAGAATACAGCCCGATGTTTGTCAAGCAATGGACACCTTTGAAGCCTTGCGATGCAGCCTGGAGATGCATAGTTGAATGTGGCTCGGAGTAGGTGGAGGAGGAGGGAAAAAAAACAAGAAAGCACATAAACACACAAACCTTTCAGAGGCCAAAACAAGCTTGCCCCTTGGTTTGATGGCCTCAGGGGAGCCTGGATAATACTGGCACATTAGATTGTGTGTGTGTGTGTTCACAGCAGGTGGTTATAGTGTATGGCAGGGTTAATGGTCAGTTAAACCTTCAATTAGTGCGACCTGCACTTGACGTTAGCTGTGGTTCATTAGGGAGGTTTGGTTAGGCGGCGAGGCAGGGGACCCAGCGGACTCTGTTAATCAGGCTTCTTGATGGGCGAGAGAAGGCTGCTTTCACACTGCAGGGGGCCCCACGTATGGGTACACATGTGTTTATGTGCCTCATTGGGTGTAAACACAATCCACCACAGTAAAGTAAAAACATTCCAAAACAACACTCATGATGTTTGTTTGGCCAAATATTTCTTGTGGGAGTCAGATGTGTGGTCACACTGTGTCTCAAACATAAAGCCACCCATTAATCCATGCATTTCTGTGACTGCTTCCTTACAAATTCATTGTAAGTAGAGACTGGAGTTGATACCAGCATATATTTTGGTGAAAACAAGAAGCTTTGAAAAAATACCTTAAAACATTGCTAACCAACCAAAATGATTCAGCTCATTGAACCAAACTCTCAATTGCTCATTCAGAAATCTCTAGCTAAATGTCCACGGAAAAGAAAGTCACACTCTGACAACATTGTACTGGCAACTCTTTAGAACTGATAAAAGTAAAATAACTTTAATTAAAGGGCACAGAAAAAAACCCACTACATCAACCCACCAACTTACTATATCAATAAAATGGATGACTGGTCAATGAAATGACATCACATGGATAAATTACCAAATAGTATCAAATTGTTCCAAAACAAATGCTCATCATTCAGTGAATAGATAGATAGACAGATAGACAGATAGATAGATAGATAGATAGATAGATAGATAGATAGATAGATAGATATATAGATAGATAGATAGATAGATAGATAGATAGATAGATAGATAGATAGATAGATAGATAGATAGATAGATAGATAGATAGATAGATAGATAGATAGATAGATAGATAGATTGATACTTCAATGATCTCCAAGAGAAATTCACAATTCCAGCAGCAGCAATATGGAAACACAGGGGCATGCAGGGTTAAAAAAAACAAGCAATAGGTAAAATAGAAGAAATATAACTTCAGTATAAACAAATAATGAAGCAAATAATTAAGCAAATAAACAAATAATTAAGCAATTAGTAACACTAGTAAGATAAGTAGTGTGTGTGTGTGTGTGTGTGTGTGTGTGTGTGTGTGTGTGTGTGTGTGTGTGTGTGTGTGTGTGTGTGTGTGTGTGTATGTGTGTGTGTGTGTGTGTGTGTGTGTCTCAAGGGTGCGTGGTGTGTGTGTAGTAAGTCCAGGGCTTTGTGTCCGCTAAGGCCTCCCCCGAGAGGTGTTGAAGAGTCTGACGGTGTGGGGGAGGAAGGATCTCCTCAGTCTGTCAGTGGAGCAGGACTGTGACAGCAGTCTGTCACTGAAGCTGCTCCTCTGCCTGGAGATGGTGTTGTGCAGTGGATGCTGTGGATTGTCTATTATGGACAGGAGTCTGTCCAGTGTCCGTCGCTCTGCCACAGATGTCAGGCTGTCCAGCTCTGAGCTAACGACAGAGCCCGCCTTCCTCAACAGTTTGTCCAGGCGTGCGGCATCCTTCTTCTTGAGGCTGCCCCCCCAGCACACCACTGCGTACAGGAGGACGCTCGCTACCACAGACTGGTAGAAGATCTGTAGCAGCTTCTTGCAGATGTTGAAGGACGCCAGCCTTCTGAGGAAGTACAGACGGCTCTGTCCTTTCCTGTACAGAGCGTCTGTGTTGGCAGTCCAGTCCAGTTTGTCGTCCAGCAGCACTCCCAGGTATTTGTAGGTGTGAACCACCTCCACCCAGTCTCCCTTAATCCGAACAGGCTCCGGGTGCGGCCTGGTTCTCCTAAAGTCCACCACCATCTCCTTCGTCTTGGTGGTGTTGAGGAGCAGGTGGTTGGAGTCGCACCACGTGACGAAGTCCTGGATCAGCTCTCTGTACTCATCCTCCTGTCCACCCTTGATACAACCCACTATGGCCGTGTCGTCCGCGAACTTCTGCACATGGCAGAGGTCAGAGTTATATTTGAAGTCCGTCGTGCACAGGGTGAACAGGACCGGAGAGAGTACAGTTCCCTGTGGTTCTCCAGTGTTGCTGATCACAGTGTCGAACCTGCAGTCCCCCAGTCGAACGTACTGAGGTCTGCCAGTCAGGTAGTCTGTTATCCACGTCACCAGGTGTGCACCCACTCCCATCTCTGTCAGTTTGTTCCTGAGGAGCAGAGGCTGGATGGTGTTGAAGGCGCTGGAGAAGTCCAAAAATGTAATCCTCACAGCAACACTGTCACTGTCCAGGTGGGCGAGAGATCGGTTGAGCAAGAAGATGATGGCATCCTCCACACCCACCTTTTCCCGGTAGGCAAACTGCAGGGGGTCGAGAGCGTGGTGGGTCTGTGGCCTTAGGTGATGGAGCAGCAGCCGTTCCATGGTCTTCATCACATGGGACGTCAGGGCGACCGGCCTGAAGTCGTTCAGCTCACCAGGATGTGGTTTCTTTGGGACTGGAATGATGCAGGATGTTTTCCACAGCTGGGGAACCAGGTTGCTGTGATTGGAGGTGTAAATGGGCTGGAGTGGTCAAACCTGTTGAAGAACAGGTTCAGCTGGTTTGCCCTTCCACAGAATAGACTACATCAATGAGACGCTGACGAACCTGAGCAAGACTGGCTGGTCAGAATGTGACCGAATGATGTCTGGTGGAAACACTGGAGTGAGCGGTGGTCACATGGTGATACTGCAGAGGAGGTTCTGAGAACTACAGAATCAGAGCAATATTAAAAGAGCAGCGGACCAGAAACTGATTGACTCTGGAAAAATGTGGGTAGAAAGATAATTGGAGTTATGTCACTATTGTGGATCTTGTGATTTGAAGGTGTGACGAGTGATGAAGAAAAAAAGAGGAGCAGGAATGTGCAGATTCTCCAGGGAAGGCATGCAGACAGGATGTGAAAGAACAGTTAATATATATAAGGCACACTCTGAATTCACTCTTGGCTCAGAATTAAAAGAAAAAAAACCTTCGGTCATAAATCAGTAATATAATTATTTTAATATTTTGTATTAATAGTATGCAATGGTACAAAGGACAGTGGTGAACTGCCAGTGGTTAAAAAATATAGGCAAGGTTACCTAAACATTTAAAATAATGCACATTTCAGAATCTTACATTAAGTTATTTTTCAGGAAACAAGAAATGGGTGAACATCTTAAAACTATTCTGCTGTTCTGTGAGTGTAAATAAGAGAATAAAGTCTGGTTGAAGTGGTGACAATGTGCTGTATAATTCAAACCAACTTATTGACGGTATCATTACAATATAATGTCTACTAGACTTAGACCACTTAGTGTTTATAACATGAGCCAGTTTTCGTTGTGCCTGTCTGCTGAGTGTCACCGGATGTTACACTTGGGCCATCAATGTCATTCTTTGTTTAGAGCTCAATCAACAGCTCATAAGATATAAAAGTTCATGAAGACAAACTGCAGATGATGTGATGCTTGCCTTTGTGGTGGGAATCAAGAAGCAGCTCTGCTTCATAACCAGCTTCCATTTTTATGATCTTTTATTACAGCTGCTAAATTTTAATAAAGCTTTCAGGGTTTAATTAAAGACGGGCAGAATGAAGATGAGTCTGAGGTAAACATGCCATTCTAACTCACCTGGACATTGACGTTTACCAGCAGGCTTTGACGAAGTTTATCTTTTAACCTCAGCGGAGCACATGGATTTTGAGAGATTTTCAATTGTGTTTGGTTCAATATGGCTAATTATTCAGCTTCCCTTGCTGCTGAAAATGTTGAATGTTGATAATTAAGCAGGTCTATTTGCCTGAACACAAAATGTTAACCAGTAATATGTTCACATTTAATGATTTTTATGGTTCAGTGTATGAATCTGTCATTTGAGTCACACAGTGATGCTCATGCCTGAAAAACAGGAAGGTCACATATTCATGAGGGATTAATAATGGACTTGAGAAACAATTGGATGGACAAACATCAATAATGGCATCAATAGCAATATTCCCTTATAAAGCCCCTGCTTACGTAATGCCACACTGACATTCTCCTTACAGTTTTTCTCTCTCTTGTTGTTGCTTGACTTCAACCGGCAGACCATCTTCAATCTGACTTTTCTAGAAATTGTTCCTCCTTTTCTTTGTCACTTATTCTTATATTGTGAGATTGCTATTTATTTCTATTTTAGCTGCAGTGACATTATGTAATTGGTTAGGTTTTGTTCAGGTGAGGACTCAATACACCAGGCACCATTGTTTCATTCACAGGAGTTCGTCTTTATTTTCAAGAAAAAAACAAATCTAAATTTCCTCACAAGGGGAAAAAAATGTATAAGTAGTGATAACTCCACCCCACCTGATGACGCATCTGACACCGGCCTGGCTTTCTGACCCAGCAAAGAAATGGAGCCAGCATAGCATTGAATTAGCTCCTGTTTTGTGGGGGTTTTGGCAGCGGAAAGACAAAGCACTGGAGTCTGGCCCTGATGCTGAACTAGCCCCTGGTTATTTCCAGTGGAAAAGTCCCCTGAGCCTTCACTTCACTCAAATAATAACAAAAAAAACAAAACATTGATGGTGAGAAAACCTCAGGTAGGTAACCCTCTGCTCAAGAACCTGTTCAAGATCTAAAACCCTACCTAAAGAAGCCTAACAGGCACAAAGCTTCTGCAGAATACTGAAGAGCTGTCCAGCCTGAGGGACGACTCTTACTAAGATATGTTCTACCCTGAAGGAAAGTGGTATTAAGCTTGTAAGAAGTCGTATTGTAGTGTTGATGCACTCAAAATGTTGGGGGCTTAAGGGCATTCTTTGAAAAAAACAAAAGTCTCCTTTGTAATTATTCCTTACCTGTATAAGGAGATAGGTACAAAGTGAATTGTGTTTTGTGTATTGGCCCAATAATTTACTGGGACTATCTTTATATTTGGAAAGACTTTCTGTCAGAGCTTGTGTTAGAACCCAAAGCAGTTTGAGGAAGTTTAAGCAGAATGTATTAGCAAATAGAGTCCAAAAGTTGTAATCAAAACTGAGGTGGAAATCCAGAGACCAATAATACAAAGGCATGAGAAGCAGAATTTAAAAACAGGATGCAGGATTTCTATAGATGTGGCGGCACAAAAGAGGTCCTGGCATTGAGAGGGAACGGGGTTTAAATACATCAGGGAATGGATAAACACAGGTGAAACACATTGAGTCAAATTACACGCGCAGAGGAAGGTTGACAGGAAGGGCATGTGTGTGGAGATGACAAAACAGGTGATTCAAAATAGAACAGGCAGAGACAAACAGGTAAGAGATGCAAAAGGGAACCTGAAGAGTATTAACTGGTCTGCTGGGTTCACAACAGCTGTCGATTTGCTACATACCAATACACATCCTAGCAGCTAGCAGCATAGGGATGAACAGACAAGGCTATCTGTCCATTACCTGAGTTGACAAAACCACTACCAGACATTAGTGATGGCCAAATGAAGCTTAAATGAAGCTTCATGAACCACTGTCTTTATTTTCTGAAGCCACTAGATGGCGCTGTCTGTTGAACAAATTGAAAGCACACTTCATTTCCAGTCTTTCAGACGTGATCTGCAAACCAAGAGCGCCATCTGGTGGAGTCAGAAAATATAGAAAGTGGTTCATTGATCTTCATTGAAGCTTCATTTGGCCATCACTACCTGGCATTCACAACACTAATAAGCGGTACTACGAACCTGGTTATCATGCCATTAACTCAACCCAGGGTTTTCGAGTGTTGATCAGTGTGGGTTCACGTAAGAGGAGTTTGCAACGTCTGACCAATAAACATAGAGAAACCATTCAAAGCAGCTTTAATAATGCAGGTGGAATTATTCTCAGAAAATATGAACAATTCAAACACATGATCCAAGCTAAAAGTAACACCGTTGGTGTAGTAAAAATCCAGGAATGAATGCGGTCAATGCGTATCTTCATGAGATTATAAAATATAAATTAATCGGGCAATATAAATCTGTTTTCAGTCATCTCAATACTCATTTGTTTATTTTACAGAAAGAAGGAAACCTGTGTCCACCTCAACACAAGCCACCTCAAGACAGTGAAGAGATGTAATGAACTCTAATTGAATTAGAGTGGGTAGTCATTGTGACTTTGATACTAGTTTAAACGAAGCACTGAAAACCGGCTATGAATATATTCTGAAGCAACTATTCCTTCAATTTGTTTCAGGTCGGAGCAGATACTGTGAGGTGGCTCCAAAAAACAAAGTTAGAGCTGAACATAAAACACAAAATATAGTTTAAATTAAAATAACAAAGCTGGAGTAACTGGAACATGACAAGAAGATAATTCAGTGACGTACGCTTTTTCATTTTCAGACATGGTGAAACAATTTGGCCTGTACACATTTCACAAGATCAAATTCAAGAACTTTTGTCATTCATTTTCAAGAATTTGAAACAACTGAATGAAAATAATGGGATGGCTCCTCTAGTCCCTTCTGGCAGACATTGTGGGGTACAGCACAGGCATTTTTTCTTCTTGACGTCACTCTAACACGCCACTTGGAAATGCTAAGTCAAATTGAATTGTGATCCTTTTTTTGCAGAGCAGACATGAAAACAAAAAAGCAATTCCCTCTTTGTTATTGTTTTGAGTTCTGTTACAAAATGGGCAAGCTGAATAAGAAAATGAAAATGCAGTTTGGATGATGCTTTAATAATTTTCAAACTATGCAGCAAAAAACCTCATAATGAAAAAGCATTTCTGCTAATGCCTTTTAATATTCAAATTTGACATTTCAAAATTATTTTTGCCAGGACATCTTTTGAAAATTAAAACTTAAAACGTCATTTTATTTTTCATTTTGATTAAGTCACAGAATAAGCAGCCTCATATAAGAAGATGAAAATGCAGTTTGGATGATTGATCATTCATTTTTATTTATGAGTCATACAATGCAGTTTAATCTGAAAATGAGAAAGTAATTCGGTTAATACAGTTCAAATTGATTTTTGAGCCACATTTGCTTCCATATGAACAGACTTGAATATAATTGTTAACAATAGTGTTGTGTGGCCTCTTTGTATACGTGGACTTTTGTTGGGTTCTGCTCAGTAAAAAGCACCTAGAAATGACTGTGTTGTGTTTGGTGCTCTATAAATAAAGTTAAATTGAATTTATCACTTACAATCATTGATATAAACATATATCATTGATATGTTGTTGATGATGAATGAACTGAAAGTGAATTGTTAGTGTTTTGCAAATGATTATGTATTACATGAACTACCTGAATGTTGAGGCTGTGAAAGATTTCCCCATTTATGAATGTAGTCCACCTCATTTCTCTGCAGTTGTGAACAGATGTGGATGTGAGTACAGTCCATGGCCCCTATTACCTGAGAGAACCGTGTGAAAGGGACATGCTGCATGAAATATACAGTTGATTAAGGCTGCATCATGAGGTACACGTTGCGTGTATTTGGCATGGCCTGAAAATTCATCTTCTGGTTGAATGTATGGGCAGGTGGTTGGAAAAAAACAAAACAAATATCCAGTAGCTCAGTTGGGACCTTTGCCATATTTTGGATTGTGTGCAAATAAATACAGAAATACTTGTGAAGGAAAGAAGGAAGGAAGTATTTGGAAAATTTGGATTGACTGACAAGTACTATGTCTATACATATCAAAAAACCTTAGTCTCTGGAATGGTGAGCGCCTGAATGCAAAGTGTTACATTTGCCACACATGGCTCCATCAGTTGGAAAATGTAGTGCAGTCTATTCGACGAAAAACTTTACCTTCGGAGTAGGATGTCATAAGGGACATCGAAAGGATTGCGTCACTCCCTAAAAACCGTTTCAGTGCTCCTCTCATGATCTGAGCACCAATTGGGATCCTCTATGGATGGGCAGGTAATTTTTCCAGGAGGTCTGATTGGTCAGTTGGTCTCAATAAGGGAAGTTCCAGCTTCAATCTTCTGATAATCCAGGCGATGAGACAGTCCTCTGGTATTTCTAGTAAATGGGAAAACTATCCTATTTTGAAAGGCTAAATAAAGTCACACACGTTTAGAACATTTACATTTGTCTCACAGAATGCGTGAAATGCTGGTAGCAATTCATGCTGATAGATTAATGTACAAGGCACAAGCTGATTTACTCCATCTGAAAATGACTATGTTGTTTATGATTGCATCTGTTGTAAATCACATCAGCCTTCAGCTTAAATCCTGCAGTTATTGTGGTGAGAGGCATTTCCTCAGCTTGCTTCCCACAATGTGTTTGTGGACATTGTTGTAACATTTTTTTACATTTATTTCCATTTTTTTTTTTTTAGCAAGCCAGATTAATTAGCTTAACTCCAAACATATGTGACACTTCAACCTCCACCTATATGTTATCGCTCCACTGTCTCACTTCATGGTGTACACACAAGAGATTGTTTCCAGCTGAGCAATCTTGTCAACAGCCTTTAATTTCTGTCAAAACCTCTTTGAAATACTTGTGTTTGCACATGTTGTTACTGTTATTCTCAGTGAAGGAACCTGGAAATGAACTCAATATTCTTGCATGAGAGTGTAAAGTGAATTTCATCCAACACAATGAAAGTCTGTAACAGCATGTTATATAAACAGCGGAAAAACCCCTTTTCAAATACGAATCAAGGTGAAGAAACTGTAAATGGGACAAACAATATTACTTTTTAAAACAGAATGATTTTCTAAACTATTAAAGCTGGAGGAAATACTTGTAGGTCAAATATTAATTTCTCCTCTTTCTCTCTTTTCCTGACTCTCCTCAATACTGTGTGTGTGTGTGTGTGTGTGTGTGTGTGTGTGTGTGTGTGTGTGTGTGTGTGTGTTACAGTATATTATTGCTACTTTGTTCATGTGATAAGTTTACAACTTTGTTTCTTGAAATATTCAAAGTGGTGGACCTGCACTGTAACAAAACCCAGACTTTTATTGGATGTTTATCAATTAATTTATTCATGTTTTTATTATTTTGTTGTTCTTGGAGAGAAACAGTTTCACCCAATGCTAAAATAATATTATAAAAATAGTCTTTTAATTGAGTTGAGTCAACATTAATTCCAGGGTTTTCCATGGACAAATATCCATTACAAAGCTTCAGTCTTCAGTAAAAAAACAATTAATAATTAATTACAGAAAATTGAGCAAATGATTTGTTAATATATTTTTAATCGATTGACAGCCCTACATTTTAGACAAGCCTATTCTCATGGAATCTATTTCAGTCTGTTTTTGTTTTGTTGTTACTAATATGTTTTTTTTTGGTTTGTTTTTAACTGAAATTTTAACATGTAATATAAAGTGACCTTGGGTGTATGAAAGGCACTAATTTTTTTTATATTATTATTATTATTATTATTATTATTATTATTATTATTATTATTATACACTTATTATCACTGTGTTTCTGGTTAATCTGCAGTGTGTTATATTTAAGCCAGGATCCAGCGGACGTTCAGCATGCCATCATGATTTATTGTTTTTCTCTCTTTTTTCTTTATTCAGTCTCCAATTACTGGCTTGAAGGGGGTCTGTTATTTATATTTTTTTCCCAGTTTGGTTATTTTTCTCCCTCACTAATTAGTATTTGTACAGCAACCCTTACTTTTGTTAATTATCTTTTCATCTCTGGGTGTTTTTCTAAACTCTTTCTATTATTTCTACTGCATTTGTATTCCAAACACAAAGCTGATGAGTTTCTTTGGATCATATTAGTGTGCTGTCTTTATTTATTCATATGATAATTTCCCCCCTTTCTCTAGTCCAAGCAGCTCTCACTTTAGCCTGGCATGTCGGCAGATCCACCACTGGCTGAATGACAACTCAGTCACAGTGTGACATTACATCAATACCCCAACTTATAAATTAAGCTGACTTAACAACTCCAACACTGTCGCTCCACCTTACAATTACAAGTCGGCCCAGGCAGTTAATTAAGTGCTGCGAAACTGTGATTCCTCCCAAAATACACCAAACCTTTTCAAACCGGCGACGTGCACAAGGCGGTTTTGTGGCATGATCAGTGGTGAATATTCAAATGATCGCTGTAAATAGATGGCTAAATTAGAAATCAAACCTGAAGAAACAATTTCTAGTAATGACAAGCTCCTTCAAAAGACCACCGTGTGCCTGCTTTCCTCTGCTTCTTGACAGCCTTTCTTCACATCTCAGGCTCTTGACAGGGCTTTGTACGCGCCTTGTCAACTCAAATCTGTCTGCCACTGATATTTTCTGCAGTCGCTCCTCCCCAGCACCAAACTCCTGCCTCCACGCTTCCCTTCACAACGGTGCAGCGTTAATGTGAGTCTTCATCAGGCAGCTATTTCCCGGGCTGATCAGGTGTGCTCCCAAAACCTGGGACAAGCTGCCTTTTTTTTATTTTTTTTTATTTAGTCCCCTCTTCCATTATCTGTTAAGGGATCACGTTGACGTTGCTGATCGTTAGTGCCACTCTGTGATGCTAATTCCTGCTGATGGCCTTTTCCTTTCAGCTCCTTCGTAACCTCATTATGCCAATCAGAGTGTCTAACGAGGAGGAAACCTGAACTGTTGGCAGCTTGTGAACCCCATTCCTAAACAAAGTTTCCTCTTTTTAAGCCACAAAATTGTAGACAAGATGCTCAACCTCCTCCTGTACATGACATCCTACAACATTACCCTATAATCCTCTGGTTTTTAGGGTAAAATGCACTAAATCAGGGTTTTATTTTGTTTTTTGAGGACAAGACCCCCAAACTGATCACAAGGTGAATTAGATTGTCTTGTGTGTTAAAAATATAAATACTATATATAATATAAATATAAAAATATACAAATGTTGCAAATGCTGGCGATTATTCTCAGTTAGTTGGTTGTCTCTCAATCAGATCGTTGCAGGTTCAATCCCCCATCTGTCCATATGTCAAAATCCATTGGTGTGTGAGTGTGAGAATGGGTGAATGCGATTAACTATAAATAATTGTGTAGTGCCTTAGGGCTGTTAAATCAGTTGAAAAAGTGCCATATATGCAAACCGCATTTACCACTCAGTATGAAGTATACGTTACACAGGTTTAAATATTTATGCTTTTATTTGAAACACATGCAAGGCACAGGGGATGGTTATCAACTCACAGCAATGGCATTTTCTACATGCAATTAAAATCAGGCGTATAAGCTATTCAATTCAACAGTTTCATTGTAACTTCCTCTATTAACGACTTTCAGAACCGCAATTCAAAGCTGGGCCACTCCTTCAAAAGACTATTGATGGTGTCGTCCACAAACGGTAACTCCATGATTCCGAACAGTTGTATGTCCAATTTCCTGTCAAAGATATCGAACTTGTATTTATAACTGAAAGCTAACATTTTTTACATCGTATAACAATGTACTTTTAAACTTGTTGCTATGTCTATTCATATTATATTTATTGTAGAACTAACATCCATAACATTCACATAAATAAAGAGAAAATGTCCTCATAAGTGCAAAGTCACACACCTCCTGCAGTGCCCGCAGACTCAGTTGTTCTAAACACATTGTTGCTATAACTTCTTGTTGATTATTGTGATTTGATTGGCGCGTGATGAAAGAAGTTTGAATGAATTGAATGATGAAAGAAGTTTTTTCAGTGATACGGTTTTCTCACACTGTTTATTGGGAGCTTCATGTAGTAACATTCTGTCATGTGAGATTTTGATTGGAGGCTACAGTACATTCTATTATCCCTCATCTCTTGATCCTCATTCTTGCCTTGTCTCTGTGGGTGTTCACAGTGAGCTGTCTCACTGTGCATTTATGTCCTTTTGTACTGTATGTGTCCATGGTAGGATGCAGATTGAGAAGGCCTCATTTATAAAGGTTGCTGAGGCACAAAGCTGGCCCTGAAAGATGTGTACACCATTTCCCACGCAAAGTTTGTCATCTAAAAAAAATTACCTTTGTGGGAGAAAGGTACCGGTACGCAAACATTGAACCTTGCGCAGCACGTTTTAGAGATGGGGAACCTGGTGAGGTGGGGAATTATAGCCAGATTCATCTCATATATTTATTATCTTCAAATATCAGACTTATACATCCACGTAATCATAAACAGCCATGGTGCAGTGGTATAGATGTTTCTTTAGTGGGACATTACTACTGAATCAGCAGCAGGACGTTCATATGTCAAACTTTCATCTTCAGATGAGCGGTGGATAGAACTGATTATCAATTATCAAGTGCGTAAAAAATCAGGCTAATTTCAGAGTTAACACATAAATAGCACAGTGACAGCTGTGTGTAAAGTTGCAGTGTGGATGCGCTGCACCGCCATGCACTCTTGATGCACTGGTGGTGGAGACAGACAACCTCCTCATCACCCTCCGCCTCCAACTCTGGAGTGACTGAGAATAAAACACAAAGTCCACTGAGCCTTTTTAAAAGTCCCTGTTCAACTATTTTAATTCTACATTTAATAAACAGATACGTAAAACTGAACTTTATCAGTCTGCTGTGGTCTCCACCAAAATGTTTCCTTCCCTCTCCGACACTCTGCCAGACACACTGACCGTCACAACATGGAGGCTGTTTTGGGATCCAGCAGTGAGCTCGGGTGCTGCACCCATGATGTCACTCTCCTCTGGCCCCCATGATGTCACTCTCCTCTGGCCCCCATGATGTCATTCTCCTCTGTTCCCATGACATCACTCTCCTCTGGCCCCCATGATGTCACTCTCCTCTGGCCCCCATGATGTCATTCTCCTCTGTTCCCATGACATCACTCTCCTCTGGCCCCCATGACATCACTCTCCTCTGTCCCCCATGATGTCACTCTCCTCTGTCCCCATGATATCCCTCTCCTCTGGCCCCCATGATGTCACTCTCCTCTGGCCCCCATGATGTCACTCTCCTCTGGCCCCCATGATGTCATTCTCCTCTGTTCCCATGACATCACTCTCCTCTGGCCCCCATGATATCACTCTCCTCTGGCCACCATGATGTCACTCTCCTCTGTCCCCCATGATTCACTGCCCTCTGTCCCCCATGATGTCACTCTCCTCTGTCCCCATGATGTCACTCTCCTCTGTCCCCATTGTGTCACTCTCCTCTGACCTTCACCTTCACATCTGACTCTTCTTCTTCACCTCTACAGTCACTGAGGTCTCTGAGACTCACACTATTTACAGCGATTGCGACGCACTGTTGATCGCTTGTTTTTTCTTTTGAGATGCAAAAATATGGACGAGGCAATTTGCACTGACCATTTATGATAGAAAGTGGGCGTGTTGAGTGCAGGATATGAGCTGTGCAACCTTCCAGGTGGACTGTGATCGATAAAAGGAAAGTATGTGCAGATTTGTGTGTGAACGGTTTTACAATCCAATTTTTTTGGGGGGTGCACGCCATTTTCAGCTTTTGGGTGCACGGACATTTTTTGTAGGAATCAAACGCAAGGTTTTATGAAAGAGGCCCCAGGTCTGTTTAGTTGTATCTAAACTCTGCAGAAAACCTTTACACATTATTCAGCTGTTGGCTTTCATTTTATCTGAAGTAAAATTATATTCTCCACACCAGTATTGAAAATGTGGATGGATTTAGGGAGTTATCATGGGGCTAGTTAATCCTTATCTGTGAACGTCTAATTAAGTGTGATAGAGTCAGTATATTAAAGAGTGATGATTGGTAAGGCATAGTGTGCACAGAGACAAACCTTTGGATTACAGAAGGATTCAGCTCAGTAGAAAAAGCTTCCTCATTGGATGGATATTAAATATTTCAACTTGCACTCTTAAAATGTCTACAAATGATGGCTAAATTGGGGAAAACATTTGAGATTGTATTGAAAATGGAGCATTAGATCAGTGGTACCTTTGCGATACATGGTACTTAAAATAGGCTTTAGAGCAGTGAGCTCTTTGTCCCAGACTGCCGATAAGAAGAGCTACAGACTCCCGGCGGTGAAGCCAAACAGTGGTGGACACACATATTCACAAACATAGAAAAGCAGGACCCTTCCGAATCAAAGTGTCACATATATATCTGTACTGTCGTGATGACAAGTAGGTTAGCCAATGTAGCACATGGCCACTCCAAAGTGTTTTTGTCCCATTAGAAATGGCAGTTTGATTTTTTTTAGACGTTAACGTCAGATGATATTAATTCTGATGAAAAGCATTCGTTACCCTGTCGGTGCAGAGAGAAACAACAGCTCAGGACACACAGCAGGTAAACATATAAAACATGGCATCATATAAAGAGTGTGAACCAGCAGAAGTCTAATTTCTACTGTGACGCAATGGTGTAATGGAGATTGAAGCCCGTCCTGTTCACCCAGTCTTCAACGCTTCAACGGAGGTGATTCGCCAAGAGAAACGTCTCCCTTGTTGAGAGGAATTATGGGGGGCTGGAAAATGTCCCAGCAGTTGTGGGATTATGCGTCAGAGGAGCAAGTGGATGCAGCAGAAATTCAGCGAGTAGGACAGAGAACATTTTCTTTTCTCCCTGTTGTCTGGTGCACATCTGATCGATGAGCTGCATATTGATGAAGCACAAAGACGAACATCAGTTCAACATGTGAAAACATCATAAAGGAAATGTCAGCGTTCTCTAATGTGATACGGCTGACTGACTGCGTCTCACTGTGCCTCAATAAAACACAGCAACACACTTTTTCCTTCTGTAGACGTGGATTGTTTGTCTGTTGTACAGTTCATAGGAGACACCATTGATTAAAGAGTGCATGTAAAGATAACCGATGTTACTACAAACCTAATTTGAAAAGATGTGAAATGTTAAATAAAAACTGAATATAGTCACAGTAAATATATCAAACCATATTTGTGAGATAGTTTCAATTAATTGTAATGGCAGGAAGAAGTTTGATGACCAACATTTGAACTTAATATCGGTGGTATCGCTTTCATTTCACCAGTCTAGTATAGAGACAGTTGGCTTTTCATGATGAACTATTAGTTCAGATTGTTATTCACCAATCAACAACCTGGTACAATTTGTTACTCTGGTAGAGAATATAACATGTGTGTGGCCTCACTATGATTAAAGTTGCTTGCAAAGTTGCAGCAAAAAGCAACAATGGGTATAGTTTCAAAATCTAGAGTTTAATTAAAGCTCTCACATCTTGATGTTTTAATCCTCGTAAAAAATGTCTTCGTGATTTCGTTTAATTCTGAGTACATTTGAGTCTTTCATATTGTAATAATTAAGCCTTTTTCCAGGCATGATGACATTTGCACATGGTGGATGTAAACATTGATTTTTCACATGATGCTATTATTTCATAAAAGTCAGACTTATTTTCAATAACTTGCTTCTGTAAGAAATCTGACATTATCAACCGTAATTATAGAGATTCATTTTAACAGTATTTTCTTGGATTAATATATTTTGAAACACCATTATGACATGATGTTTCAAAATATTTATTTAAATGCTTAGAATGGTTTTTCTCATTTTCATGTATTTTAGTGTATTCTGATAAACTTGTTTATAAAATGTCATCTTATTTTCATTATTCTCCAAAATGTCAACATGTTTGGTATGTAAAATGGTAACATTCCAGCCTTTTTTTAATGCTTTATATTTGTAACTAATTCTTTATACTCTGGTTTTAATGCCGTTCTTCCTCTCAGTTGCACGGCGGTCATAAGCCTGCCACAGTCCACTTGCGCTGGTTGTGTGCTTTCTGAGGTTTCATCCCAGATAGACACTCACCAGATAAACTCTTCTCAGTTAGATGATATATATGATGACCAAGACCTTGTAAGGATCTTCTATTTGTGTTAGTTTGCTGGTGGACTCTTGGTAGAATTCCAGTGTATGAAACAGGAGGCCCTGGTTTGATTCCCAACATTGATGACCTTTTCTTTTTTTTCTAATTCATTTTATTTCTTTTTTTTGTTTGATCGGTGCGCAACCTTTTCACAGGACCAGTGTCTATATGGTTGTTATAATGTTGTGGCTAAAAAAAGGTCTGGTCTCTCTGACAGGTGTTAAAAGTTTTTATTATTAAAGTAATTATTGAAAGTAGTAATTACTGTAAAAACTGGTTGTCATTTTTATGTTGAGACGGTGGGATGGTTGTCGGCAGCTGCTGACAGTAACTGAAAAGTAACTTGTAATCTATTACATATATTTGTGTTTGTGTTTTGGAAGGGTTATGCTGAGTGCCTTAGCTGTTCTTAGAACTCTCCTGGACTAAGGCTTCAGATTTCTGTTCCTGGGATCTCCTGCAGGACTCTTCTAGCTATAGGGTCAACACCCTGAATGCACCCTCTACTTCAGGGACCAGGTCAAGTAAAACCCTCCACATCTGTTCCAGCTGTTCTTTCTATTCTTGGCAGTTTTCAACCTTTTGCTGTTCTTTCTTTCTGATGTTGCATTGTGTTGGTCCTGCCACATCTATTACCGTTGCCCTCTTCTGTTGTTGGTCAACTACCAAAAGGTCCAGTTGGATAGTCAGTCGCTGTTTGTCAGTCTGGAAGCTGAAATCCCACAGGATCTTCGCCTGGTTGCTCTCAACCACCTTCAGGGAGATGTCTCTATGGGTTTTGCGTACTTTGAGTACATACTGGGCACAGATATTTCTGACCACTATCCGAGCAACTTGGTTGTGTCCTCCTATCGAAACTGATCCTGCAAACATTTTACCCCCCTACTGCTGTGCCAGACCGTCTCTGCACAGCCTGTACCTTGAATCTGATTCCACCACTCCTCCACTGCGTTGCTTGGCTCCTCAATAGTGTCAAATATTCTAAATGTTGAACTTCCACCTTCTTTCAGGAGAGCAACACTCTGTCCACTGCAGTAATGGTGAAAATAAAGCAGTAGTTGTTGCTCATCCAATTAGCAGTCAATAGTTTGACCTTCTACTAGCTAAATTGTGCAGTGTTTCTTTGCGGCGTGGTATTTGAGGATGTAGTCTCAATACAAATATTTATTTTTTTATAAACAGAATGAGGGAAAGTAAAAAGGAAAGCAGAGGGTAACAGAGAGCATGTTACTTTGTAACAAGCTGTACATAATCCTCAGAGGAGATGTGAACCAAGCAAAGCAAGATGGCATCCACCGATGAACTGATCTTTATACCCTGTAGACTGATAATATGAACAGGGTTGTCTCTGTCCATACACACCCTGTTCAGTATCCACACATCGGCAACATATTTCCTCAAAAGCAGCGGCTGTCAGAGCAGATCGCACACACTAATTAGAAGAGAACACAATCATCATCGCAGAGGCACAACTGTTGTCCATTTTACTACTGACACTGTCAGCAGCAGAAGAAAGTTGCGATTAGTTGTTTGTGAAACGTTCACATATCTGTAGGACAAAGAGAAGAAAAGATGTTTTATAAGAGAGAAAGTGCTTAACTGAGCTGACATTTTTCAGCCCACACACCAGGCACAACAACGCAAAGTGACGTATCACATGAAATTCCAATGATTTGAGGCTATTCTGATAAAGCAAAAAAAAACAAAAATCTAGGGATTAAGTTTTTCTTATTGAATTGTGAGTCTTTTGAATTAACCCTGCATGGAGAAAGTAATCATATATAGTCACCACCAGGTCTTCAAAACCTGTTGTAATAAATTGATAACAATATCACTTTTTGGATACGTGCACGTTCCTTTCCAGGTTAGTAAAGAAGGAGAAGGATTGTTGGCAAGGTATTACACTTGCCAACAGATTGTTTTTCAGACTATTTCTAAAACCCTAAGAAGACACAAGGTGCCTAATGAGTCTTGATATTTTATCAACACCTTGGTGTGAATGTGACCTATAATGGATCACAGTATTTACAGTGAATGATGTCAAACATTAACACATTCAAGAAAGAAGCTGCCACAAATGTATGGGGAAAAAAAAGAAAAGTAAAGGAATTTTATGACATAAAACTGAAAATGGCATGTTTTCATATACAGTAGAAGCTATGATTAGCGGGCCCTTTACACCCTGTACTCAGCAGACTCGTCACTGTGCACAGACATATTTAACTGTTAACACACCATGACGACCGGACAACCTGCCGAACGCAGACAACACACAGGTTTTCCTGGCAAATTTCAAGCCGAGCGACACTAAAACAGTCAAAATACTACAAGTTTTAATGTCCACTGTATGTGTAAATGGCCTGAATCTGTGTGGTGGTCGGAGTCGACAACTGGACCTGAGCTGCACACCTCATTGCCTCCTCCATAAAGTTTTGCATCGCTCTACACTCATCTTGCGATCATCCATTTACCCGATGTGGTATACGGCAAGAAGACTTTTTGTGCTTCTCCATGATCCGTTTCTCTAATCCATGTTTTCTCCTGTTCACATTCAGTGCCTGCAGCACTCGGCTCAGAGACCTCAGCCTGTGTGGCTACACACCTTCTTGGCTCCAGCTGCCTGCCCCCCACTCATCATCCACCCGCGCCAGTGTGCTTCAACTTCCAAAATAAAGACTTGCTCCTCACTTTTACTGTGTCTTCGAGTCAGCGTTTGGGTCGTCTGTACACTATCAACATAACAGAATCAAGGGTGGAAATTGGCAGCAATGTAAGTGCTATGAAAGAGAAGAGCTTTTTGGGTGGAACATGAAGTGCTGTGTGGAGTCTGCTGGGCGGCACAGAGATGCAAGGCCGTGTCCCTCACACTGTGTTCACAATAAGGACTCCCATGGTTGGGGCTCAGGCTTGCTCTGACTGGGTAGAGGTTGAACATGTAGAAAAACACTCATTTCACTCCACCATTACAAAAGATCAGTGCTGATTCTCTGAAGAGTCAGCACTGACCTTTTCTGACTGCGTGGTTGATGAAATACTTAATGTCAGGAACATGACTTTTTAAAAACTAAACTGTGTCAACCCATGCACCTTTAAGGATTGTGGAATGGTGCACTCATTTAACAGTTAAAATGAAGTATCGAAGTTATGAAGTATTGTGGATTTATACTTGTAGAAATATTTGATTTGCAAATTTTCTCTGAGTGAGTTTTGGTTTGCGGTAATGTGTGAAGGCCACACTGCTGGTTGACTTCCTGTGTGGATCTCATTTCCTCCCTCACTCTGTTTGAACAGGCACGGCTGACATGTTTTAGGAGATTATTCAAGTAATTTCTGTTGTGACCCTTTTATCATGTTATATAAGAGAGTATTATAATGCTATTTAAAATTTCGAATAGATTTTGACCAGTTTTCTATGTTTTATATATGTGTCTGCGTGTGTGTGGTGTGTCTGGCACTATATTTTGCATTAAACTTTTACACAGTAGTAAATTTGTCATCCATTGCTGTGGTGAGAGAATGGAGATAATTGATGTCGTGAGTCAGCATGGTCCGTCTTGGGTACCGCTCACATTTCCTATAATCCCATGTTTTTCTATTTAGCTTTCAACGTCCATCTTGAAGTGAAGAAAACATCTCCATCCATGTCTGTTGGTCTTCTTCAAATCTTCATGCATCACCTGTGTGCTGTGTGGTATCTAAGGTGCGCTGCTACGTTCCTGAATTCTTTGTTAAAGACTCTGTGCATGTATAACTTACTGCTGAGAACCAAGAGCCCTTACTCTTGCAATCATTTTCAACTTCTCTTCACATAAACGAATATGGTATGATATGATACCAGTAAAGTTTTATTAAATAGTTTCACTGACCTCTTCTTCATTTCCACCATGATTTTCTCCCAAAAAATTTAAAGTAAAAAGATAAAGCTGAGAAAAAGCCCTAAGATTATTTGTGCTGCTGCCCCCAGAGCTCCCTGCTCAATAACCAGGACGCACTTTTCTGAATGGACACTCTTGATTATTTATTGTGTGTGTAACTAACCAGAGTGATGGTAATCATGTTGAAAGTTCCAATCAGATGTACATTTTAATGTTGTTTTACTTCCCCTGCTCTTCTATTCTATTTCATTTAATTTCAAAATCTGAACTACTGGTTGGATTAAGATTTTGCTGAAACTTCTACTTTGGTCTCTTTCATTAATAAAGTCAAGACAAGTTAAAAAGAAACTGAGATAAAATGAATACGAAAAGCTTAAGCATAAAGATACATAGTATTGTCAACATGACGTTTCTCGAGAAGCCAAATCAGTGAAAAGTACAACGTGCTGGTGTCATGTGAGGATGGAATGCAGAGTAAAGCTATGTGGTTTTTGGAGGACCAGTCAGGGCAGGAGGCAACTCTGCATCGTTGCGGACGAAAAAGCACACGGCTGTTGTGTGGATACATTTTGACACAAGACACAGTTACCGGTGACTGAAATACACAAAGACACAGATATATAATGTGTTTGTGTCCAATTGATGTAGTTAATATCCAAATTACAACAGTGTGCACTTTCTCCTGCAGCCTGTGGTCAGCAGCTCGTGTGTGATGTTTAAGTTTAAGCTGCGAGTGGATGGACGCTTCACGCAAGTCTTTTTACCTGCTGGTGGAAACAAGACTGATTGAAGCACAACGACTCAGTGGAGAGGACAAATTGCACAGCTCGAATATTCTGCTTGTTGCTTTTTCCCCCAAAATAATTTTTAAATGGCAGAAGTGAAGTAAAGCAGCTTGCCAGAACAATAGTACATTCCTTCCTGAAGTTTCTGATGGCTACAGTGAATGTGAAATGTGAAAACAGAAACTCACTCTTGTTCGCCACCTTCTCTGACCTCCCGGAGCATTTTATCACAGCGTGGTGAGTTTAGTGAGCAGAGAAACTTAGTGTTACAGCAAGCTCTTATTTAAAGTTAGAGGAATATTGAATGATCGGCTGTGTCACATGCCTTGGACAGTTTGACACAAAGCATGTATTGATAGCTAACCTTGATAGCTGGAGAAAGACGGACGGCAGCTGGATAAAGTCTGATAGAGGTTATAGCGAGGTGGGCAGCGGCTATACTTTCCACACTATAACTGAAAACATCAACACCGCCTGTGGGCGTGGAAGGTTTGATTTTGCACCATCTGATTGGACGTTAAGTTTCATTGGATGTCATTATAATGTTGTGACATCTCCTGTCCACTATAATTCAGTCCCAGTCCCATAGTAGTTGAAATAAGAATATATAAAACGTGAAAATAATATTGAAAATAGGCATCATCTTTGCTTTATATCTGTATTTGGGTTATCTCTATTTCTGAGAGATAATGAGGAGCTGCAGCTTGTTAGGATGAGTTTCAGTGTCTGTTATGAAGCTGCTGCTCTGTACAGTAGCAATGATCATAAATAATTACCATATCAGGAGGAAACATGTCTTCTCTTAAATGTCCACAAATCATCAAGGAAGCCTCCGGATGTATGTTCAACTTCATCAAAGTGTAGAAACTTGGAAAGATCTACATGTTCTCAGCTGGTACACACTGGAGAAAGTCTGAGAAATCCTATTATTTCCAATTTTCTGATGCAGAATTTAGCTACCTGATGTGAAATTGTATGGAGTGCTTTCCAATGAAGTCAACAGAAGAAAAAACACAACACTTTTAACTCTCAAGAGGAGGTCACTTTATTTTAAAAATGTCTGATGACAGTAATAACCGAAGATATCATCCCGAGATATGACTTGTAAACATACGTATTCCATCATTTTCTTTCTCAATACTTTTTTTTCCTATGAACATATCCCCAGCTCTCTGCAGCAGCCGGCATTCAAAGCGACTCACACAACTCAGACTTTTTGTGACTGGAGCGACCATCCTGCTCTCTGCATGGACAACAATCCCTGATGGCCACAGAGAAGGAAAGTCTGCCCCAATATACATTGTCTTCAATAGAGATGGGAAGGTCGATTAGCATCAACTCTGTTTAGTTTAGAAATAACATAACAACAGATCTAAAGAGGTCCACAGCCACTGAGCCCCCCGGGTAAAATCTATGAAATTAACAAAATACAAAATAAATCATTACATGTCCAATAACATGTTCAACATTTTTTTTTAAATTAAGTTAAAATTCTCCTTTTTGAAAGGGTGCATGAGCTGGACATTGAAAAATGTGCGTAAATGCACACACACACACACACACACACACACACACACACACACACACACACACACACACACACACACACACACACACACACACACACACACACACACACACACACACACACACACACACACACACACACACACACACACACAAACATAGGGAAACCGATCCATATCAGGGTGGTACAACCCTCACGGGGGAAATCTCGTAAACTAGTGAAAGCAAGAGCAACACCCCAGAGGGTAAAAAAATAACCCAAAAAACAACCCAAAGTAAGAAAAGCAGGGTCCAATGGTCAAGCGGGACTCTTTTGTTCTTTGACGATGTCGAGAGAGACATCGCAGGACAGAGAAATCAGCACTGAAGTCTGCACACTTTCCAGATTGAACCCAGTAAATCAGTCGTGTTAGCGTTCAATTGTGAACCACAGCCTTGTGTAATTATTTGGATTGGATAGAAGTTTCAGGACCCAATATCAAAGATCTGGGCGGCAGCGTATCCGGGTAATCCAGGGAGCCGGCCTCATTGGACGGAACCGAAGTGCTAACAACTGGTGATGGCCAAATGAAGCTTCATGAACCACTGTCTTTATTTTCTAACGTCTCTTCAGCAAATATTTGAAAGCACACTTCATTACCAGTCTTTCAGCCTCAATCTTCAAACCAAGAGCGCCATCTGGTGGAGTCAGGACATATAGAAAGTGGTTCATGAAGCTTCATTGAAGCTTCATTTGGTCATCACTATGAAAAACACTCAAAACTTTCAGCCAGTCCTGATGGAGCAGAGTCTATCTCTTACTCCACCACTGTCAGGTGGCGCTCAGGTAGATCTATTTCCTCCCTTTTACAAAATATCCACTTATTAACGCTACCATGATTGTGTCAAACTGTATTGTATTCCGTTTTCAAGCAAACAGTCCAACCAACCGATTCAGTTCAATCTGCTGAATTAAAATAATATATACAAATATCATGAACCGTGTTTTGTTTCCTTTTTTTCCCCCCTTTTCTGTGTTTCAACATAATTACTCTTAATGCATTACTCCTCTCGTGTTAGTTGAATGGTTTTACTTTTATTGCTCACACAAGTTCATATTTTTCATATAACTTTGGAAATGGCATTGCTCAAAATATTATATTATTACTGTTTTGTTCTGTTCTTCCAGATCAAACTACAACAATTGAATGTTTGACTCTCTTCATCCTGGCTTTTAACCTCTTGGCTTCCGAGCCACACAATTGTGTGTGCGTGCGTGTGTGTTTTCTCTTTGTAATGCTGACCAGCCTCCAGCACCCCACAACCCTGAAATGTATAAAGTGGTTTAAAAGAGAGAAGTATGTTTTTTTGTTTTTTTTTCCCAAACAAAGTGAAAAAAAAACCTACTTTGAAGAAGTCGTCTGCAGATTTTTCATGGTGCTGAGCTTCTCCAGATTCTCCTTCCACCTCTCAGGTAAGATTTACCTCACATTTTAAAAACTGACCACACTGGCCAGGTGGACTTTAAACTCATCTCTGCAATATTAGCCCTGCACACGAGCAGCTGGTCCAGGATTTCATTTCTATCCTTCTTGTGCACATTTGAAATAGTGTGGTTACCCCTCTTGAACCCGGTGACAGACAGTTGACACATTCCTGGAAAAGTTCTAAATGCTGCACACTAGGAGGTAAACTGAATTACATACATTGATGAAAGTGCCTGTTGTCGCTTCTGATGATGTACAGCATCATATATATGTGTGATGAAAGCACATTGATTTTGATTCAGATTTTAAGGAATCATATTTTTTTTCCCTTCACACAAAATCCAAATGTTGAGAAATACATGAATAATTGGGTTTAACAAGCATGCAGCTTACATATCATTGTGTAGGACAACAACTATAATCCAGGCAGCAAAGATGGAGAATATGTTCAATAAATAAAAAGCTGTGTTTTCACCAATAACCACAGTGTTGGAGTTTGGCTTCGAATTGGCCAATTTGTTCAGCAGACGGAGAATCTACAAGAGTGTTGTTCACTGGTAATTGCCAAAATGTGTAGCTTTACAGTCTCACATTGAGATGCTTGTAGTTATGACGTTGATGAAGTTAATGATAAGTTGTGTGGTGAATTTTGGTTTGATCTGGTATGTGACAAACATCTGGAGCCCAGCACATGGATATCAGATGCTTGAGACAAGAAAAAAAACAAGGTGATTCCGGTTTCGGTGAAATGGACTTTATGTTTAAAACCTACATAAGGCTATTGTTGTCGCCAAGTATTATACTTTATTTGTCACATTCACTCATTCACATATACACACACCAACAGACAAACAGTGAAAACTGCTTCACACACCATTGGGTGATACTTCCAGTCCAGCTTCTTGCCAAAGGTCGCTGTGCTAAGCGGACAGGTGGAGCAGTGGATTGAACTGCTCTTTATCGGAATTCGAGTCGAGTCCACTCCACCAGCTGAGCCACTGAACCAACATTTCACTGCACGTGTTAAGTAATTCCACGGGTGTCTGGAAAACCATGTATTTTGCCGCTTTGCCCTTCAATCCTTTAGCGTGGCGATTCTCCAGGTGGCTGATTTTCATCTCATCTGATTCAGATTATTGAAATGACAATATTAGGCTGAGGTGAAGTAAACCACTTTTGCTAAAAGCATGTAACTGCCTCTGGTAAAATGATACAAATTCCACTCAATCACTGAAGCAGTGTTTTAAAAAAAATCTTGAGTGAGACATATTTCCTGTCTCCTTGCAGTAGAGTACTGGAAATACCATGTTCTTACAAGAACACTTAAGATCATATCACACATGTTCAAAATAGTAAGACGAAGTAAAAAAGTTGTACTTCATTAATCCCCTTGGGGAAATGTCTTCATAGAATTGACCCATCGGTAGGCAGCCACACAGAGCAGCACTCGAAGGAGCTAGTGGGGGACGAGGGTCTCGCTCAGGGACCGCCAGTCCAGGTTATTTTGGACTGTGGAGCAAACTGGAGGGAGAACATTCAAACTCCACACAAAAAGGCCTCAGGCTGGATTTCAACCTATGACTTTCTCGCTGTGAGGTGAGAGCGCTAACCACTGAAGAAACAACAATCTAATTGGACAATCTAATGAACACATTACTGCTGACGACTCTTCAAGTGTTTGAATTGGTCTTTTTGTTTTAATACAGCCTATGACTGTCTCGATGGGTCATGTCCCCTCCCCTGCATGGCACTTGTGGAGTTTATCAAAAAACTATGAATAGAAAATAAACTTTTAACCTTTCTCACAGACTTGATCCAAGGATTTGCTATAGAACAGAGACACTTTAATTTGCTTATTTCAAGTGTTTTTGGTAGATTTGCCTGTGTCTTGGTACCAATAAACCCATCTGGAAATTGTTTCCTTTCAGCTTCAAACACAAATTGCAACAATTCCACTGATATTCGTCATCGTTTGCAGACAGAAAGTTTCCATTTGGTCAGTTGTGATGTGGCTAACTAATTCTATACTTCAGGCCTTTTTATCCACAGCATCCATGTTCACAGGCAGATTGGGTCAATTCAAGAGTTTTATTTTAATACTTTTTACCAATTATATCGCCTGATCTTGTCCTAGTGTGGTATTACTGTGTAAGTCATTCACACAAGGTGAAATAACAGCAGACAACAACAACAAAAAACTAAACAAAAAACAAACAACATCAAATCAATATACAAATAAGACAGTTATGGTTTAGAACTATTACATACTGTTTCCTAACTAAGCTATACTGGATGGTTTGACAGTATAGTTAGTATAAAACCTTTTAAACTGTATTTATTTTGGTTATTTTCATTTATTTTGTAAAACCTCAAAATAGGAAGTACATTTTAAAGATGGCATTTGCAAAGTGTTTAATTAATGGCTTATGATGACACTTCACAATGGAATTACGTTAGTATATTACACATTTCCTGAATCTTTAGAGTCCTGGGAGTTTTCCATGTTCTGATCTGTAAGTCCCTCATTTTCCATAGTAAGGCAACAGTGAAATCTAATATAATTCAGGCAAAACTTGAGCACCTGATATTTTGTCAGTTTTGGTTCAAATGATTTAAAAAATGTCTTGACAGCTTTGATCAACGCCAAGGAAGTCCCTTTCTTGTGCTCTCACTAAGGGTTATATTTTGGGAGAAATGTCTTTTGTTGATCTATGGAGCATTCACACCAGGAAGTGATTGTGCGACCTGGAAGTTACGTCATAAAACCGGCAGTGACGCCATATAAACCGGAAGTAGCCTTGTGCCATGTGTCTGGTGCACATGTTTGTAACTTCTGGTGTTGGATCGGTCTCCAGCTTGTTTTGTTATCCTTCTCCCTTGCAAAGGCAGTTTCTGTAAGTACAATGGACTTCTTTACTATTACTTCTAGAATTCTGTTTGTTTATTTTCCGATAATGAAACAGTTGATTTTGTGTTGTTCATTTCATGTACCTGAGGATACTGAGTTGAGGAGTTTGTTGGGAAAAATGTTTAGCTGCTTGGAAAGATAGCCCAAGACGCCCTTGTTAAAAATGATAGCAGATATAAATACCATAAGCACTAAAAAGTTTTCCAAATGGAGGACTTGAGACTCTTGCATGGTCGTTGTCACTACTGGTGTCTCGGTGCCTGTAACTGATACTGTGAAGGATTTTGGAGGCTACTGACAGTGGAAAAGTACTATATACAAAGGTCCATTTACAATAGTCGGTTTTGCTATTAAATGAGATTTTCGACTGTGGGCTGAATACCCCGTTGTGTCATGGCCACCCCAAGATATTATAAGTAACTGCAAAGCTAAATTACAGTTTTATGCATTAGAAAGTTTTATTATTGCACTCGCTTCTAAGCCTTTTTTTTCTCCCCCCAATATGTGCAAAATGTTTTTTTAAGACATACTTTGGGATAAAGATCACATCTTTTTTGGGACTTTTACTTTGTCTAAGTTGTTCATAGTGTATGAGTACACTGCATTGCATTGCAGTGTACTGTAGCTCTCATTCGAAGGACTGGTCTCTGTTCTTGTCCTGTTTTATCACATTGCTACATTTGATTCAATTAACCAGAACATCCTACTACAGAGACTGGAACATGTCCTCTGGATAGTTATGATTCGTCAGCTCAGACTGAGGATCTGTCCAAATTATGACATTTCATGTAGCGGCATCATTTTGGCCGATCACCCAGACGGTGCAGTGTTTTGGGAGCCCCAAAAGTGTTGTTGTTTTTTTCTTTTTATCAGATTCCAGAGTGAAGGAATTTGTTGAAAATGATGATGTCACTGCCCCACTGTTCGACCCGATAATCCGGGACACTTCCCATGACATCACTAAACAACTACATGCTCCAGAGCATGCTGTAGAAGCCACTGATGCTATGTAGTTTTATATATCACAATGTTAGATTTCCCGAATAGAAGAATATATTTATGGTCTGTGGCTTCTTCTCTAGTTTTGGTGTATTTCTGTGTTGAAGTTACAGTGTCCTCTATAGGCCTGGCATATGTACTACATGCTTTTTAGTCATTTTTATGGTTTTGTGTATGAGAAAAACTAAAAAGAAATGACGGAGAGAAAAGAGATTGTTTAGGCTCTTGATGAGACATGAGACATGAAGTTCTGTGGGGTTATGTCTTGGGACCTATACTCTTTACATTATACATGCTTTCAGAAGAGAATATTGTTTGGAACCTCTCCATTAGCTTCCATTGTTATGCAGATGATAAAACAGTTCTGCAGAGTCGTCCATCTCTGAGCCTGGTTCTGTATGTTTCTTCCTGTTAAAAGTGAGTGTTTCCTTTCCATGCTTGTTTGTGCTGAATTCTTCTTGTTTGTTTTTTTTTTTTTTCCCCAGTAAAAGTTCCTTGACGTTGCTTTTGTATTTGACCCTACAGTATACACATAATTGAAGGTGAAATGTTTTTGAAATTTGAAAACTCTAACAAACAAACCAAAAAAAAAAATATTTGGTTCAGCAGCACAGTTGGACTTTTAGATTGAGAAAAAACTGAAAAAGGAAGAAAATTAAACAAACTCACAAGTGTAAATAAACATACAAGATGTTAGGGTTAGCTTGTCAAGTGCATAAATTTGGATCCTACTCGTGCTCTTTATTTGGAGGTTAACAATTTCCACAGCTCATCCATGCTAAGCACTATTTTTCCTTCTTCTATCCCAGAACTTACAGTTTCTAAAGCCTGAATTGAAACAGCAGCTCTCAGGTCTGCCAGAGTTGCTGATCTGTCTGGCCTCTTACAGAGAATCCAGGGCTGTTTCTCAGCTGTAGTCTGTGGTTCCCTGCCACTGATAGGGATCCTCTCCCTCAGGAGGAAAGAGCCAATGGCTGTCCAATCAGCCGCTGCACTGCTTTCCATGGTCAAACTGATTCTCGCTGCACAGATTCGGCAATGTCCTGAGAGCCGAGTGTCAGCCTCTTGGCTCAAATCTAATTGCACTGGAGGGCTGCAGAGGTCATTTTAGCCATTGCTGAGCGAAGTAAATAGAAAGCGTTGGATTTGGATTGGTGTTTCCTCAGTGCCAAGAGGGAGCGTTGTAGCAGACAGGCATTAAAAGCAAGGCAGAAACCATGAGTTGTGCCTTTTTGAAGGGTAGAGATAAAGAGAAGAGTAAATTTGTGGTAAGTGAGTGCAGAGCCAAGCGGTTGTTTTTCACAACCTCCCCAGTGGCTGCTGCCTTTGTTTCCTGTTAAACAATCAGCAGAAAACAAGAGACAGGAAGGGGAGAGAAAAAGCCAAATGACAAATTATTTTCAAAGGATCCACCGAAAAAAATGCAGCATGTGTCAGAGTGGGTGTTCACTGTGTGTTCAGCCGTGCACATCGGGAGTGTGGGATCCCTCTGTTGTTACTGGTAGTTAAAGAAAGGGATGAGAAGGGGCTGAGGCTGTGCAGATTCAACATGAAGACAGCTTGGTCAGCCACAAAGCTTTTTGAAGGACTCATCAGTCTATCAGCACAGTTAACAAGATCTGAAACCACATTGGCAGGAATTCATTTCGGAACGTACTACAATCATCACAAGTTTGAGTTCGAGGTAGTTCGAGGTTACTAATTATTATCTCATTCCCACGCGTTTTTTTTTATATGTCCACTCCGGTATTTCGTAGAGGCGTAACGCTTCATTAGAGTATTGATTTATATCAAAGTTAAATTCAGGGCCACCCTATCCTTCCTTTGTTGAACTGGCATCATGAACGGAGCTCTGCCAGTGAACGCCATAGTGAGAGTTTACCACTGTTAACTAGTTACCGGAGGTGCATTAACTTTATTGTCAAGATAACACCTGGTTACAGTTAACCATGTTTTGAACAACAGGATTACAGTGCTGTTAAAGTTACCGGTCGGTTAAATGTATTTAATGGCTGGTTAGACGATAACTGGGTTTTGAACAACAATTACTGCATGTATTTGTAAAGTGAGAAAGCCAGCACTTCAGACCATGTATGTATAAAAGATGGTGCTGAACAAAAGCTCTGAGTCTGAGCTGCTAATGATTTGGTAAGATTAATTCCATATGGCCAGGCACATTAATTGAGTTCAAGCTATGACCCGATGTTAGAAATTAGGAAAAGTTTAAACTCATCCTCCAGATAAATAGGATATCCAACTAATTTAATGACAATCTGCTCAGCGGTTGTTGAGATTCTTTGGTCTGGATCGACGTCAAAGAGACGGACAAGAACAGATGGAAGGAATATAATAAATAACTGACCAAATATCGGCTTCAACAGGCAATCAACAGGAATACAGCATTCAAAAAAGTCATATGATCACCATTCAAGCCACAACATTACAAATGTGATACACAAAGCCAAATATATTTATCATATTACATATCATGTCACTTTTCAATCCGCTAGTCGATTTGAGGTCAAACAACAACTGTTACATTCATATTAATAAACGGTCTGTTTATTCAAACAGGATTTGATTTCAGTACAAAAATAATAAAGGGCAGATTATCCCAGTAGAATCTGTGCCAAATCACAAGCCCCACTGTGTCTAAGCAACTTAATATCAATATCAAAGTCAACCATGCTGTCATTGTTTTTCGCTGCGTAGTACAAAACAATCTGACTGTCATAAAATCATGCGAGATAAGACCTGATGGGATCGGAGGTCTTTACAGCGAGGACAGCGGTGCAGATGTGTGTTCACCAGAGATATGGGGGATTATTGGGCATTAACGTGTGGAGCTGCTGTGCCACGGCTTTGCAGCCGGTAAATAAGAAGCAAAGTTCAGCTGACCTGAGCTGAGAATAACACTGGAGAGTATGACGATTGTGACACAGCTGAGACTTTGCAACAATATGCAGGGTCGTGCCGTGCAGGCAGTTTAAATCGCCAGGAAGTCAGACTGATTTCATTTCCACTGTGGTCTCCAATGTTTCACTTCAACACAAAAAATAAAGCATTTAAACATGTTCAGTCAAATTCTCATCTGAATACTCGCTTTTTTAGTCTTACACATATCTCAACGAGTCGGCAGCTTGCTTCCTAAAGCCAAAGTCAACTAAAAATTGAATGATAAAGTGGATTTCACTGGTAAGCCACAGGCATAAATACAGAAATAATTCATACAAAAGCATGTTCAGATGTCAGTGAAAACTTGTCAAAACACTCCTACAGAATAATTAATTTCTGTTCTCTGGAGCTACACAATCAGCCGTCTTGTGGCAGCTTGGCCTTATCCATATAGTAATATTCCAGAGAAAAACGGTTAAATCAAAAAGAAATCTGACATCTGCAGCAGTCTTAAACTGTAACACTGCTCTGCTGTTTATCATGCAGTTCACCAGACAAAGACACAAAGAAAAAGGTGCTTTTAAACGTGTTGATCAGCACTGTTGAATGGAACAGCGATATTCGAGCATATGTTGTATTGGAGAGGCTGCCTTCATGGTGGTTTAACATAGAATGTTTATTTATGGACCTGTACTGCTTGAATTCAGGCTCCAGGGATTTGTGGGAAGCCGCTTTACCTCTTAAGACACGCACAGACACACACAAATATCAAATTAAAGTATAGAATTTAAAAATCTAAATTAAAATATAGACCTATGCATGTTGAAATGGAGTAATCCACTTGCCCTCTGTCTTGCTGTGTTTGTGGCAAAACTATTTCCTTTTTTTTACCCTCTTTTTGCTTTAGATATTTCATTTTATTAACACATTATATTATTGTTTGGAAGGGGTTTGTTCTACAGTGTCTGTATTTATTTGTACTTGTAATGTAATGGAGAAAATGGTAATAAAGCTATAAATCTATAGAAACATGACTGCACCAGACATCGGGCTCTAGTTCTAAGAGGTGGACAACATAAAGACTTTTTCAGTTGACATTTCTCTAATACAGAAATAATAACAGCATAACATAATTTTCCTCTCTTCAGCTTTGCACGTGCTTGCTTGTGTGCATTTTTTAATCTACATTAAAAGCTTGTGTTTGTTAAAAACACATTCTATAATCTAGAGCTTTGTATTGCAGTTATGTTAAATATCTCATCATTGCAGCATACATCATTGGCAAGCTAAAACTAATTCACAGTCCTGCATTAAGTCAATAAATTGTTTTAAGTTTCAAAGCATAATTTTACATGGGTTATAATAATGTTGGAGTCAACTTTCCTGTTAACTTTCCACTCTCCTTGCACCATCAGTGTGCATTTAGTACAGCTTCGACTTTGATGGTGTCAAGCGTAAAGGTTGACCCACACTCTTATGGATGAGCATGAATAGATGGTGGCAGCAGCTTGACCCACCAACTTCAATCTCTCTTATGAAACAATGTGTGCAACTAAAGACAGTCTTATCTCAGCATCAGTGGACAAACTGTATTTGCTCATGTTCAGTCTCATATCCGTCACCCTGTTGCTGGTGGAAAGAGACAGAGTGGCTTTAGGAACAACATGGCTAATTTATGGGCATCAGAAAACGACCCACTGACTAATGCATCAGGACTGAGGAGCTATAAATAACATCCTCTGACACAACTGTGCTTGATGCCAATGAAGTATTGAAATAAAACATGGAGTGGGCTCATAAAAGTGATGTACAGATTTATGCCGCGGCGTGAATATTAAACAGCATCACTTATTTCATTTAGTTCTTAGCAAACTGACAGCCATCAAAACTCATGTGAGACTGACAAGCCAGGCAGACCTTCAGGCGAAATAACAGGATGGAGATGGAGGAGCGGGGGGGGTGATGATGCATCTTTCATAGCATCACTTTACTCCTCCATTTGCTCTACTTTGTTTTATGTGTGCGTGTGTGTGTGTGTGTGTGTGTGTGTGTAGGTCTTCTTTTTATAAAAAATGTTGGTCTCTTCTGCCTCTAATGTTGGTTGTTTGTTTTCTTGTGCTCTCCCTCGGGCATCGCCTGAGTGAGCGCCAATGTGAGCGTGACAAGCACTTAAGGGACCATTGAACGCCTGTGTGGATATGAAAACCAGCCGCTCTCTAACACACACACACACACACACACACACACACACACACACACACACATACACTCTTGCTGTATTGGAAAGCTGTCATGTGACAATCATCCTGACTGGTTGGGAATCTGAAAACATTTTGCTTGAAGAGATAATATATTTGATGTGATCAACCACAGATTGACCTCTGACCTTGCCAAATCCACCATCCTCTCCTCTGGTCAGGCTCTCCTCCCTCCCTCAAAGTGGCTCTCTATCCTGTTTGGCCAGCATTTTCATTTTTCTACAGACCTGATCAGATTCAGAATTGGGGTAAACGGGGCACGGGGCATTAGCTGGGCTTAGCCTTCAGTGCTGCTTTCTGGTTTTTAATATCATTTGCTTCTCCGATTTCAAGCTTTGGATTAGAACCAGGCAACATCTGCAGCTACCTCTGCAAGCCTGAGGCTGATTTATGTAACCAGGAGAGAAAAGCCACAGTCATTTCATCTGGTACATCCAGTCCAGTGGTTGTGATAATGTGGGGCTTGATCCTGCGGGGGGCAACCAAAGAGCCTCAGGGTGGACATAGCATCGGGAAAAACAACCAAACCAATGGAAGGTAAAACTATGTTAAATTAGAAGTAAGCTCCTTCAACTTTATGCGCCATTCAGATATGTTGACAATTTGTTGAAGCTATCCAACATTACAAATATATCACAACCCCCACATGCAAAATAACCTATTGGACAAATATCTTTATAATTCTTTAAAATATTGCTTGTAACATAGATAAGAACCTCATCGTGCATCTTGATTCAGCAGTATAATTCTTTTTTTGTAAAATAGTATGAAATTAAATCATCACTGTGAGGGGAGATTATCATCATCATATTGTTGTAGAACGATAGGAGGATATGTGTTACTTGTGCAGATCTCATCATATCTTTTATCATCAAGATGATTCGTAATTTCCAGTGACTCTCGCTTTAACAGAAATAACGGGCTCAGGCAGATAATATTACTGCGCTGCGAAACGACAGCATGTAGACTGAAATACAGGATTTGTATTTGGAGCAGGGCTTTGACGCTGCTATGGTCCAGAACAGTGAAGCTGCAGCTCACGGAGGATGAGCGAACTTACACGGGAGGTTTGCTGGGATGTTTTGAATCGAAGAGCTTCCAGACGCTCCCTCATCCAGTCAGGGAAGGCAGCTGTCTGCACCAGAAAGAAAAAGGGAATTTATGATTTGGCATGGGTATATTTACACTATCTCCTCAGTTGTCTTATCATATTAGCCTTCATGTGGAAGACTAAACTTAGCTGTAAGCTGCCGCACTGATAAAATGACTCGTTAGAACTCTGCTTGTTTAAGTTTCAGTTTGTGTCACATTCAAAAGATTAAAAACAGGATTTTTGATGTTTTTTTTAATTTATTTATATTTTTAAATCACTAATTCCTCAAAAAGAAAAAGTCAACTTCAGCTAAACTTTCCATGTTGGAAAGAAGCTTAGAATCTTCACCGTCGCTCATCGCCGAAAGTTTTTGGCAGTTGACTCAAAGTAATCCTAACATATGGTATTCTTGCCCATTTTTCCTTTTTCCAGTACTAATTTATCTGAGTACAACATGAGGAAACATAAGTGCACAAGAAAGAAGCACAGAGAGTGGGTGATTAGACAGGAACAGAGGGGGAAGGCTTGAAACGACATCCAGCCGGCATGCACAGGAACACGGAGACTTCGATTTTCTGCATCTTATCAAATCAATCAGCAAAATCTTCTCATTGCAACCAGGCAGAAAGAAGGGGTAGTGACCACTGTATTGCGTAGACCCTATCCTGAACCCAGCCTTCATGTCTGCTTTATCTCCTGCTTTGTTTGTCATGTGTCGACTCGTGTTCATTCCTCATCTTGTATTTCAACATTCTGGTTGTGCTTTTTTCTGGTTCAAGTCAAGTTTTGAATGAATCATTCTTGTCATCATAGATGTGTCTGTCCAGGAATCATCTTCATTAATGTCATCGCCTCACTTTTCGCCTCTGTCGTTTATCCAATGTACATTTGTCCTGGAAGTCATCAATGCCTGGTTGGAAGTTCTCTGGAACTCCACATCAGTCTGGGCCACACTTGGATGTGATTGGAGGCTCCATGTGTCCATCATCCAATCCAATCCAATCCACTTTGATTTATATAGCACATTTTAACAACAACGTGTTCCCAAAGTGCTGCACATGTGACTGCACATTAAAAAAAAAACTAAACTAAACAGTCCAACACTAAAAAACCATAAAATTAAAATAAAAACAGATTAAAAACTACAAACACATTAAAAAAAACTACAAAAAACTACAAATCATGACACTGGTTCTGCAGTCAGCCATGTTGGATGTACTGAGTTTGTTTTTCATTTTGTTGATGTTACTCCCACTACATACATGTTGTTTCAGTAGATATAGGAACAATATATATTTCTGAGTATTGTGTGTGTAATCTTAAATATAGATTTGTCTATTTTGTCTTAATATATTTTTGAATAATAAAACATATATGTATTCATATTGTTAATAAGGAGATGATATATGGAAATGTGTGCGTGTGTGTGTGTAGGGGGGTGTTAAGTGATTAGCGGCTGCACTGCCACTGTGTATCAATGTTTGATTAGATAATATAGTCATTTAGTTTCTTATGATTATAAACACACATTCCAAAATATTACTGATACTCTGCTTTAGTACCTTATTGGCTTACCAATATTTGTTGTGGTATCTATTTCTTAAAGTATATCAATAATATGTAGTCTTTAAAGAAAGCATGCTTCATTGGCCAAATGTACATGTCTGTATTTAAATTAATTCAAATATAATCACAGATACCTTGAAAGCCTTGTGGCTTTGCCAGCTAGATTGAGCTTCCGTGGTTCACGTCAAAATAACTTGCAGTTAGTTTATCACACGTATTCAAAAACTAGCAGAGAGAAGAGAAGGTGAGTTTCTACAGTATGACTGACTAATCACAAGAAGTAGAGCTGGATGGTGGGTAAACCAACTGCCCATCTTTTCTTCCATTTTAATCTTTGTTATGAGGCAACCGTGTGTCTTTTGTTGGTTTTTGTCTTCTCAAGCTTTGCTAGTTTTGTTATTTTGGCCTTGGCTCACCCTGACATTTGTCTTCTATTTGATTTTAAGAAAGGATTGCTGCGTGTGTGGCAATAATATATATTTTTTTCTTCTGCGTACCATTCATTTATTGAGAGCTTTCCTTTTGCCTGGTTCATGCTGTGCTCCTGCACCCCTGGGATATGTATTTTTTTCTGGAACAATAGATGAACAAAATGTATGAAGGAAATTAAGGAGACTGTTGCTATGTGTGACTAATTTTCAAATGACTGTGATGGAACAAATACCTGGAGCTCATGAAGTGCAAGTACTGCTGGCATTATTGCCACAAAAAAGCCACAAACACTCAGATTAACATTTTGATACTTTTGTGTTCCACCAATCTCAACAGGAACTTTAGAATAAATTCTTGGTCCCAATGCATTTAACACATTTCTTCAATATTCTGGCTCCTGGAATGCTTTAACAGTTTTTTGAAGTTTGTATATCCCTAATATTTATTATTGAATTTCAAAAAATTGTCATCTTCTAATCTATAATTTTGAGAATTATTTGGCACATTGATGCGTGTAATCAACTGTCCAAACACAGGAGGCTGCACATTGATATAAGTTGGTCTTTGTAAAAATATAACCTTTAATCCATCTTGTCCTATGTACGCTCACTTAATGACATCTGTCTCTGGAATACAAATAATGCTGCTAAAAAACTTTATCTTTCAAGTAATTGTGGAGTGATTTACAACAGCCTGGTAGAAAAAAGAGGCAACAGGACAGTGCAAACAAAACCGTATTGAATGATGGAGCTGGACTGAGCCGACAATGAGCTCTGTGACTTCCATTGTATCAAAGCCTATCTGCTGTGATGCTCTCTCAGAAAACTCCCAGAGCACTGAATAAGATTACTTCATCTTTTAAAATGCCAAACTCTTCACAAGTAACCCATGTTTGTCATAATTAGGATAAAACCAACCCTGTGCCTTGATGCAGTACAGGTTGGTACGCGGATTCAATGCCAGATGAAGGCTAACTATGTTTATATGCAGAGCACATATGGGAGACAAATTAGATGCAAACTGTAGAGGAAAAAAAAACCAATATGGAATCTTCTACACATGTGAACCAAACATGAACAATAATAAAGGAAAAGTCGGGTGCATATGATTCTGAAAATGTATTCAAGTGGCAGGAGACACAGGTGACAGTGGATCATTATTGGAGTACAGATGGTTGGACTTTCAGTCACGGAGCCTGTTCAACTGCTCAGTAAGGATACAGTGACCAGTCTGTATTTAAAGCTATAAGTGTACAGCAGTAAATATGGTTTATCACAGTGGCTGACAGTAAATGGAGAGTTCCAGAGTGACTAATGGGACTCTCAGCTAGAATCAACAGATGATTTTAGATTTCACCGGATGGAAACTGGTCCACCAGGGTGAGGATGCTTGGGAAGAGGGAGGGGAGGGCAGGGGGATATTTAAACAAAACAATGTGTCAAATGTGTCACACAAGTGTCCAAATTAGAATAAATCAAAATGATTTAGTAATGAAAATGCATGTAAATCTGTTAATTTACTGTAATTAGAAATCCACATTCAAAACCTGATTTGTCATTAGAATATGATCAATTGTGATTAATCAATAAAGTTTGTTGATAATTATAATCACCGGCAGTAATGTCTTCTTTATTGGCATTTTTGAATTTTTCTACTTGCTTTAGCTGTATCTCCATCATAGGTAAAAATTGTCTGAAAAAGAACCTCATATGCTGCTTCACTTGTTCTTCCTGTTGTTTTGACACAATGACTCTTGCAGTGTAATTGTTCAGGCACATTTTGGGTATTTTGAAGCTTCAATTTGATTATTCTTTTTCCGATTTTCATTCTTGAATTTTTCTTGTGATTACTTGATGACAGCTGCATGTTGTCTCTATAGGAATGCTATCCCTCATACAACCTTCATGCTGCCACCCGATGTTAAAAATATTATTGCGACATTCAATGTGAAAAAAAAAAAAAGCCTACAACTTGAATAGATGTGTTATGGCTGAGAGCCGATGTGTGGAGCCCTGAAACCCAGAAGCAGACCCGGAGGCAGAACAGGTGCAATTGGCAGAGATTTTATTGAGAACCAGGACCTTGGAGACGAGGAAACAGAGACTCCGGGATGCAGAGTACGCAGGCAGAAGGACGGCAGCAGGGAGGTGCGCTTCACCATGAGGAGGAGTGCTGAGGGTGCACGAGGAGCGCAGCAGGGAGAGCTGCACGGCGAGGAGGCTGGCCGAGGACGCTTGTGGAGGGAAGCCGTGAAGTGCATTCGCAGAGGTTACTCGTACAAGAGACACAATCTTCTGGCACCGGACCCACCTCACTGCAGGGCTTAAGATGTGGGAGCAATCAATTAGTTGATTACCTGCGAACCCCCGACCTCCCGGGCCATGCCAGGCCACCAGAAACGTCGCTGCAGGAAGGAGAGGGTGCGGCCGGCTCCAGGGTGGCAGGCGAGTTTGGAGTTGTGCCCCCACTGAAGAACCTGAGAGCGCACGGAGCCCGGAACGTAGATGCGGTCCGGTGGATCAGTGCCAGGATCCGGGTCTGCCCCCTGAGCCTCCCGGACAATCGCCTCGATGTCCCAGGTGGCGGCACCCAGGATGCAGGATGGTGGGATGATGAGGTCTGATGACTCAGAGGAGGAAAGTTAGGAGTGGAGCCGAGACAGGGCATCGGGTCTGATGCGGAATCCAGGTCGGAAGGACAGAGTGTAATTGAACCTACTGAGGAAGCGGGACCAGCACGCCTAACGGAAGTTGAGCCTGCGGGCCGAGCGAAGGTACTCCAGGTTTTTGTGGTCCATCCAGATGATGAATGGGACTGTCGCACCCTCAAACTAGTGTCTCCACTCTTGCAAAGCCCACACCACCACCAGCAGTTCCCGGTTCCCCACGTCGTAGTTTCTCTCGGCCTGAGAGACCCTGCGGGAGAAGTAGCCACAGGGTGGCTTGTGGGAGCCAGAATGCCGTTGGGAGAGCACCGCTCCAACCCCGGTGTCGGAGGCGTCTACTTCTACCACGAACTGTTGAGAGGGGTCAGGATGGAGCAGAACCGGGGCACTGGTGAAGAGGATCTTCAGCCGGGCAAACGCTGCAGCTGCTTCCTCGGACCACCGGAACGGAACCTTGATGGGGGTCAGTTGAGTTAGGGGAAAGGCCACCCTACTGTAGTTCCTGATAAACTGGCGGTAGAAGTTGGTGAACCCCAGGAATCTCAACAGCTCCTTCCGGGTGGTGGGGACGGGCCATTCCATGATGGCTTGAACCTTGGCCGGGTCCAGTTGGAGTTGCCCCTGGGCAATAATGAAGCCAAGGTACGGCACGGAGGTGGTGTGAAACTCGCATTTCTCTGGTTTTACATATAGTCGGTTTTCCAGGAGGCATTGGAGGACCAGGCGGACATGCTCCCGGTGCTCTTCCAGTGAGCGTGAGAAAACTAGGATGTCATCCAGGTACACGAAGACGAACTTGTTCAACATGTCCCGGAGGACATCGTTCATGAAAGTCTGGAAGACTGCCGGTGCATTTGTGAGTCCAAACGGCATCATCCGATACTCGAAGTGTCCCAGCAGGGTGTTGAACGCCGGACCATCTCCTTTCCTGATCCGGACGAGATGGTAGGCGTTCCGAAGGTCCAGCTTGGTAAATAACTGGGCCTCACAGAGGGGTTCGAAGGAGAGATCGATGAGGGGAAGAGGCGACCTGTTCTTCACTGTTATGGCGTTCAAACCCTTGTAGTCGATGCAGGGACGGAGAGTGGCATCTTTCTTTTTAACAAAGAAGAATCCGGCTGCCACTGGGGATGAGGAAGGGCGAATGAGACCAGCAGCTAATGACTCCTGGATGTAGGTCTTCATCGCCTCCTTCTCGGGACGTGAGATGTTGTAAAGGCGCGCCGCCGGCAGCGGAGCCCCGGGAAGCAGGTCGATGGAGCAGTCATAAGGCCGGTGAGGAGGGAGAGTCCGAGCGAGGTCCTTGCTGAAGACTGGCACCAGCTCATGATACTCCAAGGGAACTGCAGCCAGATCAGAAGGAGCCGGAGCCGGAGAACGGGAACCGGAGCTGGACTCAGTGGACCGGCGGCACTGGGAGTGACACTGGAGGCTCCATCCAATGATTGATGCGCTCCTCCAGTTGAGGTGTGGGTTGTGCTGTTGCAGCCACGGGTAACCGAGGACGAGGGGCATGACTGGAGAAGGGATCACCAGCAGCTGGAGAGTCTCTCTGTGGTTCCCAGAGATGACCAGGGTGAGAGCTGTCGTGCGGTGAGTAACCCGGGCAATCAGCTGACCATCCAGGGCGTTGACACTCTGGGGAGAAGGCAGGAGCTCCAGCGGCAGTCCGAGCTGGGCTGCCACCCCTGCATCTACAAAGTTGTCATCAGCTCCGGAGTCCACCAGAGCTGGAAGGGTCGTGCTGAGAGTGCTGATCCCAGTGGAGGCTGGCGGGCACCTTCATCCGGGCAGGGGAACTTGGGATATTGGAAGTATGGCTCGTCAGAGGGTTCCCAGTCACTGACGAGCCACACCTTTTGGTCAAATTGGGCAGGACTCCCGAAGATGCCCGGCTTCACCACAGTAGAGACACAGCTGGTTCTGGAGGCACCGGCGTCGTTCTCGGGGGTCCAGACGGGTCCGGCCCAGCTGCATCGGCTTGTATGCTGACTCGACATCTGCTGATTCGTTGGTTGCTCCGTGACCCTGCGGGAAAGTCGAAGACCTGGGAGTCGACTGGGAGGAGAAGGGTCCTGCGGGGAAGGATCGGCGAACAGCAGGCGCCTGCTGCCTCTCCCTCAGCCGGTTGTCCAGACGGATGGAGAGCGCAATGAGTTCATCGAGGGAGGAGGGTTTGTCCCGGGTCGCCAGCTGGTCCTTGAGTCCCTGGGCGTAGATTCTCTGGAGAGCCTCATTGTGCCACCCACACTCCTGCACCAGGATCCGGAACTCGATTCAGTAGTCTGCTGCTGACCTGGTGCCCTGGGAGAAGGAGAGGAGCCGCCGTGCCGCCTCCCCCTTCTTTACCAGTTGATCGAATGTCTTCTCCATCTCCTTGGTAAAGCGGACCCAGGTCTGAATAACCGGTGAGTCGTGGTTCCAGGGTGTTGTCACCCACCGAGCGGCCTTCCCTCGCAGGAGGTTGGTGGTGTAGGCGATCTTGGCCCGGTCATTTGGGGGGCTGGAGGTCGAAGACGAGGCAGCACTTCAGCAGGAACTGGTCACAGGAGCCCAGTTCCCCGGCGTATGGTTCTGGTGGAGGAACGAAGGGCTCCTTGCTGGAAGAGGAGTCTGCCAGGGTCCGTGGGGAGGGGGTGGCGCCGGGGTCTGACACAGGAGCGTCTGTAGGAGTCGGCTGGATCAGCCGCTAATGAATATCTTGAACGGATGCAGCGAGCTCCTGCAGCAGCCGGTGCGTGGAGTCCTGAAACCCAGAAGCAGACCAGGAGGCAGAACAGGTGCAATTGGCAGAGATTTTATTGAGAACCCGGACCTGGGAGACGAGGAAACGGAGACTCCGGGATGCAGAGTACGCAGGCGGAAGGACGGCAGCAGGGAGGTGCGCTGCACCACGAGGAGGAGTGCTGAGGGTGCTCGAGGAGCACAGCAGGGAGAGCTGCACGGCGAGGAGGCTGGCCGAGGACGCTTGTAGAGGGAAGCCGTGGAGTGCATTTGCAGAAGTTACTCGTACAAGAGACACAATCTTCTGGCACCGGACCCGTCTCACTGCAGGTCTTAAGATGTGGGGGCAATCAATTAGTTGTATGCCTGCAGGAGTGCCCGTGAGGTCGGATCCGGTGCTGGAGCGAGGTGTGGATCCTCACAAGATGGCTGTGAGTACACTTGAAAAAAACTGTAAAAGTTGCACTGTGTTTTTGTTTGGTTGTATAATAACTCTGCTGTGTGACTATTTTACCGCCATTATGGCAATACGTGTTCACATCGGGTGCAAGTAGATTTTAGTAGATTTTAGATTTGTTTAGCACTGGGATTGGATGTGAATATGACTGCTTTGTTGGTTTTGAATGAGCAAAGGCACTTGTCATCACTCGGTGCATTTCACAGTAGCTCTTTCCTATAATTTGTTGCCAATCTGTAGCTATGACATGTTCCGCTATGTACAGCAATCTTCAACAAAATGCAAAAAAGCAGGGGTAGCATCCCCCCCCCCCCCCCCCCCCCCCCCCCCCACACACACACACACACACACACACACACACACGAATGATTTGTATTGTTCCTGAGTGTGTGACTCTTTTTTTTCAGAAGCGTTTATGTATTTATGCACATATTTGTGTCTTTTCTGTATATATTAACCTAAGAACATAACCCTGGCTAAGTATGCTTTTTGTATGTGTGATAATTCAGTGGCAGCCTTGTTTTCCATGACAGCAGTGGGACAAAGAGTTATTGATGACACCTAAACTCTGTATTCCTCCACTGCTCATTTCCATTCTGCAGGCTCCACACCTTGCCATGTCATCTCACCAAGCTCTCATTAGTTGATTTGCATATTTATGTCGACAAGCGATGCACACATCCAGGGCTGAGGGAAATATGTGCATCTGTGTGTTGTGTTGCATGAAAGATATACAACGCCTCCCACTTCTATAGAAGTCTCCCATAAATTGTGCACACAGGACACTTCTTGAATGGTGAGGTATGAACCGATATAGCCCTGCTGGAAATTAATTGAGCGTCACTTTAAGAATCTATGTTTGCTAGTGGATAAAGTGCAAAGATTGATGACGGACTGGGTTACTTTAACGGATGGGAGCTTCATAAAACTTTGGATTATATACAGAGACAAGCTTCAGTTGATACGATGGGTCTTACTGTATATACATGGGTGTGACAAAGCAAGCTTTATTTATGCACACATGCTTGTTTGCAACACCATGAACCTCAAGTTGTTCACTCTCGTGCCCAGGTGACATTGTGAAGCAAACTATGGAGAATACTCATGACAATCATCTGAGCATAAAGATTATTACATAATGAGGATGATGGAAATCAGCATGAAATGAAAAGGGCAGCGATGATGATTATGATAATGAATAACACGGTGAGAAACAGAGTTTGAAATGTTTAATATATACTGATGAAGACAAAGCAGCTAATGACACTGATGAATGCCATAAAGAACATAGTGAGCACAACGAAGACGAGATAATGTGATGACGATGGTGGTGGTGGTGATGATGGTGATTACCATTGATCTCATCTTTGAGGACAAAGATCAAAGTGATGGTAAAATATGTTGTTGAAAATGACAAAGGATATTGATGTAAACATAAGTGTGATAACACTAATGTCAATACTCACTTGGTACTTGATAAGATCATTCCACCCTCGGGTGGCTCTGCCTGTTTGTTTAGCAGCATGGTTAGATGTCTCACAACTTTTTCTATCTTCGACGAACTGCTTGGCAGCTAAGATGTTGCAGCTGTCACCAAGGAGGGTTCCTACATCTCTAGCAAGAGTTTATTTAAAGTGTGTTGAAGATTAGAGGATAACATGAGCCAACAGCATGTTGGGATTTTTGTCAGGGTCCACTCCCCTACATCTGCCGAGTTCTGCAAGAATGTGTAATGCCAATGGGGAATAGCTGGATTTTTCATGATGTCATTGATCTCCTTTCTGAACAACAAGCTTTGACATGGCCAGATTCTGGTATGAGGCAGGCTTGGGTTTTTTTTTGCACTTTATGAAAAACCACTCTGTCAATAAACAATCCTTTGTTCCAATCATCAAAACAATATCCACAAATTCGGTATGATTCGGCATTTAGAAGTGACTACTGTTAGTGATGGCCAAATGAAGGTTAATGAACCACTTTCTATGTTTTCTGGCTCCACCAGATGGTGCTCTTGGTTTGCAGATCACGTCTGAAAGACTGGCAATTAAGTGTGCTTTCAAACATTTGTTCAACAGACCGTGCCATCTAGTGGCTTCAGAAAATAAAGCCAGTGGTTCATGAAGCTTCATTGAAGCTTCATTTGGCCATCACTAACTACTGTCGCCATGCCTTGATTTCCTGATTCCCTACACGGATTGCACAAGATGCAATGATTTTGCTGGTGAGGACTGTCATTAAGGACATGTGAACGCCAGTGACATCAACACTGGCAAGAATGATGAGAAAGTTGATTCAAACGGAAAGCAGGGTTTAAGGATAATTAAGAGCAGAATGATGATGATGAAGATAATGGAATGAGGTGAAAGGTAAGGACAATGATGGTAATGGTGATGAAGAGTATGATGAGAAGGACCACATCAATGACGATAGTGATCATCAACATTATGGCTGCTGTAATCACTGCTTCATACATCATTATATATTTGAGGTCTGACATGTTCTCTTACATTGTATTAATAATAAACGTTTAAAAATTTATTAAATATGATTTCTAGGTTAATATTTATTAAAACGATGCATTAAATTAAAGGCAATATAAATCTAGTTCTTGTAATGGGCATAAAAATCACTTTATTCTTCCCTAAATGACAAATGACTAAATACTGCAGAAGCTATCTGGTTCTAATTTTGCTGCCTTAAGGATCACACACACACACACACACACTCACTAATTAGTACGATGTCTCTCCTACCATTTCCAGTTGTCAGTGTGGCAGCTGGGGTGTTTTTAGTATCGTGGCCTAGCCTGCAGTCACAGGCAGGGACTGTCGGTGCGGATCACACCCTAACCGTGATGCCCCCCCACCCTCGAAATCCACTGTACACCCATCCTCTTCCCCAGCACCTCCATAATTACCCCCTCTCTGTCATGCTGAGCCCTGCAGAGAGGCACACACTTTCTGTCTGATGTTTCCTGAAACAGGTTTGTTGATGCTTTTAACTAGGCCTGAATATAAATGTGTGTTTGGCTCTTTAAGGCATAAATCAGAAGTTATATACATAACATTAATATAAATCACATGGAAATCTGATGGAAGAGTGGATCCTTTGGGAGAAAATGAGATCTTGGACATACTTTGTATTAAATCGTATAACGCCACTGAAGAAATTCTGATTAATCTTTTTTTTTTTTTTGCAAATCAAAAATACCAGTGTGAAGGTTGGTAATATTTTCCTTTCAGCAATGACGAAGAAGCAACAACCAATTGTGTCTTTGTTTTTAGTTATACGGGAAAATACGAGCAAACAATAAGTGTTTTTACAAACATTGACTTCTAAGTAATTGTCTACTCATCAGTTCAACTGCTGAATACACAACACTCTCAGGATGTTCCAACCACAGTATCAGCAATTAATTTATAAACATTACTAATGCTGCAGATGGGTCTTTTTATTTAATTTGTCTAGTATTGACCCCCTTTGAGTTTCCCTATTTTAGCAATTCTCCATAGCTTGGAATTAATTGCATCTTCTCCACATTCCACTCAGGCTACTGCCACTCAGCACCTTGTTAGTGATACATGTAATTGTTTTATGTCTGAATGGAAACTCGGATAAGCTGGACGAAGAGACGAGAGCAGGGCGGACAAGAAGGAATAGGGGGAGGCAGCATTTGATGAATCTTCAGCTTGTAACAACAAGCCACTAAACTACAATATACATGCTGTCTTGCTGTCACATAAGACAAATTCTATTTTGAAATCTGTCTGCTTTATATTCACTGTATCCCCATAACTTCAAAAGAACTCACCAGGTGGAAATGTTGCTATCTGTGGGTCCTTCCACTTAGTGCAGTCACTTGAAAAACACCTGTGACCAGTGGCGTGAGGTTACCACCTTTGCTTTTTATCACTCCGTCAGAAAATGCCTTCATTCAGCGGCAGGTGAACAGTTTCACAGCCTGCTATTATATTTAACCCCATTTCAACAAGAAACATGCTTTCTTTTCCTTTTGACAGATGGTTCCCAGCAATGCACCAAAATACATTTACAAGAAAGTTACGTTTGAGTAGGAGAGGACACAAAAGGATTAATTTAAATTGTAAAAAGATTTATTTCTGAGCTTACAATATGCATTCAATAAAAGTGCATTGATTAGCATCCAAGCTTGGTCTACTCTGGAGTCTTGGGGCCTGATTTACTAAGATCTTGGATAAGCTTATTAAATTGCATGCTTATCACATGCAAACAGGAGCAATAACATGAGGGTTTTCTTTGCATCAGTGTTTTAAGACGAGAACAATCAGTTGAAGCCTGAATTGCATCTGTGCTCCTTTGCTTAAGTTCACCATGGCGTGATTGGATGGGGAGTTAAACCCCACTTGCATGGAAATTTTCAGATGGGCCTGCTGGTGGAGGAAGTTATCAACCATATTTGTGCATTACAGCAAATAAATCTGAATTTGAAAAATACAGAGGGACAGAAAAAAAAAACAATCTCACAGATGATCTGTTCCAAGCATTGAATAATATATTGCAAAAGATCTGCAAACAAAGGTCATAGCAACTCAGCTGGGACAAGTGACCCTCCTCACAACAGCAACATCTCAGCTGAATCCTGAGCTGGAATGCCCCTTCCTTTCAAATGTGTCAAAAACATAAACATCATCAGAAGCTGTAGATGAATCTATCGACATCACTCCTGGAATCTCTTTGTGTAATCTGGAACACAACTCCAATATTCCATATTCAGGAAGGCAAACATGCTAACGATCATCCGTTATCTAGCAAAATTGTCTAACTCAGTCCTCAGTCTATCAATTAGTGGATAACTTTCTGCACTGTGTGTATGGATTGTCACACTGGTGGTCATTTTTCACATATGCAAAGCCTCAATAAATCAGACCCACTGATGTTTGTTTGCATTAATCGATTCACTCATGTTGTGATCTGCTAGCATGAACTTAATGTTGTTGCAGCAAATTAATGCCAAGTCCTGAGTGGTAGTGATAGTTGATCTCCAGCATCTGTGTACATCTTATCTTGTTGGAAGGATGACTTCTTCCAAGAAGACACTGTGGGAAAGATAAAATAACTCATTCTGCCAAAGTAAACATAAAAGCCAGGAGATTTGTACAGCTTGGGTCAACGATATTCTTATACTCTCCGCATTCATAGAAAAAAATTCAATTGAATGTATCTTTTGTCAAAATCCCAATGACCATAAAATGGCAAAATTTTTACTTCACGCTGTAAAATGTGGAATAATAAACATTCAAACTTGTGTGACCTAATTTCATAGCTCAACCTGCTGTCCTCTTCTTGAAGTAGGAGGCAGGGAAACACATTCTTTGGTGTAAACAAACTCTGTCTTTTTTGACTGAGTAGTTGTTTGCTTTAATGTTTATTGATGGTAAAACTACTGACGTATCTTTGAGAATGTTTGAATCTTATTCTTGCCTTCCACATGAAATATATCAGAGATTGAATTTTTTAGTTTTTCTTTACTTGCAATGACAATTTGTACAATTTGTACATGGGTACAATTTGTATTGTACCTGTGTGTTCTTAAAGGCATTGTGCCAAACCGCATCAGTGGAACTCACTGTGGACATTCACTGTTGTATTGATGTGGTGGGCTGTGTGGTTACAGGGCTAAGTGTTCCTTTCACGTTATCGTCTCCTCCTCCACCCACATCAAGGAAACACCTGTTTTTCCATTAGATGTTTTTGTGTGGGCTGGCAACGTCTGACACGTTCATCCCCCTTTGTGCTCATTGTGGGCAGATATGTAGTTATTGTAGCATGAGTGGCTTCCTTTTTCTCTCGCTGTTTCTTTCATTGAAGGCCCGAGTCCTTTGTCGATATTACAAGCCCAAGAGTCTTCTGTCATTAAGAGGTGGGGATGAACAGCCTCACTCAGGCATCATGGCTCAGACGACCGACACCATGTGATCTAAAACCAGCACAGGAAGCACTTCAGTCCAGTTAATGTGATTGGGAGATGTCGCGAACAAACAGTTTAGATGCAGAGCAATGCTGCACATCACAACCAATGTGTGATCTTTTCTAGAACTGGAAGAGATCATTAAAATACAAGTCAAAATTGCATCTACTTCTTCTCCTGAGTCCACTGCAACAAATGTTGATTGTCTGATTGTCAGTTCAATGGCAGTATTATAGTTAACATGGATTCACCTTAAAAATGACCAGGGCTTTGATATTAGCCACTTCAGGTCAACCCCCCAAAAATAATACTTATGAAGCGATTATTCTGTTTATATGATATTGTTTCTTTTAAACAAACACTTAGGAGGGAAAGGTGTTGTTTGTTTGTTGTTGGTTTTTTACCTGACTTGTTTCAAATGCATCTGCAGTCTTACTCGAGTGTCTTTTGAGGATGTGTTGTTTTACCAAGTGACCAGCCTGACCAGGCACCATTGACCAGGCCGGTCTGACATTCTGATTCTGACAGATCTTCAGATGCAGTTGAAATGAATCAGGTAAAAACTCTTTCCCTACAAATTGTTGCTTTAAAAGAAACACTATTCAAAAAGTTAGAAATGTTAAAATGAACAAATCTGTTCATAGTGTGCTTAAACTGTGGCAGCAAGTACTGTATGTATAGACAACACCTCATGCAAAATGGACATTGTCTCAATTGTCACAAATAAAGCCCATGTTGCGTCTTGTTATTGTTCCTGGTATTCCATCACTGCCTGACTGGACACGGATTAGCTCAACATGTTAGAATAGAATAGATTATCTTCATTGTAATTGTAACACAGGTACAACAAAATTCTTTTTGGCAGTTGGTGCAAAGGCGATGAGTCTGATCCTGGCTGCCTTGTCTCTACACAGTTCAGTCCGTTGTCTGATGACGTGAGACAACCTTGGATAGTTCTGATAAAGAAAAAGTTCCAGGTGGGGTGGGGGTGAGAAGATAAGGAGGGGGACCGAGCATCAGTCTACACAAACATCCTGGAGAAATTAAGAGATAAACCAGCCTTCGACGACTGGCTGTCTGGGGGAGTTCAATGTCAATAACAATTGTTCTCGGTCAGGCTGAGCACAATTTCTCTCGGCCTTGAAATTCCTTGGTCTCTCTACAGTTTCCAAGGAATTTCTCTCAGCCTTGAAATTCCTTGGTCTCTCTACAGTTTCCAATATCAAATATGGTGGCCGTTTCATTCCCAAGCCAACCTGTCAACTTCTCCAAGTTGGATTCCATCCCACGTAGATGTTCAAAAGTTGCATCCTGCTTACTTTTGAGTTTGTTTATCGCATGAGTCTGAGTGTTTAGAGTTCTGCAGAATCCCTCAGTGATTCCAGGTAGCCTTCCAAAAACAGCTGCTAGCATCATCCGAACTTTGCGATAGATCAGAAAACTTCCAGCTCCAATCAGCAGCATACCTGTTATCATAATTCCAATTATGTAGACGTCTTCGATGTTCTCAACAGCAAGAATGGACAGGCATACGATCTTCCAACTTTCCCAGGAGGCCACGCATATCAGGCAGCAAACCATCCCTCAGGACAGGTGGGCTGTCCCAAAAAAATGTGGTTGATCGTGTTGAGAGACCCGCTGATCAATTCCATAATATGGAATGCATGTTTTGATAGAGATGTAGAGAGAGGCTCCCATTAGATTCTGACAAGATAATGACCAGCAAGCAGGGCAGATAAGGGGAAGAGAGAGGGAGAGAAAAAGAGTCTGCCTCCATTGAGAGCGAGAAGAGAAAGTTAGATGTCAAATTGATTTCAATTATATAACACTGCTGAGAGTTCCATTGTACTTAAAACACAAAACACACAGAATAAAATGTATTTGTTTATATTTGGCACATTGTAGCAGCTTTGTTCATGTATTAACAGTGTGTCTTAAAAAACAATATAGAGAAGCCAAACTACCATATAGTTCCCAATAGAAGAGCACCGCCCCACCCACCCCGCAGCCAGGAATGTGGCGATTGGCCCACCTCGTGAGGCCTCTGTCATCACGAGATGAGTGAATGGGGTGGTGTCTGCCATTGGGTGGACGACGGGTTGGCAGAAGGGGGCGGCTTGGCAGTTGGGGACTCCGGACAGGTGTCAGGCCCTTCTCACAGTCATTTTATTTTTCATACCATCTCTCAAGCATGCCACAGCTAATCTGCATATACACAAGTGCGTGGTTTGCGGACTACTTCCATGTAAAAAAAAGCACATAATTACAGTATTTTATAGAATGTTAAATAGTCTTCCAAATAGATGCGCACCTCATGGCTTGCATTGGCGCACTGAGCATCTGTTGGAAACTTTACGGTATTTGCTGTCTGCCCGATCACGATCCCATTTACTAATACTTCCATTGGGGCATTCGTGAATTAAGGGCTGTTTGATTTTCTACAGTTTGTCTACTTTTACTTGAAGCAATATGCACTGCCCCTGCAGGTGCATCAGTGCAGGAGGGCTCGCTTTCTATTAAGTCCCACAACATGTGTTGCCATACAGCATCATGCGGTCCCCAGGTACAGATCAGACACTACATCAGACAGTATCCATCAGAGGCTGGCTGGTCTGAAATATCAACACACTGCTGTCAGTCTAACCTGAGGACCGAAGCAGGAGGAGAGGGGGGGAGGGGGGGCTCTGCGAGATGGACATGATGGGATGTGATGCTTCTATCCACAGGTAAGGGAGCAGAAGAGGGGTGGAGAGTAGAGGGATCACAGAGCCTGCAGAACACAGCCGGGAGATGTCAGAGCACTTTTGGCTATGTTGACTGACAGACTGTACCATACACACACACCCACACACACACACACGCACACACACAGGGTTTTGGTGGTTGTATATGTGTGCTCACAGGAGAGGATTGTGAGTTTAAGATGGGTGATCTGAAAAGGACATGGCAGCTCCGGTCTGGTGTGTGTGTAGGTGAGTATCATCAAAGGGCTGTGTGTGCTGAACCATATGCCCCTCATTGCAGCCCATATAATGTTTGTGTGGCCGCCTGACATACTACTCTGCTGATGGAAATGTGAACAAATAGAGGCCTGATAACCTATAATGCATGGTGCACGTGTATAGCAATACAGTTACGACACCGCAAACTACTCCCTTATCAACGACTTTAGAAATACCATAGGGACATACAGTATTTTGTTACATTAAAGATTATGACCAATATAGACTTTTCATCAATACTCTTGCTTTGGACCCACCCTGTAACGAGCTGCAGAATATCATACTCTTACTTTTGTCAGTGAGCCAAATATAAACATAGACATACTTTCTGGACGTTAAACATAAAACATTTGAATGTGTTGAATATTCTCGACATGGTATAGTAATAAGTGACTGCAGCAGCTCATTGACTAGCTGTTTCAGTTCAACTGACAAACAATTCATATTCTGGCTGTTATTTAGATTTTGATATGATGGATGTTCTCATCTACTTCTAAACAACAGTCAAATAATTGTGGACACAAAAGGCCCCTTTAAGAATCGGGGAAAATTGCTCAATTTAAGCACAATCAAAGTTCCTCCTTCAGATGTGATGAAGACCTTCAGAGCGGTATATCTTCCAGCTAAGATTAATATGCTATAAGGCTGCGTATGTAAAACACAGAGCCTTTCAACAATATGGAGAAAATCTGCACTTCAAACTTCATCTATTGTGTTTTGCTTCCACTCTATCTCAAGTTTCCACTCCATCGCTCCCAACCAGGGTTTTACATAGCCATGACTGACGAATTTACACCGCTTTTTAGCAAGCAGAGCTGTCAAACTTCACCAGCTTTTCTAAAACACTGCAACAAAAACCCTGACCACTCTACAACTTTGTCTGTCTGGAGATGCAACCAATCCCATACATATTTGTATGAAGGCCAGAAAGCCTTGGCAATATGAAGGTCAGCTTTCTCATTTAAGCACTTCTGTAATGCTGAGAGGTGGATTTGTGAGTGCAAATTATCCATGACTGTTCCCATAATGTTTTCATATGCTATCTACCTTTCATAGAAATCCCCTCTCCACTTGAGAAACAAACAAGCATTGTGTTTCTACACTTACATTAATTACTGAGGCTGCAAACCCAACTCTATCATATAGTAATTAGGTTTGTGTGAGCGACATGGCCGGCTCCGAGGGTACAACTTCTATAAGTAGCATGTGTGTGTGTTTTTTTTTTAAGGCACACAAAGTGAGCAGCTTTTTTAAAGCTGCCTGGGTGTTCCTATTCCCCATGTTCTACATGCACAGAAAAGAGAGGGAGCAGATCTCGGGATGTTTCTTGGGTTTGGGTTAAAGCCTGTATGTCCACAGTCAAGTGCCATGGAAATCCTGTTGGGACTGAACACATAGCTCCATTCACTGCAGTCTAATCAACTGGTATCTGAGCTCCAATCCTCTTATACTGCTTGACTGGACCATACTTCTCTCTCTTGGGCTGTATTGAAGTTGGCAGTTGGAACTCTCAGTGAGAGATGGAATAGAAGAAAAAGAGTAAGGGAGAGGGTCTGTGTTTGCTTCGTGCTCACTCATACATTGGGCTCTATGACATGGAAATGCATGCAAGCGTCAGAATTATGCATCTCGCCATGGCTTTTTTTTCATGACTTGATCAACACAGCTATGCAAAGTGGGAGCAGAATGGAAATAACTCCACGAGAATCTCTCTCTCTCTCTCTCACTCTCTCTCTCTCTCTCTCTCTCTCTGCCTCATCTTTCTGTCAGGCTCCAATTACTTTTGTGGGCGACCCAAAGGTTGGCCTTGCTTTCTTTGATGAGCTCTTTTCACACCAAATGTGCCACAACCCTGAAATCTATGAAAGCATGGCTTTAGAAAACCCCCCCAAATTAGAAACTCCTGGACTAAGCTGCTACTTCAACGACAACAATCAGGCTCATTTCATGCTTTTCATCATGTGACAATCCAGTCCTTTTCATTTTTTGAGAGAAAATACAAAGACACACTCTGAGATGAGGGGCCTCATGTTCATAAAGGATGTAAAGACATGGATCAAGTCTGAGTTGGGGCTCAGCTGAATTAAATTAGTAATCCCACGAGGAAGGCAACTCTGGATCAGTTTAGTTAGTTTATGTTGCATCCAGATGTCGAGGCCAGTGCTGTTAACGCAGTGGTCCATGCGACTTGATCCATAGTCAGAAGACATTGTCCCCGGCCTAATTAGCTCCACCAGTCAAGTGTCCCTAATTGGATTATGGAGCTTTCTTTTTAAGAAGCTGCATATCCAGCAGAGACCAGGCCGCATTACCTCATACTGAGCACAGAGACAACTGCAGTCAGTACTCAGAATACAGAGTATTACTTATGCATAGTAACCATTCAGATTTTTCAGTACATTACACTTTGATAGAAGAGTCAGTGGTATCCTGGTGAGGATTCAAGAACCCTCCAGAAAGAAAACGACAGGACCACAGAGACTGCTCAAACTGGTGTCTTTGTTGTCATTTGTTACTGAAAAGCAGATCCTTATCACATGTTCCACAATGACATGCTGGAGAGGTTTGTTTGGCATGCATGCTAAGCCTCTCTTTGCCTGCAGAAAACAAAGGCGTTTCACGAGACACAATGCACTGCAAAGGAAGCAGCTTGCACAAAAGACTGTGCAAACCATTGTATCGCATTGCATGTTCTATTCATCATTTGTTTGAGCAGAGCAAGGTCAACAACAGAGCTGTGTCTGCTCCCTGAGCTATAGCAGCGAGAGATTAATGCAGCATGAACGTACAGTCGCTGAGGAGTGTTGCGTATGTGGCCCGGGTTCTCTCTGCTCTGTGTGCCTTGTCTCACACAGGATTAACCAACTCACAATTATTCCTGTCATTGTCAGCTGTGGATGAGTTAAGGATCAGAAACAAATGGTTCATTCAAGCCAATGTGTCTCAGTACATTTCAAAGTATTTTGAGAAACGCAGCAGAGGCTGCCAGACAACCTAACTGAAGGAGGCACCGGTTGCACATCTTTGAAGTCATTGACCCATTAACATACACGCATAATTAATTTGATGAGGACCATACTGTGATTCATACAGTAATAACAAAGGAAGCAAACATTATCAGATTCGATTAGGTGCTATTTTGCAATAATGCTGGGTGTACACAAAGCGAGTTGTAAGAAGATTTGATCAGTGATAGACAAGGATAGCAGGGAGAAGGATAGAGATGCATATTGTCTGGAGGAGTCTCTTGACTTCAGTCCACTCTACGTCCTTCACTTCACAACCACACTTCCTGATTACATCCACTTGTCATCAATCACATGTCTCCACTGAACATTTAGAAAGGTTTTGACTGAGGTGAACATGGCTGAAACTTCAGATTAACTCATCCAACTTGGTTAACTATTTTAACATCTACATTTATAAAAAATATCAGAACACAAATATGTAAATAATTGTGCAAATATTATAAATTATTTTAACAACTGACTGACAATGTATAAATTAACTTGTAAATCCTAAACAAACAATGAACAAAATGTTCAAACTCAAGTCTTGCAAGCATTTGAAATCGTTCTAAACTTTTGTTGAAGACTGATTATAACCTCCACCGCTCCAGGGTTTTATAAAAGCTAGTGATCATATTTGGTCACTGTTATCAAGAACTTTAGATTCACACAAAGATTACATGTTTGAAAATGGAGAAAAAACAGTGGCTGTGGTTTCTTTATAAACATATCCATCTATATCAGTGTAATAAATATTATGACATGGTATATGATTTCATTTGCAATTCATTTTAATTCAAGCCTTTGATGGGCTCTATATTAGGAAGAGCGTAAGAGAAGTAAACACAGTAGAAAAGTGGACGGTTGTTTATCCTGCATGAGTTTACTGAGGCATCCTAAACGCCTTGATCCAATGTGGCGGTCCATTCGTCCTAAAATAATCTGATTCAATGAGCTCATTTTTCAGGCCCTCTAAAAGCGTTTGTGTTTTTTGGCCCATGGAGTTTATGCATTCAAGCCCTGCTCTGATTCAACTGGCTGCTCACGCACACATGAAGAGAAACACAAATAATTGGCTTCATGTTTTTGTTTTTTTCAATAATTGATTGAACCCCAATGTTACAGGAGAAACAACTAAATTGTTTTAAATTATTGTATCTTTATTAATAATTGGGTCAAGGGTTTTTCCTGTGCTCGTAGATAAATTGAGACTTCTAATTTTTGACTGTGACATGAAGGAGATACACATTTATTTATTTGTTTGTCTGTCTGTCCGTCCATCCATCCCAGTTTTTAAGCCCTCAGGTAGAAGCTGTGTAAAACCATGCATTGGTGTTGAAACCATCACAACTCATCACACAGCAGTTATACTACTCTGACTGGCATTGTAAGAACTCTCCAAACCATGAATAATCAAATGTTGCTCATATAAATAAATATATATTCCAGTGTAGTGACAAAAAATAAGCTGGCACAGTCACAACAATGATGCTGATAATGAATGATTCACAGTGAATGATGGACACAGTGCAGGGGAGGCGTGGCAGTGTTGGTTGCCACACAACGCAGCATTTGGCAGTTGGTTGCTGAGATTAGGAAGGGCAAAAGCTTGCTTGGGCTTGATTTTTTACCGAAGACCAGACCATGAAAACACAATCCTTTTCACCATAGGAGTAGGAAGGAGTTTAACATTTGGGGGACACATATTGGAAACCTGACAGATCCATAAATAGTTTAAGCAGAAATGTTTAAACTTAAATACCCCGCAAGCCACTGAGAAAATTCTCTTCTCCTTCTTTCTCCTGAACAAAATGACTTGACTCTTTAACAAAGTGTACTGATTCATCACAGCACTGTATGATGACTACCAAACTAAGTATTCAGTAGCACAAAGACACATTTAGTCTCACACACAGGTGTGCGGTTTAATATGTTTATATTGGTAAAATTCCATTTGATTGTGGTCTAAAATTCATTCACTTAGGCTGTCTGACAATTGAACTGTTCTTTCAGCAGCAACTTTCTGACATGGAAAAACATCTCAAATAATGTGACAGAAATTATTCACTTTTCAATATCGGCTTAAAATGCAAAAATGTTCAGTTTTAATATTCTATAGTTATGCTGCCTAATATTATGCCTATTACTAAAACCTTAAGTAAAACAATAAATTGTAAAATAGACCTACTCAATTTGAAACTCAACACAGAAAATGTGTCCAATGAACCTAAAGTCTCATAGACAGGATTTGTTCTTTTGCAACAAATCCATATGGTTCAGTGCAAAGGTCTCACATCTAAAGGCACAGTTCCACCGCACTTTCTGTGCCGGGGCATGGCGGGTTTTCGTACGGTCCAAATGAAAAGTTGTGGATGGTACACACGGCAAAATGCCCACAGTTGAATGAACTCCCACAGTGTTTATTTTACTCCATCAGACTCAAATTAACTTTTGATACCGACAGGAGGCAGGTTAGTTTTGCTTTACCGATGATGTGTTGTTTGAACAGTAATTATAATCTTCGCCAGCATGAGCTTCTTTTACTGTCTGTTCCTAAAGTCAGAACTGAACTGGGAAAACAGCCAATCAGGTTTGCGACTCCATTTCCTTGGAACAAACTACAAAAGGACCTACAACTCAAAATCCTGGTTTTACTAGACTATTTAACGAAGTTTCTTCATGACCTGGAGAGAGACACATCTGTATGCACACGTTTCAATGATAGACTTGACTTTAATTTATCTGCACTTTTTTTTAATAGCAAATTTGTATGTTTATAATGTCTTTTCTTGAATCTGTGTCCATTACCGGATTGACATTTTTTCTATATATTTTCTGTGTACAGTTGCCTGTTTTGTCTGAAAAAAAATGTATGTACTGCCTGTATTGGCCAAGACACTCTTGAACAATTTAATCTCAACAAGATTTTTCTGATCAAATAAAGGTAAAATAAAAAGATAACATTTGGGAAGTGGAGTATTGTATACGCAAAATGATACACATGAAAGGAACGTACCACATACTGAAAACAAAAGCCCAAGAAAACACAGCGGACAGTTCTGGTCCCTGCTTCAATATGCACAATCAAACAACAAACAGTGAAATTGCTTTCACATTACTGCCCAGGCACAAACTTTTTTTACTTTGCATCCAGATGAGGTAGAAGCATGCCTCCGAGGCCAAGGTAACCCAGTCAATTCCTGGCGTTGAGGGAGGTTCCAGCGTCCTCAAACAGAACTCTGTATTGCCCTTGTTGTGCCGGCAGCAGAACAGCCGAGTCGGAAGTGAAGAAGTGTGTTTCACCCTGGGCGAAGGTGGTACGTCGCGTCTGCAGGTGAGGCGGTTGGCTGGGTTGCTGCAGCGTCCTCTGAGGATTAAAAATAAAACAACCTTTTTTCACTAGTCTTTTTCACAAGTAAACTGAAATTGCGGCCTTATCCATGGACATCCACACAGGGTCTTTGCACTCCCTTTCGTGATGGCTGGAGAGCGGAGCTCTGGTTGGCAAAAGGTCGATGGGAAAAGTGAAGAGGAGCTTGTATGTAGTGGTTTTGTCAGACACTGACTTACGGCCATTGCCTCCCACCTCTGGTCGGTTCTTGACTTGCGAGTGGCATGAGTTTGGATCCGTGGCGAGATTTCGCAGCCAAGTGTGAAGACGTGGGCCCGCCCCTCGCTGGAGAAGCACATGTGGTGAACATGTTCCTCACGGCCCCCTGCAAGGGTGCATAGTTCGGGTTTTATGGCTCCTTGTTTTGAGCCATGCAGCCAAACTTTTCAGGGTACAATATGCAGAAATGTAAAACACATTTTCCTGCTGACACTTGACTTGTATTCAGGTCAGTCACTCTTCGCTTGCAAAAGATTCTGTTGACAAACAATAACGCAGACATTGTGGAAACTTAAAGGTTTTGCAGTTAATTTCTCTGAAACAGGAAGAAAAAGCAAGGATTGTGAATGTGAGGCGTACAACCACTAAACCTCCAGCTTGAAGGATCACTGTGGAAGATGTGCGGCGATGTTTTAAAGTGGCACTCGCGGACCTTGCTGTCTAATTTCTATGGTCTGTGTTGATTTGAATTTCTTCCTACAAATTTTATTGCCCTTGCACTTCCAGTCTCAGAGTTAGGGCCCATTTACGAAGAATGAGCACAACAACCAAAACAAAAATAAACACAGCTTGCTGTTTCTCAGATAGTTTGAAAAGGAATGAAATAGGTGGAGAAAACACAATGCTCATAAAAGTTCAGGTATTTTTTCCCTTCTTATCTTTGAAAATATTTCACATGAATCAACAAGCAGATGAAATAAAGGGAATTCAATAGCATCATGAGAATCACAATGGTTCAGATTACAGCATGTGTGACCTGAATTTTAAAGGTGAGAGCTCAGAGAATTTAATGAGAACTGTTCCATCTTGCTTGGAGACATGTGAAAACCTCCACTCATATTAGCCTTACGGCGATGCGTGGGGCACATGGGCAGGTGAACAATCAGGTGCAACACATTGAATAACAGAGGTAACGCCTGCTACAAGACATTTATGACAAACGTCAGCACCACCGATTATTTTCCATATGCCTCAGGAATGCTATTGTCAAGGTTTACTAATCGCATGTGCAGAGCAGGCAAATACCCTTAAATTGTTCACCCTGAAGGCTCCCAACTGCTTTACAATGTATACTGCCTCACAATTAGTTGCCCATAATTTGAATAAAATCAAATATTTATAGGACACTGCAACAGTATTTCACTGTTGCAGGCATACAGAATGAGCTGTGCGTCGACTGGTGTTGGTTCAGGAATCATAGCGAAGCCTCAAACAACAACCACAAGGTCCATTTCAACCTGGCAGAACACTACAACACAGATAGTAGATAAGCAGCTCAGTGAAACCATCACAATTATCATTGTTGATTAGAAACCTATTTGTCTGAGCTTGTCTCACTGATTTCTTTTCCCACATCAAGTGATACTCCACCGAGTAGATACTGTAAAGAGCATGCAAGCACTCATAAACATTAATATCTCATAACAATGTATCACTACTGTAATGTCAAGAACAACAGCATGTGGGCTGTCCATTTTTTTCCACATCAAAAAAGGTCTCTGGGCATTGAAATATCGAAACAACACTTCGGATTCACTCAAAGATTGTTGTCATCCCCTGATCTGACTGCAGATACATTAGTGTTCTTTTTTGACAAATATTTTAAATCTCAACACTGAATTATCTTTGCAGTGTACCTTCTCTATATGAATGGAATATTCAAATGGAAAATTAAATTAAATATCAACTAAAGCTGTCAAAAACATCATGTTAACATGGACCGATCTGGATTGATCAATGATTAATCTGAAATTTGAAGGCAATGAACCTGTCTGCAGTGTAGAAATCCCTGAACGTCTCTGCATTTTGGTTCAATTTGTCCCAGTAGATTTGCTTCCGCACAGACACAAATGGCTGGTTGTTTCGGCCGTGACAGAGCTAACTCAATATGGAGGACATGAAGCAGCACGTTGGCCCTCTTGATGGGAAACTTCAGTGCAAAACAACCCAAAACGGAACAGTCGACCAATGTATAGGGCCACGCACACTCCATAGGAAGGAGTTTTCTTTTCACCGAAGCACTTCCAGCTTAAAATACCATATTAATGTGAAGCATACATTAGTCTGGATTCTGCTGATTGTCCCCAGTTGAAGGAAGATTGTAAATACAAAGAAGGCCGGTCTCCTCTCAGATAATGTCATCAAGTTAGCTTGTCTAAGTAGCTGCTGAAAAAGGAGTGACAGCAACATTAATCTGGATTAATATTTGTTTTGAAAAATATTTTTGTTTACATTATTTCATGGTCTTCTGCCGTGCTTTATCTGTGTTCCTTTTCCTGCTTCCCCTCCTCTTGTCTGTGTGATGGGCGGAGTCGACATGCCCTGCACTGGAGTTGAGCTGGACACCTGAGAGCCATCATCACCACCTCCTCCATAAAGTCTCTGGATCACTCTGCCCTCGTCGCCAGGTCGTCCGTTCACTCAAGTGGTATTGTGCTTGGCCAGTTCAGCGTTTTGAAAAGAAACTTTGGTGCTCTTCTGGACCTTTGTTTTGCTTGTGTTTTACATCCCCGTTTTTGGATCACCAGTTCTTGACTCCAGCTGCCTGACCCCCACTACGCCTCTACCACGCTCGTGGATGTTTTATTCACTGCAATCCATCTCCTCGTCAGTTTTTGGGTCCTTCACTCACTAAAAACCACAACACATTAACTGTTAAAAGTGTATGATAAACATGTTAATGCCAAAAATGTTCCTTCTGTTTTCCCCAAGTAAAATGAAATCCGATTAATATACAATAAAAAATGTATGATATTTGATCATGATAATGCAAGATGAATCCACAGCAATCCAGTGATTAATCTGATTAAAACGTGAATCATTTGACAGCACTAATAACAACACAATATATCTTGATAGAGATATTATATTAAAGACACAATCGCTGAAAGGCTTGTCAGAGGTTACGCACATTTTTTTCTGCCTGAAATAGTCTCTTTACAATGACAGATACTGCCTCTTCAGAAAAAGCAACAGTTCTATAATCTACCCACTAAAAAATGTTTAACAAAGACAAAAATAGGTGTACTTCCATCTATAATTGAGAATATTGTTCCTCCATTTGCTCTGGAAAGCTGAAGTTTGTCATTTTGTTGAGAGATTAGAAACAACTGCAGTATTCTGGGCAAACACAACTCAATTTAAATTCATATTATTAACCTGAAAAAACAATTACAATATGACATTTTTATGAATATTGCTGATTGGTCAAATACGATCATTTACAAAGATCAATCTGTAGAGATTACACATCATACAAAAAGAACATCCACCTTTGAAAGAAAATGGATGAATGAAGGAGACACAGGGCTTTTCTCTGAGAGAAACAGCAAAGGAAAGCTGCAGAAGCAGCTAAAGCCAATGTTATAATTCAATTTTGTTTTGTTACAATACCTTGAATTTCATGGCTGTTTTTAATACTGGGACTACAAGTGAGATTTTTTTTTTTTTTCAAAACAAATTAACTATTTTTTATCACGTCTTCCATTCATTCTTTTTTTTAATGCCTGTTGCTTGCAAATCCAAAGTTTGTCTGAGTTTATTGAACCATCGGTCTGTGAACTAACAACCTTGATAAGCTGTAAGTGGATGAGTCATCACACTGCCCACCCAGAGCTGCACAGTGTGGGCAGCGTGTGTTACCGTAGCAGCTTGGCTCAGTTATCTGATTGATGTAAATAGATTGCTTTCACACATGTTACTGTCAAAAGTCATTGATTCATAGTCGTAGAAAAATAAGTAATTCTATCACTTTTAACATTAGTTAGCAGTTACGTTCTGTAACATCACATTTTTAATAACTTTAGTACCATGTGGTTCACATGTCAATGGTTGATTCTTTTAGCAACTTTAGCAACTAATGCAGGACCACCCCACACAGAAAGCCCCCCCCCATAGTGATCTTATTCTCTTTCTTTGTCTCGCCAAAGCTTATCCTGAAATAGTAACACCCGACAGAAGCAGAGTTATTGTCTCTGAAAGTAATTTTGTTATTATTAAACGGAAACTTTAAATTTAGCCGGATGGCTGAAGTGTTAGCAAAACCTGATCATTGTTTTCAGAGGCAACTGTTGGTTTGCCGACTGATGGTGAAAGCATGTGCTTCAATGATGGCTCTATTTTCACAATTATGAACTCATTTTCCAGAGATTGTTGCATTTACAACTGAAACAATGGCGTGTCTGCCATAATAATACATGCCGAAATAACTTCAAACGTACATTTTTTTCTATATTTCTATACTGTTCCTGTGAAGTTATCAGCAAGGTTGACACAGCAATGATTTGACACCTTTTTCCCCAGGAGCTCCTCTAGTCTGCCTTTAATTATCTCTCATTAAGTCTCATATTTTAAAGATCTTCATCAATGAGTGGGAAATCTATTGCTCAGCCACCAGCCTGAACTTTGAAACTCCAAATGAGCGATTGTTGACTTCTTGTTGAAAACCATTGTTCTCTACTGGAGTGGCAGGACCTCAGTGCCTAGTTCTGAGCAAAGGATGACAATATCCCCCAAAATACATTCTGTGAACTGAAAATGGTCTCTGTTCCCTCTGTTTCCTCTACTCAAAGACATCTGAACTCCAGTTGATTTGTTGTCCTGTAGTATAAATAACCACCATGCTGAAATGTCAGATCACCCTGAACTCAGTCACCATAAGCCATTCAGTACGCTTTTACAAGTTGTTAACGCTTGTTGTCAGACTACTTTTGGTGGTTGAAAGACCGCATACAAACTTTCAATAGTGGCACTTGAAGGCAGGTCACAGAGGCTGCACTGATTGAACACACAGTGATTCACAAAGACAGGGGGTCACCCTGCACATGGTCACACACTAACTTCCTGTTTACAGTCTCTTGTATTTATGCAAGGAATAAGACTAAGCTCTTGAAAGTAGAGGGTCACTACTCAATCAGCCAGCTTCTACAAATGAACTAAACATTTAAAACAAGTGCAGATCAAGTTTGGTGAAACATGCCCTGGGATTCTGAGTTGTTTTAACCAATATTGCTGCCTTATTATTTTAGTCCACACACAAAACATTACATTCCAACAATATACCTGATTTGCTCCTCTCTGTTGCATGGTCCTTGAAAACCTCATGGATAAACATATTCTAAAGCAGTTTTTTTCAACCTTTTTTGAGCCAAGGCACAGTTTTTTCTTTGGAAAAATCTCAAGGCACACCACCACTTGAAAATGTTACAATTTTAAACTCTGTAGCCTATATTAACAGTATAAAGTTATTCTCATCAATGCTTTATCAACATGAATCAAATAAATACAGAAAAAAAGTATTTCCCAATTTCTTTTTTAAATTTTTACTCACTCAGTGTGAAACCTGGACCTGATGGATGAACACAGAGCTGAGATCCTGGTTAGCATTCTTCCTTTTCAAAAACTTCTCCATCACTGTCACTGACTCAGTACTTTGATACAAGATGGGAGCAGCCGCAGGTGGTGGTGATTAACCAGACTGATGTCAGTTAAAGCCCCGTTTCCACCCACTAAAAGTTTCGATTTCACCGGCAAAATTCTGTGCTGCCATCTATTGGCGAAGAGTATTGTAGTGATCACGGAGTTGGTCGCTGCAGGGCATGATGGGAGTTCAGGTTATGTGTTGCCGGAGGTTACTGAGGGTTATTGTTGGGGTTGTTGTGTGTGTTGATTTGTGCTTGTGTTGTGTTTTTGTTCCTCGGTTCAGATAGTTAATTATTTCGTCTAGTTTGGTTTGGTTTGTTGGATGTTGGTGTGCAACCATGAGTGAGTCATGTGTTGTGTGGAGTGTCATCCTGTTATGAAGTTCCGGTTCCGTGTGTTCATGTCAAAATAAAAGCCTCTGGTGTTCAGCTGGCAGAAAATAATCTCGTCTCAGCAATTCTTCCACGACGCTCGCCACAGTATTAATACATGATTACTCTGCACACTGCTCTCACAGCTGACAGCAGCTGTTAGAGCAAATGTTTTTTAGAAAAAATGTGACACTGGATAATTTCCCACGGCACACCTGACTATATCTTGCGGAACACCAGTGTGCCACGGCACACTGGTTGAAAAACACTGTTGTAAAGACATGTAGGGCCTGATCCACTGAAGGTTTGCACTGATTAAAACAAAAGGAAACATGATGTGTGCACACGTCTGCTAATAAGACAATTTGATGATCAATTCTGTCAGTCACACACGCAATTTCTCCTGATAAAAATGGACTGTTCCAAATATTGCAAAAATACTGGAAAATGTTCATGGATTAATGTCAATGTGAAATGTGGTAAAGATCAAAAATGGTTTGCAGTGTTTATGATTGTGACTTTTTAACTTGCAATATCTAATTGCTCCCATCATGAGATATGTTATGTGTTTTACGTCCTCCGAGAGCAGTGTCACCTTTTTTCACAGATAGATTTGATTTTGTGATGGATCATTTTCTATTTCTCACTTATTTTTGATAACTTCTTCCTTTAACACGTCCCACTCCATAGTATCACATTTCATGTTGTGCTTGTTGGGGCTCAAAGTTGCATCAAACACTTGATGGTGAATGAAGGGAAGAGAATATTGAAATTAAATGCACACAATGCCCTCAGCCGAATACTGATGCTTGTCTATGATTTGATTCATGGTGTCATTCTAGGTTGATCACCTGCCAAATGCATGCAAGCTGAAAGTCCAGTCCATTTGAGTGAGCATGGAATCAAACGTGTTTTATACAGGATCTTTGTAAATCTGGAACTTATTTCTTCATTGAAATCAGAATCCCAACGTGTCCCCAAACTGTTGACCTCCAAGTTACTTGTATCTGGCCCCTTGGTAAGTTGGCTGGGTCACTTCAGCCTGACAATACTGCTGCCTCCCTCGCGCCCTCTTACACTCTGAAAGCCTCGGAAGAGGAGAGCTGTCATGATGAGGCTGATAAGCTGCAGCATGTGGGCTGCAGCAGGAGCAGGAGATCAGCGGGGCGTAAAAGCTTTGGGAGCCATCGATTCTTTCGACTGTCTCTCAAAACTTGTGGATGACAACCGGCACAGCTGGAATAAGAGTGGTAACTTGCACTCTTAGGGGGTTTTCTCAGTGCTCCAGTGAGAGTCAGAGAGTATGATAATTCACAAGTGAAAAGCTTGTGATCTTCCCGACATCACACAATGCGATCACATCATGGAGAAGCTGGAAATTCTTTTTTTGATTTGGAGAGTTTCACTTATTGAGCAATAATACGACCAAAACTTTTTAGCTTTACTTGTATGTTGGATTGTATGTGTGGCTCGGAGCTCTGCACAATTCCCAGTTGATTAATGTGGCGCTAAATCAATGTTTCACTTCCAAATAGAAAGTGTATTTCTGTGGTGGATATGGTCATTATGTTGAATCTAACGACCTGAACAAAAATCTACCAGGAGGATCCTTTACTTAGTTTCTATATTGACAACAAGGCCTCTGTTTGTTCTCATGTGGAGATCCAGCCAGATGCTTCTAAATGATTGGTGTGGATGGTTGCACATCTGGATGAATAGAAATCAAATTCCAAACGTATTAATGCAATGAGACACATCTCAGCAGGACAAAGCCAAGCAAACAATTAAACCTGCAGATGTTCTTTTAGCTGTGCATCATATCACACATTCCTAGTGTTTCAAATGAGTCTGTTCTTTCTTTTTTACTGGTTCAGAGATCATCATTTTAAAGTAGGTTTCGGCTCATTCTAATAGTAATAACAATTGAAATAGCTCAATGACAAGTTTCTTTCATATCCACTGATGGTTCATACAATGACAGATTAGTCGGTTTGTCATCAGTTTCCGTTTCACATCTTGTCTGACAAGTTGAGTCGAAGTTAACACATGTACATGAAAAAACACAGGAATTAAGATCTGTGTTGCAGTTCTGCATCAGTAACACAGTAGATTTCACAGCTGTTCAATAAGTACAATCCTGGGAGCTCAAAGTTCAGAAGAATAGCTGTTTCAATTTTATATTTTGGTAAATTTGAATAATTATAATGGTTCAGTGTCAAATCACAGACCCTTTTGTCTTTGATAACTAAAAATCACACCCATGTCTTAATCAACTCCCTTTTCCATTACTAGTTGGAGTTGCAAGTTTAGTAGCAGTAAACTAACCCAATAAATCCTCAGTAAGCCCCAGCTAAGAGTAGCTGCTGCAATGAAACTCAAAACCAACCCCAACAGAAGGGCACATACAATTTTAAACACATTTTTCACTTGATTGGCTCTCACTGCTTTTCAGAGTGGATTTGAAAACTTTAATGAACACTTTTAGGACTCGCCAGGGGTAACCTCCTGAATATTTATCTGACCTCCTGACCATCACAGCAGCCTTTAGTCAACCAGCCTTTTTTTTCTTTTTTTTTTTACTGGAAAGTCATTCTTGATCATTCTGAACGCAAGCTAAGAAGTAAAGCTCCTTGGAGCTTTTCACCAGAGCTGCTGGTGAAGATGAAGAAACAAGGCACTTGTACATGTGACTTACTTCTACACTTTATGTTGTACTCTTATGTCTTAAGCCTTTTTCATCTAGCTTTATGCTACTTGCTTAAATACAAATTTTACAGTTGCATGGCTCATGAGTGTCATCTTTCAATTTGCCATCTGAGGGCTATCTCTTCTCCTTAAACATGAAAAAAATTGTGCACCCCGTCAGGGATGAGTCCTGCTCTTTTACATTTTGTATGGGGCAAAGCAGCTGTCTCTATTATTGATTTAGTGTGTAATGTATTCCATGCATCATGCACTCAGCACTTGCAGTTGATCCATCCGATACAGTTCCTTCAGGTACAATCCAGGAATATTAGCTGCTTCATGTGGTTGATTTTAATATGACGAGCTTCAATACTACATATTCATTAGAGCAAATTCAGATCAAAATGTACCTCTGCTCCATCAATATCTATCATCTCACAATCTATCTAACGATCTATCTGACTATCTATCTGACTATCTGTTGAACCATCTATCTATCTCTGTGACTATCTGACTATCTATCTTCATGTGTTTGGAGAGGAATCCCCAAATAAGGAGGAGGAGAATATGGATGTGATGGATTTGATCCCAATTTTGCAATGGGATGCAAAGCCTGTAGTGCTTTAAGAAAGCACTAGAGGCATTTTACGTTAGCATTTACTGTTATGATCCAAAAATCTCTTCATGTAAATGTAACAAACAGATCACAGCAGCAGTCACCATCACCTCAAATATCTGATGCTGTTTAAATTTGATCGCACGTTGTCTTTGGTTGCCACGACAACGGCCATCCTTGAACCAGTCTCACAAAAACCAAAGCTGGACCAGAGGCTCATTACCAAGACCCTGGATAACATTGGCTTCATTCCCTCACAGTGGAGGACAGTACAATTTTCAATGTCTTCAAACAGAAAAGCATAAAGGACACCTCACACCCTGGACCTCTCTGTTTAAATGTTTACTGTCAGGCAATCAGGAATTTCTTTAATAGTGTTAGCTTTTTCATACTTTGTATTTGCTGTCTATCCATCTTGTCCTTCCATGATCACCCTTTAAATGACAGTGCTGATGATTCCTTGACTTTATTATGAGTGTGCTGTAATCAGTCAGGCTCCATGGATATAATTTTTGAAAGCACTACCAGGGGATAATATCCATTAATATTGGCTAGAGCAAATTCTATGACTCTTAACAAACTAAAAACTGAGTTATAGTGCCATATATGTAGTCCTGTGAAACAAAATGCAGATAAGGCTGAATTAGCTTTAGTTTTTAACCAACAGGCGCACAAGATGAGGCTGTCGTATTCAAACGAGTGGCCAGGCTGCTGCTGGCCTTTGGATCAGTGCAGCATTCTTTGGTTCACATCACTTGCACTTTTGGTCATCTCAGGCAGCTCTGCTGATGTGATTGGTGTTCAAGCAAATCTTGCTGGGATGAAGGAAAATGAATTACATGGGTGAGTGAGTGGGGGTGGGGGGTGAATGTGGAGGGGTGGCGAGGGTTCACGTATCACAAAAATGAGTTAAGACAAGCAGAGCCACATATCACAGCAAGTATGGCTTTGTTATGGCTAGCAGGCATGCCAAGACTCGGACTTGATCTACTAGAGATGACACCTGATATTTGCGGTCACAGCTCTGCACCTCCTCCATCATGTTAATGAGTCGCCGTTCTCCCAGAAAGCCGTGCATGCTGGCTGTCGCCGAGGGGCCTCTGTTTAAAAAGAGCTGACAGGATGTGATGTCAGAGTTACAGATGCTCCGCAGGAAGACTTGTAATAATAGGTGACTCCCGCTTGCTTGTAGAAATGCCTCTGATTACTTAGTCTGATTACTCTGAAAACTCAGCCTGAACTTATTAGATGCCGTTGTTTTCAAGCTCGTGTTGTTTTCTCCCCATTTTTTTTGGAGATTATCAATCATTGCATTTCTCTCTTGCTGTGTCAACACACCCATTTGATTTCACCCAGCTGATCCTTGTTTTGCTGGATAATAATTTATTTTCCTGTGAAAGTTCAGAACTGGGTGAGAAAAGTACAACAGCATGGCTTATTCACAGGGTGCAAATCAAATACTAATTTGCTGTTCGACTTCAGCCCCAGTGGGATGTGTTTTGCCTGTAAAAACCATACTAACACACAGGCTTCTGTGGATGACAGCAGGAGACACAGCAGCAGCAAAGCCATGTAACAGTTCCTGTTTACGAGCTGCTGTATCTACAGCGTTTGGACTGAAACACAGTGACAATTCAAAGGGTTCCTCTAACGACAAGTCTGAGCAGCAAATGTGGTTGATGCCTGGGTAAAGTCGTAGGTTTTTCACCATAATAAGATTTGTTTCTGCGGATTTGTAGCTCTTACAATTCCTCTTCTCAGGTCCTTCTCTAGTCCGTTTGATCACCTAACATAAGATTACGTTATGGCTTGGGATTAGCTTCCGAGGGAGCGGCCTGGCATCCTAGGTGTGTCTTTCTGCACTCTAAGAGGCTTATGGGAGAAATATATGGCGCCTAATAGCCTTATATTTTCAGCCGTTTTTTGAAGAGAGAATCTGATTTCTCTTCCTTCTCACTCCCTAAAAAGTTTGTCATATAGACGCAGATTTGTCATAGACATTGCAAATCCAGTTTTACTGTGTAATACGTCTGAACATGGCGGTAAAGCTTTGGCTTTAAGTCTGACTACACCGCAGGAGAGGGGCTTTGCAACAACGCAGGCCTGTCAGATGGAGGGTTGAAATATTCTCAAACAAGCAGGGGAGGATGAAATAATATTGTCAAAGAGGTCGTACAGCTTCCAGAGGTGTTTTTATAAAGATTAAAAAAGAAAAATACTTCTTCTTAAATTAAGGTACATTTCATTGGCAAATGTATGTAGCCACATTTTTTTTTGTCATGTGACCAGTCTGACGTTCAGCACAGGACATGTTCATCCTGAGAAATCATGATGAAATATACAATTGGCTGGACACAGCAATGAGGATACAATAAGTTAAATTCTTTATCAGTCAAAAACTGGATTCTTTTCAATTGAGGGATCATATTGATGTCCAATAGAAATGGTCACATGACCCCATCCAGATTTAGCAGGAAGTATTGATGATGATGATAAGTCAGCTGGTTGGGAAACCTTCTCCAAGTCTGATAATTGAGTAATGTGACTCAAAACCAAATCAAACTAATTAATTAGCTGGTTTGCCCCTTGGGGCTTGTTAACTGTCACCTAAATCATGTGTGGCACGATGGTGCAGTGGTTCGGACTCTTGCTCACAGCACAGTTGTTATGAGTTTGAATATGCTGTACTCTGCCAACTTGAATTTTATCCCACCACTCCAGTTTCCTCCAACAATTCAAACACAATGTTCATTAGCTACATATATTTGCGACTCTGCAGAAGACAATGACGCTGTTGTTTGTGTTAAAGTGAGAAGTCTCAAAGGCATTTTTAGGTATTGAAGGTATAATTCCATATTCATTTTTAATGTTGCATCTAGATTCTTGACCAGAATAAATCCATTAAACTGAATAAATGAAGGGTAAGTGTTAACAGTGTATGTGGAGGTGAATGTCCTGTTGCCATGCAAGGAGAATCCTGCATTTTGCTCTGTGTTGACTGGTTTGACTCGAGCACCCCACAACCACAGTCTGGATAAAGCTGGTTTGAAGTGTAAATGAATCCATGGACATGGCTGAATGAAAAGATATATGAACTATATACAACAGGATATGGCAAGTTTGCACTGTGTGATCCTGACTAATAAAAGAGGTTCGTTCTTGCAGAAACTTCTACCTGGGTTTGTCAAACATCACATAAAGGTTAGCCTAACATCAGAGATGAGGGGAATCCAGTTCATTGCATCAGTATCACAGTGGGGAACAGCTTGTAGTCAGCACGGCCTGACAAAGGCAAAGGCAGACAGTCAACGAGAGAAAATATGTCTGACATTTGAGTGTGACTGGGGATGGAAGCGTGACCTGGAGGTGGTGCTGGTGCTCGCTGAGGGTGACGGGGGCATCGTTTCCTTTGTTTTTTTCTGTGTAGGATAAATGTCATCACGGTGAGAGGACACGAGGAGAACAACAGGAACAAAAGCTCACCGGTGTCCTTGTCTGCTTGTAAACCTGCTGTGACAGAACTCCTATACATGCACCTATTTATAACCACATTCTCTCCAACATGCTTTTAAGAGTGGAGAGAATGGCTATCATATATTTCATGAGCTCATAAATGTCCACATTATGTGCGCCTATTGACGAAACACCAACTGCGCAGTGTGCCTCTGTGATCTTTCTGCGGTTTTTCTGAGCAAATATGCCTGTGGGTTGAAAACACGCCACAGTACTGCAGCATAACCCGGCTCTGCGGGTTCTCCAGACACGCTGCTCTGGAAGTAATTTGTGGTGTTTTAGATGATGGAGGGGGGTTTGATTTACACCACTACAATACAGGGCTCCATGTACCTGCTGCCTGATCCCTTCCATGCTGAATGAGAGCCTGATTAGAAATGCATGGGAGCCATGGTGAAAGGGCCCAGCCATTGTTGATTCTGCTGACGAGGCAGGCTCGGCGGCTGGCCGGATGGCTGCAGAGATGGAGGGAGGCAGGGGAGAAGAGAAATGGCAGGGCTGGAGTAAATGGTAGGGGCCGATCGTAAATGAAAAGTGAAAAATGAGCCACCATAATAAAATTAAAGAAGTTGAATGACAAGAAAAACGAAGGGAAGGATGGAAGAAATTAGGGCGTGAGTGACAAAGAATATTATACACATGCAGCAGGGGATACAAATCACTTACCCAGGAGTTAGAACCTCTCAGTTCCCTCACTCAAAAGAGTTTTACTATAAATAGAGGTGGAATTTCAATCTATAGAGGACTGCTAAGCATGTTATATGAAAGTCTTGTGTTTGTGTTAAATCTGGACTCTGCAGGTTCTTCCCACAGCCCATTAAGACTACAACCTCCCTCATTCCCTTTCGGCGCTTGTTTAGGTGGAGGGATTCATCCATGTGTCCATCTTTGCATTGGACTGGAGCTTATCCCAGCTAACAAGCAAACCGGCAGGTTCCACCAAGACACATGAGCAGTTGCTCACAGAACAAACACAGGAAGACAGTCAGAAGAAGTAGGGAATCGAAATTGATGTAGAGTTAGAAGAGCAAGATTGAGCAGGAGATTGTATTGCTGTGGGGTGTCTGCAAGTGGGACTGCTGTTGAAACGATCATTGCGGTGGCTGCTTTGATTTATTTCATTTTGTTGTTGACCATATTTAGTTTGCATTGAGCTCCCTCATTTGGAATTTTTTTTTTGTTTAACTATATTAACTTAATTAATTGAATGACACGTTATTTCATTAATTAATGTGTTGTTTTGTGGAAATGTTGGATTAGTGATTCTGATGAAATGGTAAAGCTAAATAAACTGTTATTCCATTAATAGACTTAGGCAGGAACAACTATGATGCCTGGTAATCGTATAGACCATTCAACCAAAACATCCCCGGTGTGCCTCCAGACACTTTATCGGAAACGACGCTGTTCTTGTGTTTTGTAACACCACAGCATTAACTTCTGCAGCAATTTGAGCTAGATGAGCTCAGATTTTGTTGGATCAGACTGTTTTTACCACCCTGAGAGTCATTGACCAATCACTGAGCTTCAGCTGCCCAGAACAATGGAACAATGTCCCCTGGTTCATTGCTTATCCTTCCATTGATAGTGACCATTGCCGACCATCCCTAGTCCTTTTTTAAACTCACTCAAATCCTTAACATTATCCATGGTTTATGCTTCTAACGCATCTTTTTTGTGTTCACGTACATTCTAATATAGTCCACCAAATAAAATGTACCATGATATAGTCATAGTCAGTGTAATTTCCATCATCTGTTAGTAGTACTAATGTTATGGCTGACTGTGGTATCGAGTGGATGACAATCTATCATGTGTGGTCAAGCTGTAAACAAACAGAAATGTCAAATGTGTGCCTTCAAGAGGGTTACATGCTTGGAGTGTGTCTCTGAAAGCTGGCTGCAGTGACTGTGCAGCCTTGTGTCATCACCAGGCTTCGTACTCTTTGTACTTGTGCACACAGCAAAACTAAAACCTGTGCTCGCTGACTGGATCTGACTGTATCTGTACTGGTACTGGACCTTGCAAATGCTCAGCTTACTGAACAGGAGCAAATCCCTCCCGTCTGGTTTGTACATGCTGGTAAAAGTAAAGAGTTTGTTACTACATCAGTTATTTTAAGTGCTCAGCCATTATGGGTGGCTGTGATTTCCACAGGTACATAGAAGTCCCATCAGTGCCGGCCATTCAGCACTTCCACAGCCAGAGGGAGAGAGCTCTTTGCATTCTGTTCATTCTTATCCTGCACATTTCATATTCATTACTTCGGCTCTACCATGGCTAACATATGTGTGGAGTGTGGGGAATATAAATTACTGTGCTGATACTGATTTTGCGAGTTTGAATTGCATCCTTGTAGAATGCTAGTTTAGTTTAAAATTCTTCTAAAATAATCCACAAGCAAGGAAAGAATGATTTACAGTATGTACCCGTTACCTCTGGGATAGAGATGATTAGATGTTACAAAAGAGATAGAGAAATTTATTATTTATTATAGAAAGTGATTAATACCTCCCAGCAGGACATTTTCCATGTAATTTTTGGGAACATGGGGCACCGATATGTTGGGTCCTTGAGAGACTGCAGAGGGGGCTGTCAGGGGCCGTCCACACGAGGATTCTGGTTCACGTAAACAAGCTGTTTTTGGCCTATCATCAACACGAGGGGGTGATTTAATAGCTCGAAAACTGTTTTTTTGAATGTGGGTTCCACAGTGGGGAAATTCTAAAACCCCGGTATGTGCCATTCAACACCCGGAGATCTGGACAGCAAAGACGATCAAACGTGAAAAAAAATATGATATCTCCCCCCATTGCGGTCTGCAATGTCACCTAATAACCACAACAATCATCGACTACAAGCTCAAGTCGAGCTGCAGAAGCTACTGACGCTAACAGCAGGAGGAGCAGGGCCGTAGACCTACAGAACTCAGAGTTATATTGAAGTATAGGAGAGGAGTATATTTCTAAATTTCTATGTGCTCCATCTCTTTTTCTGCATTTTTGGTGTGTTTGGTGAGTCACAGAGCCCCGAAAGGCCTGGCATATGTACTACTGAAGCCTCGTGTTGAGCCGTCTTCATAGTGACGTGTGGAGGAAACTTTTTTTGAGAACCCCGGGGAGAGCAAAGATTTTTTTGGGTGATGTAGATGTGACCTCAGTGTGCCCTGAAAGGGGAAGTGTCAGTAGTGCAGTAGGGGCTGCAGGATCCCTCCCTGCAGCATGGTTGAGAATCAAAAATAAAATGTTTCAATCATTACAAATTAACTAACTTTTCTGTGGTCCAGTGAAATCGCAACATAATTGGAAAAAAAAAACAAAAACACAAAACATGGTAAATGCCTTCAAGTCACATCTTCCCACAGACTGTCTGAAGGAATTTGACAACTCGGCTTTGGTATATGTTGGAGACTCCAAGTATTCAGTTTGCACACAACTGTCACAGAGAAGAAATACGTGGTTAAGGAATCAACTTTGCATGTTCTGAAATTGTATGATAACAGGGGGGTTGTAAAGCAGTCTTTTTTTAACCCTCTACAATTAAAAATAGGATCAATAAAAGGTTCAATGTCCACATTTCACATTATATTGGAATGATATCATGGTGGATGCCGAAGGAACATATGCTATGAGTAAACTCATAGTTATAGAAGAACTCAGTTTAAGTCTCCAGAGGAGAAAGAGAGGGAAGTGACACAAACATGAAAGTGAGACATTACTGGATCTAGTAATGGAAAAGAAATGTTGCACAACATCAAAGCTTTTCCTGGAGAAAGTATCACCACATACCATACTTTGAACTGTATTCAATTGCATTATTTTGAATAATTTGGTTATACAAACATACTTTTTCTCTTTGTAGTACAAGTATTAGCGTGACCCTGGTCTCAAACAACAAATAGTTTTTTTGTTGTACAATGAACTATATGAAGATAATTTGCTTTTACTGGAATACTGCAGAAGATATTACTCTAATCAGAGCCTTTAATGGGTGATGCATTTACACTCTTTGACTCCAGCTGTAGATTTCAGCAGATGTGTGCAAATGGTTTTAGGTGAGGACACACTTCCGGACACTTTAGAGAAGCCCACCTTTTGTCCTGCATATGTGAACTTCTGCAAAGCCATTTAATGTGTGTGTGTGTGTGTGTGTGTGTGTGTGTGTGTGTGTGTGTGTGTGTGTGTGTGTGTGGGTGTGTGTGTGTGTGTGTGTGTGTGTGTGTGTGTGTGTGTGTGTGTGTGTGTGTGTGTGTGTGTGTGTGTGTGTGTGGTGTCGACCATCTGAACCATTACAAACACGAAATGACGTAAAGTGAAAATACATACATCATGTACGATGTATCTCCATATGGAATTGCAAACGTTTGACAACAACTTCAGTGAAGCTTGGACACTTATCCTTAAACTGGAACAAAAAGTAACAACTGCTGGTTGTCTTCAAGTCATTCTGAAAATCTTAACAGAAACATTATTATATATTCAGGCTTATTGGATTACATGATTTTGTTTCAATGTTGAAAGAATATAATCATCACTCAATGAGACCAAAACATATTGTAAGCTACATATCCTTCTGGTGGATTGGTTGCAGTTATTAAATGTATTTCCTGATGGTTTTGTAACTTCAGTTGGGTGACATTGAATTATGTTGGCGAATAGTTGGAACATAATTATATGGTTCTCAAAAATTTGAGAGCCATTTCTCATGTTTTTTTCCCCAACTGATTCTGAATGGACTGAAATGAAACTGAAATGTTAGAATGAATTATTATTATTATTGTTCCTCAGAGACATCGTGTCCAAGTCATGAACTTAGGACCTTTGTGGGGTGTGCAGCATTGAGCACCATAGTTCACTGATCAATCCACAACACAGGATCACTTTCAGCTTGTCACAGCCTGTGTGCTTCAGCAGAGCAGAGATTATTTACTCCATGTCCTCCACTGTGAGGCGTGAAAAGCTCAGCAGTGGTCATTCTCTGAATGCTTCTTCTTTTCAAAGGACCTACTCCCTTCCTGCTGACTGTCAGGTCAGCCGTTCTCGACCACGGTTTCTTCTGCATCATGTTTTGAGGAGCACAAATCACAACCCCTTCCAAAACAAATCTCTACAAAAAAAGGAGGAAAAAAGAAAACTAGGTCACTATTTCCTCGATGCTCTGTTCTGCATGTTGCTCCATCTCGTAAACATCATCCTCCCACAAAGCCAGCAGCCGTCCCTGTGAATGCTATGACTAAAGCATCTCAGATCAAGTGAAAGATGACAAAAGGCAGAGAAAAAAGGAGGATGTTTCACTCCAACATATCAAGGGAGTTGCTTTGTTTACCTGTGTGGGCTTATTACTCCGTGGTTGGTACAGCGCAGAAACAACACTGGGCCCAATAAAGCACTCTGCAAACGTGTGCTTTATTCTCAGCGAGCTGCTTCCTCCTCACTGTCTTTTAAAATGGGTAATTAATGCGTGCAGAGTTTGTTTATACATAGGTTTATTTCTCTGTTTTTCTGGTTGGTGTATTCGTTTTTATTCCCTCGGAATTCTCTAGAGGTTTGAATAATTGAAGTGATTTGTATTCTCTTAAAGGTGGTAAAGGAAGGGCCCGGGGGAACGGCTGAGATTGAAAATACACAGGGCCTAAAGTTTATCTCTGTCCGCCTCCTTTAAAACCCTTTTTACTGTTTAAAAATCTCTTATGAGTTTTAAATATGGAAAGAAACAGAGGGGAGACTAAAGGATTGGAAATGACATGTTTTTCAGGAGCCCTGATGATAAAAAGGAATAATAAACATTTGTTTTAAAAATAAATATACACTCTTTTTTAACCCTAAATATAGACATGGCTTTATTTGATGTAGTAAGCTGTATATCGCGACTGCCTCTGAGCCTCTCACTGTACACAAGGTAAAATGTTGGCAGAGGCAGTATTATTCAAATGTACCTCGGAGCTTCGGCAGCGTTTTGAAAGGTTAAACAGCACTTTAAACGTAGGCTGTCCAAATGTTAAGAGCACAGAAAAATATTGCTCGCTCCAGCGCGCAACATGAAAAAGCACAAAGAAAGATGAGCACACCCACACAAACAGGCTCCAAGGCGAGAGCCGGGGAGTTAACGCAGTGATGGTCACCGCGATGTGCCACTGTCTCTGACAAAGGTAATTACATTACAGCTCCAGTTAAAAAGCACAGACATGTCACAGCCTGGAGTAGCAAGTCATCCTCTTGTGAAATATAACTTTATATGCAGATTATCCAAGCATGAGCTCTGCTGTGATGCAGTTAAGGAAAATGTCCCCTAAATGTTAATACGATCCCACCATACTGATTTTCCTTCATACCCTGATAGAAATGTTTGCTTCGTGGAAAAAAAAAACAAAAAAAAAACTTCTTCAGCAGGAGTTCAAACTGCAGTCATGAGTGTCATAAGTGGAAAAGATTAAAATCTCTGCAGTTTCACTTTAAACCAGAGTCAAAATGGCTCATATCCTTTCAGTGTAAAGATATTCTCTCTGAAAATGTCCATTGTCTGTATCTCTTAATCCTGTTCAGGGTCACAGGGCTCACAAGCTGATGGCCACATGAAATGTGTGAAGGCAGGTGACACGTTCTGCAGTCCATCACAGGACAAACACAGAGACGGAAACAAGAACTATGAGCAACAACAGTTCCACGCATGTTTTTGGATTATGTTGCGAAACCAGAGAAAAATCATTGCCTGCACGAGGGGGAAAGGCGAGAGCATGAACCAATACATCCTGAGAAAAACAACCTATATGACAACAGTTACTGAAACAGGAGTAAATCAGTGTTGGGGCCATTTTAGTCCCGCTTTAGTTTAAGGTTTGTTTTGTCTGGATCTACCATTATTCTTGACACAGGTGAGTGACGTGTGGAAGGTAGGAAGAAACATGATTCTTACTGTGGCCATGCTCACCAGTGACACAGTCACTACCAGCATCATATTGGCAAAGTAATAACCAAGAAATAAAAATGCAAACCATCTGTATTGAAAGACCCTTTTGAGAAATAAATAGGAATTTTACCCAGTCCACACACGAGGACTGGTCTCCACAGTCAGGGTGCCACGTTGTTAGATATGCAGTAGTCTTGTTTAGAGAAGGATGAGGTGGACAAATAGATCCTAAACAACACCTCAAGCCAAAACACTCCTGTTAACGTGCACTCAGGTTGGCAGAATTTTAATTTACAAAAAATATTTTACAGATGGCGACATGAACATGTGTGTACCGTATGTGTTTGTCTATCATGTGGGCCCCACACTTATTTAATAATCATATTTATCAAGCGTTGATAAACACCACAACAAGCCATGCTTTTACAATAAATCTGTAGTTTACAATTAACAGTGAAGTGAGGGAAGGCAGCACTAAACCATTTGAACCACTCACAATATAAATCTAGAGCTGAAAAACAAAAGGCATTAACTGCTTGACCTTTCTGTTTGCTTCAAACCTCGGTCTCGTTGCACTATGAGGAGCAGCTTTGGTGAGTGGGGAGGTCCATTAGATCCGAATAAAGTGAAAATCGTGTTCTTTAAAAGCTTCATCGATTTTTAAAAGAGACTTTGACTTTGCCATCTGTTGATGACATGATGTTCCATGACTCACCTAACTTGTGAGACCCTGCTCCACTTTACTGTTTCAGTATTTCACAAATAAACTTCAACAAACCATTTTACCTGCAATTTCCTCAAGGATTGCTATGTTCACATGGAAATACCAAAGAATGGATGAACAAATACAAATCAGATCAGATGTTTTTCATAATAAATCCTTCGTCAGTTACACTGATGAAGCGGCTGAATGAAAATTACAAACTATTTTCATGTACGATTCTTTTTTATGCAAAATTATGATCCTTCTTCATTCTAAGAGATGTCAAGCTATGGCTTTGGTTTTAATCACTTTGCTCATTTTGATTTAATCAAAATTTCAAGGTATGATTGAAGAAAACAGGAATTGTGATGGGGTCACTTTTAGATCTGCATATCACTGACAGCAATCTTTTCTTTTGCACAAACTAACCAACAGCAGGGTTTATTTTGAAATCAGAAACAATTCTCAACTGAAACTGTGAAATAAAGCTACTGACTAAATGATACACTATCAAGGCCATATTCCTTTTTTTTTTCTTCAGAAATCAACATGGTGATCATGTAAACAACTAACCAGAGTTTGAAAAATCTGAGTAAAACCGTACAAACAATGATCACAACAAGCCTTACAAGGTGGTCATTTCTGATTTTCTCACAGTATGAATGGCTGCCTGTTACTGTCATACATGTTCATAGAGTCAAACTCAATGAATTTGTAGAAGTTTTCCACTCAGTCTTGTAACGTGATGATTTTTTACCAAAACATTTGATAAACCTGGTCTCCATCTGTCAATTGTCACAATGATTATGTGGTTAAATGCTTCATTAATTACTTGTCTGTATTTCTTAAATGTGTGTCTTAAATTTAGGTCACTTTTGTATAACGTTTCATGCAACAACACCTAAAAAAAAGTATTGCGTTTACACTGCAGCAGCAGACAATATGCCAAGACGTAGGAGGGCGCTGTTGCTTGTTATTGTAATGAAACCATACAGACATGTGTGCAGAGAACAATACCCTATAAACATGAACAATGTCGAGAGTACCCAACATTCGTATGGACTGGTTTAATTATTAACCTACCAATATGAAGTATAAAACTATAATAAAGCCTGTGAGTTATACCACTACAGGGGTCACCATATTTGTTAGATTGGTAGAGGATGGGATCTCACCGTGGCCCTGTGGGGGCTGAGCTGGCGGCCTGCGTGGTGGGAAGCACAACCCCCCCCCCCCCAAAAT